>NC_058521.1:84333243-84663243 GCF_904849725.1 Hordeum vulgare subsp. vulgare
TTTGGGGATGTGATGCTTATGTCAAAAAGCTTCAGCCTGAAAAGCTGGAACCCAAAGCGGAAAAGTGCATCTTCATAGGTTACCCAAAATAGACAGTTGGGTACACCTTCTATCTCAAATCCGAGGGCAAAGTGTTTGTTGCTAAAAACGGAGCTTTTCTCGAGAAGGAGTTTCTCTTAAGAGAATTGAGTGGGAGGAAGATAGAACTTGACGAGGTTGTCGAACCTCTCATCCCTCTGGATGGTGGCGCAGGGCAAGGGGAAACCTCTGTCGTTGCGATGCCGGTTGAGGAGGAAGTTAATGATGATGATCATGAAACTCCGTTTCAAGTTTCTGTCGAACCACGCAGGTCGACGAGACCACGTGCTGCTCCAGAGTGGTACGGTAATCCCGTCTTATCAATCATGTTGTTGGACAACAATGAACCTGCAAATTATGAAGAAGCAATGGTGGGCCCAGATTCCAACAAATGGCTAGAAGCCATGAAGTCCGAGATAGGATCCATGTATGAGAACAAAGTGTGGACTTTGGAGGTACTGCCTGAGGGCCGCAAGGCTATTCAGAACAAATGGATCTTTAAGAGGAAGACGGACGTTGACGGCAATGTGACCGTTTATAAAGCTTGACTTGTGGCAAAGGGTTCTTCACAAGTTCAAGGAGTTGACTACGATGAGACATTCTCACCCGTAGCGATGCTTAAGTCCGTCAGAATCATGTTAGCAATAGCTGCATTTTTCGATTATGAAATCTGGCAGATGGATGTCAAAACGGTGTTCCTTAACGGTTTCCTTAAGGAAGAATTGTATATGATGCAACCCAAAGGTTTTGTCGATCCTAAGAATGCTAACAAGGTGTCCAAGCTCCAGCGATCCATTTATGGACTGGTGCAAGCATCTCGGAGTTGGAACAAACGCTTTGATGAGGTGATCAAAGCATTTGGGTTTATACAAGTGGTTGGAGAATCTTGTATTTACAAGAAAGTGAGTGGGAGCTCTGTGGCGTTTCTAATATTATATGTGGATGACATATTACTGATTGGAAACAACGTAGAGTTTTTGGAGAGCATAAAGGATTACTTGAATAAAAGTTTCTCTATGAAGGACCTAGGAGAAGCTGCTTACATTCTAGGCATTAAGATCTATAGGGATAGATCAAAACGCCTGATAGGACTTTCACAAAGCACATACCTTGATAAAGTTTGGAAGAGGTTCAAAATGGAACAGTCCAAGAAGGGGTTCTTGCCAGTTTTACAAGGTACGAGATTGAGTAAGACTCAGTGCCCAGCAACTGATGAGGATAGAGAGCATATGCGCTCCGTCCCCTATGCTTCAGCCATAGCCTCTATCATGTATGCAATGATGTGCACTAGACCGGACGTTAGCCTGGCCATAAGTATGGCAGGTAGGTTCCAGAGTAATCCAGGAGTGGATCACTGGACAGCGGTCAAGAATATCCTGAAGTACCTGAAAAGGACTAAGGAGATGTTTCTCGTGTATGGAGGTGACGAAGAGCTCGCCGTAAAAGGTTACGTCGATGCAAGCTTTGACACAGATCCGGACGACTCTAATTCGCAAAGCGGATACGTATTTATTCTTAATGGGGTGCGGTAAGCTGGTGCAGTTCCAAGCAAAGCGTCGTAGCAGATTCTACATGTGAAGCGGAGTACATGGCTGCCTCGGAGGCGGCTAAGGAGGGTGTCTGGGTGAAGCAGTTCATGACGGATCTTGGAGTGGTGCCAAGCGCACTGAATCCAATAACCTTGTTCTGTGACAACACGGGTGCCATTGCCTTAGCAAGGGAACCACGGTTTCACAAGAAGTCCAGACACATCAAACGATGCTTCAACCTCATCCGCGACTACGTCGAAGGGGAGGACGTAAATATATGCAAAGTGCACACGGATCTGAATGTAGCAGACCCGCTGACTAAACCTCTTCCACGGCCAAAGCATGATCAACACCAGAACTGTATGGGTGTTAGATTTATTACAATGTAATTCGCATGATGATGTGAGGGCTAGATTATTGACTCTAGTGCAAGTGGGAGATTGTTGGCATTATGCCCTAGAGGCAATAATAAATATAGTTATTATTACAATTCCTGTATCAAGATAGTCGTTTATTATCCATGCTATAATTGTATTGAATGAAGACTCATTTACATGTGTGGATACATAGACAAAACACTGTCCCTAGCAAGCCTCTAGTTGGCTAGCCAGTTGATCAAATATAGTCAGTGTCTTCTAATTATGAACAAGGTGTTGTTGCTTGATAACTGGATCACGTCATTAGGAGAATCACGTGATGGACTAGACCCAAACTAATAGACGTAGCATGTTGATCGTGTCATTTTGTTGCTACTATTTTCTGCGTGTCAAGTATTTGTTCCTATGACCATGAGATCATATAACTCACTAACACCGGAGGAATACTTTATGTGTATCAAACGTCGCAACGTAACTGGGTGACTATAAAGATGCTCTACAGGTATCTCCGAAGGTGTTCGTTGAGTTAGTATGGATCAAGACTGGGATTTGTCACTCCGTGTGACGGAGAGGTATCTCGGGGCCCACTCGGTAATACAACATCACACACAAGCCTTGCAAGCAATGTAACTTAGTGTAAGTTGCGGGATCTTGTATTACGGAACGAGTAAAGAGACTTGCCGGTAAACGAGATTGAAATAGGTATGCGGATACTGACGACCGAATCTCGGGCAAGTAACATACCGAAGGACAAAGGGAATGACATACGGGATTATATGAATCCTTGGCACTGAGGTTCAAACGATAAGATCTTCGTAGAATATGTAGGATCCAATATGGGCATCCAGGTCCCGCTATTGGATATTGACCGAGGAGTCTCTCGGGTCATGTCTACATAGTTCTCGAACCCGCAGGGTCTGCACACTTAAGGTTCGACGTTGTTTTATGCGTATTTGAGTTATATGGTTGGTTACCGAATGTTGTTCGGAGTCCCGGATGAGATCACAGACGTCACGAGGGTTTCCGGAATGGTCCGGAAACGAAGATTGGTATATAGGATGACCTCATTTGATTACCGGAAGGTTTTCGGAGTTACCGGGAATGTACCGGAATTGACGAATGGGTTCCGGGAGTTCACCGGGGGGCAACCCACCCCGGGGAAGCCCATAGGCCTTGAGGGTGGCGCGCCAGCCCTTAGTGGGCTGGTGGGACAGCCCAAAAGGGCCCTATGCGCATTGGAAGAAAAATCAAAGAGAAAGAAAAAAAAAAGGATGAGGTGGGAAGGGAAGGAAGGACTCCCACCCACCAAACCAAGTCCAACTCGGTTTGGGGGGGAGACCTTCCCCCCTTGGCTAGGCCGACCCCCTTGGGGCTCCTTGAGCCCCAAGGAAGGGCCCCCCCCCCTCTCCCACCTATATATACGGAGGTTTTAGGGCTGATTTGAGACGACTTTTCCACAGCAGCCCAACCACATACCTCCACGGTTTTTCCTCTAGATCGCGTTTCTGCGGATCTCGGGCGGAGCCGTGCTGAGACAAGGTCATCACCAACCTCCGGAGCGCCGTCACGCTGCCGGAGAACTCTTCTACCTCTCTGTCTCTCTTGCTGGATCAAGAAGACCGAGATCATCGTCGAGCTGTATGTGTGCTGAACGCGGAGGTGCCATCCGTTCGGTACTAGATCGTGGGACTGATCGCGGGATTGTTCGCGGGGCGGATCGAGGGACGTGAGGACGTTCCACTACATCAACCGTGTTCACTAACGCTTCTGCTGTACGGTCTACAAGGGTATGTAGATCACTCATCCCCTCTCGTAGATGGACATCACCATGATAGGTCTTCGTGCGCGTAGGAAAATTTTTGTTTCCCATGCGACGTTCCCCAACATCAACGTCATACGCCAAGCTGGATCGTTGCACATCCCGGTACACTACCGGAGGCATTTCCTATAGAGTCATCATTGTTCTGAGCTTTGAGCTGTGAGTAAATAAAAGTGTGATGATCATCATTATTAGAGCATTGTACCATGTGAGGAAATAATAAAAAAAGAGGCCAAAGATCCCAATTAAAAAAAAGGGGAGAAAAAGAGGACCAAGAGCCCAACTAAAAAAAGAGAAAAAGAGAGAAGCGACAATGCTACTATCTTTTTCCACACTTGTGCTTCGTAATAGCACCATGTTCTTCATGATTGAAAGCCTCTCGTTTCGTCACCACCATATGCTAGTGGGAATATTTATTATATAACTTGGCTTGTATATTCCAATGATGGTCTTCCTCAAATTGCCCTAGGTCTTCATGAGCAAGCAAGTTGGATTCACACCCACTAGTTCTCCTTTTGAGCTTTCACATACTTATAGCTCTAGTGCATCCTTTGTATGGCAATCCCTACTCATTCACATTGATATCTATTAATGGGCATCTCCATAGCCCTTTGATACGCCGAGTCAATGTGACCATCTCCTCCCTTTTGTCTCACAACCACCACCACACTCTATTCCACCTATAGTGCTATATCCATGGCTCATGCTCATGTACTGCGTGATAGTTATAAAAGGTTTGAGAAAGTACGAGTGTGAAAACAATTACTTGGCCAATACCGGGGTTGTGCATGATTTAAATTAGTTGTGTGGGGATGATGGAGCATAGCCAGACTATATGATTTTGTAGGGATAACTTTCTTTGGCCTTGTTATTTTGAAAGTTCATGATTACCTTGCTAGTTTGCTTGAAGTATTATTATTTTCATGTCAATTGCAAACTATTGTTTCGAATCTTACGGATCTGAACATTCATGTCACACGAAAGAAGTTGCAAAGGACAACTATGCTAGGTAGCATTCCACATCAAAAATTCAGTCTTTATCACTTCCCTACCCGAGGACGAGCAGGACTTAAGCTTGGGGATGCTTGATACGTCTCCAACGTATCTATAATTTTTGATGGTTTCATGCTATTATCTTGTCAAACTTTGGATGTTCTGTATGCCTTTTATATCTTTTTGGGACTAACTTATTAACTCAGAGCCAAGTGTCAGTTCCTGTTTTTTCCGTGTTTTTGACCCCTTTCAGAGGAGGATTTTAAACGGAGTCCAAACGGAACGAAACCTCCGAAAATATTTTTTTCTGAAATAGAAGAAGATCGGGAAGCTTGAGAACCAAGTCAGGGGGCCACCAAGGACCTCACAAGCCCCATAGCCACGGCCAGGGGGACCCGCGCCTCCCAGGATTGTGGGCTCCATAGGCCACCTCTGCCCTAGGTCTTTCGCCTATATAATCCCTAAAATCCTAGAAAAAATCAAGAGATCATTGAAAGTACTTTTCCGCCACCGCAAGCTTGTGTCTCCGCAAGATCCCATCTGGGGCACGTTCTGGTGCCCTGCCGAAGGGGGATTCGGATATGGAGGGCTTCTTCATCAACACCATGACCTATCCGTTGATGCGTGAGTAGTTCACCACAGACCTACGGGTCCATAGCTAGTAGCTAGATAGCTTCTTCTCTCTCTTGGATCTTCAATACAAAGTTCTCCATGATCTTCATGGAGATCTATCCGATGTAATCTTCTTTTGCGGTGTGTTTGTCAAGATCCGATGAATTGTGGATTTATGATCAGATTATCTATGAATCTTATTTGAGTTTCTTCTGATCTCTCTTATGCATGATTTCATATCCTTGTAATTCTTTTCGAGTTGTGGGTTTTGTTTGGCCAGCTTGATCTATGATTCTTGCAATGGGAGAAGTGCTTGGTTTTGGGTTCATAACATGCGGTGACCTCACCCAGTGACAGAAGGGGTAGCGAGGCACGCATCATGTTGTTGCCATCAAGGGTAAAAAGATGGGGGTTTCATCATTGGTTTGAGTTTATCCCTCTACATCATGTCATCTTGCTTAAGGCGTTACTCTGTTCGTAATGAACTCAATACACTAGATGCATGCTGGATAGCGGTCGATGCGTGGAGTAATAGTAGTAGATGCAGAAAGTATCGGTCTACTTGTCTCGGACGTGATGCCTATATGTATGATCATTGCCTTAGATATCGTCATGACTTTGCGCGGTTCTATCAATTGCTCAACAGTAATTTGTTCACCCACCATATTATTTGCTATTTTGAGAGAAGCCTCTAGTGAACACTATGGCCCTTGGGTCTACTTCACATCATATTTTCAGCCTTACACTTTTTCTTCGTTGCACTTTTCGCCTTCAGATCTCACTTTGCAATCAAACTTGAAGGGATTGACAACCCCTTTATAGCGTTGGGCGCAAGCTCTTTTGTGTTTGTGCAGGTACTCTGGACTTGACGAGATTCTCCTAGTGGATTGATACATTGGTTCTCAAACTGAAGGAAATACTTACTGCTCCTGTGTTGCATCACCATTTCCTCTTCAAGGGAAAAACCAACGCAAGCCCAGTCTCCGTCAACGTGTCAATTTCTGGCATTGTTGTCTATTGCCGTAGCAGAAGAATTTCTGGCGCCGTTGCCGGGGAGGATCAAGTCAAGAACTCATCCAAGTAAGTGTCACAAACTCATCTCTTGCATTTACCTTTTTTGCCTCTCGTTTTCCTCTCCCCCACTTCTGAAAAACAAAAATTTACAAAGAAATATTTGCCTTTTTTGTTTTCCTTCTTCGTTTGCCATTTTCTCTCGCTTGCTTTCTGTTCGCTTGCCTGCCTGCTAAGACCTGTATGGCCCAGCCAAGGGATTTAGATGCTCACTATGCGAGGTTGCAAGAGATTGAAACTAGTGTTAAAGGCTTCATGTCTACACAATTTGATTATAACAGTTACTTCCGTAGGGAACTGAAGGAGCAAAATTCTTTTTTGGCCTTTATGAATAAAGAAGTTGATGATATGGCCAAAGAATTCCTTGCGCTAAATTCTAAGTTTGCTCGTCTTGAAAAGTTGGTAGGCCAGATTTCTGATAAACAGGCTACCTTAGTCAATAAAATGGCTGCTAAACCTGAAACTCGTGATGAGAATCACGAAGATCTTAAAGTGCTTGGTGTGACTCCCATTGAATCTTTGTTTTCTTGTGTCAAACCTAATGATGACGGAGCTGGATATGAATCCACTTTGGTTGAAAAACGCCCCAATGATTCGGAGTCCATCTATCTTGAAGCTAAAAGCATTGAACGTGGAGTAAAAGATATTAAAACTTTGAGTAGTAATGAAATTACTACTTTGCATTTCAAGGAATTCAATTATGATAGTTGCTCCTTGATTGAATGCATTTCCTTGATGCAATCCATGCTAAGCTCTCCACACGCTTATAGCCAAAACAAGGCATTTACTGATCATATCGTCGAAGCTATGATAAAATCTCTTGAAGAGAAACTTGAATTGGAAGTCTCTATCCCTAGAAAGCTTCATGATGAGTGGGAACCTACTATCAAAATAAAAATCAAAAACTATGAATGCAATGCTTTGTGTGATTTGGGTGCTAGTGTTTCCGCGATTCCAAAGTCTTTATGTGATGTTCTGGGTTTTAATGAGATTGTGGAGTGTTCTCTTAATTTGCATCTTGCAAATTCTACTGTCAAGAAACCCATGGGAAGGATCAATGATGTTCTTATTATTGCAAATAGGAACTATGTACCCGTGGATTTCATTGTGCTTGACATTGATTGCAATCCTACATGCCCTATTATTCGTGGTAGACCTTTCCTAAGGACTATCGGTGCTATCATCGATATGAAGGAAGGGAATATTAGATTTCAAATTCCTTTAAAGAAGGGCATGGAGCACTTTCCTAGAAAGAAAATAAGATTTCCTTATAAATCCATGATGAGGGCTACTTATGGTTTGAGCACCAAAGACGACGATACGTGATTCCATCACCTTATGCCTAGCTAAGGGCGTTAAACAATAGCGCTTGTTGGGAGGCAACCCAATGAATTTATCTTTTTCTTTCTGTTTTGTTGCGTCCACACAATCACAATTCTGTTGTGGTTGTGTGTTTTGTGTTTCTTTTTGTGTTTGAGCCAAGCAAAACCTTTATGACTAGTCTTGGTGATGGTTGTTTGATCCTGCTGGAAAAAGACAAAAAAAATCGCTCACGAGATTATTTTTTATTTTTATTCAGAAAGAGCTTTTGAGTTGATTCTTTTTGCTGCTGGTTGATATGCCTTTTTCCCAGGTAGTCGTAATTTTTCAGAATTGTTGAGGTAACATAAGTATACGGAGTATACAGATTGCTATAGACTGGTCTCTTTTTGACAGATTCTGTTTTTTTCTTGAGTTGGTTGCTTGTTTTGATGAAACTATGGATAGTATAGGGGGGGTACTAGCCATGGAAAAGTGAGAGTACAATAATATAACACCAATATAAATAGAAATCAAGATTGCTACAGTACCTAAAGAGGTGGTGGTTTTTTTTCTTGTGCTAATGTTATCACGAGTTTCTGTTTAAGTTTTGTGCTGTGAAGTTTTCAAGTTTTGGGTGATGTTCTCATGGACAAAGAGATAAGGAGTGGAAATAGCCCAAGATTGGGGATGCCCAATGCATCCCAAGCCAAATTCAAGGACACCAAAAAGCCTAAGCTTGGGGATGCCCCGGGAAGTCATCCCCTCTTTCGTCTCCAATCCATCGGTAACATTACTTGGAGATATATTTTTATTCACCACATGATATGTGTTTTGCTTGGAGCGTCTTGTATTGTAGGAGTCTTTTCTTTTTGTTGTGTCACAATCATCCTTGCTGCACACCTTTTGAGAGAGACACGCACTCATCGTGATTTTGCTAGAATGCTCATCGTGCTTCACTTATATCTTTTGAGCTAGATAATTTTGCTCTATTTGCTTCACTTAGATCTTTTAGAGCACGGCGGTGCGTGACTTGGTAGTTGGCTTGTGCTATGAAAGTAGTCCCAAAGGTGATAGGTACCCAAAGAGGATACAAAAACCTCCATCTTCATGTGCATTGAGTAGAAAGAGAAGTTTTGATTCCTCTCAATTAGTTTTGAGATGTGGATTTGGTAATATTAAGAGTTATGTTAGTAGGGTGTTGTGAATCTAGAAATACTTGTGTTGAAGTTAGTGATTCCCGTAGCATGCACGTATGCTGAACCGCTATGTTAGGAAGTCGGAGCATAATTGATCTATTGATTGTAATCCTTTGTGTTGCGGTCGGTATCGCGCAATGGTTAACACCTACCAACCCTTCCCCTAGGAGCATGCGTTTAGCACTTTGTTTCGATTACTAATAAAAACTTTCGCAACAAGTATGTGAGTTCTTCATGACTAATGTGAGTCCATGGTATAGATGCACTTTCACCTTCCACCATTTCTAGCTTCTCTAGTGCCGCGCAATTCTCGCCAGTGCACAAACCCACCATATGCCTTCCTCAAAACAGCCACCATACCTACCTACTATGGCATTTTCATAGCCATTCCGAGATATATTGCCATGCAACTCCCACCGTTCTGTCTCATTACTTGTGTCGTTACTCTCGTATTGCGATTGCATGATCGTAAGATAGCTAGCGAGATGTTTCAACGTCATACGCCAAGCTAGATCGTTGCACATCCCGATACGCTGCCGGAGGCATTTCCTATAGAGTCATCATTGTTCTCAGCTTTGAGCTGTGAGTAAATAAAAGTGTGATGATCATCATTATTAGAGCATTGTCCCATGTGAGGGGATAATATAAAAAAAGAGGCCAAAGAGCCCAAATAAAAAAAGGGGAGAAAAAGAGGACCAAGAGCCCAAATAAAAAAAAGAAAAAGAGAGAAAGGACAATGCTACTATCTTTTTCCACACTTGTGCTTCATAATAGCACCATGTTCTTCATGATTGAAAGCCTCTCGTTTCGTCACCACCATATGCTAGTGGGAATCTTTATTATATAACTTGGCTTGTATATTCCAATGATGGGATTCCTCAAATTGCCCTAGGTCTTCATGAGCAAGCAAGTTGGATGCACACCCACTAGTTCTCCTTTTGAGCTTTCACATACTTATAGCTCTAGTGCATCCTTTGTATGGCAATCCCTACTCATTCACATTGATATCTATTAATGGGCATCTCCATAGCCCTTTGATACGCCGAGTCAATGTGACCATCTCCTCCCTTTTGTCTCACAATCACCACCACACTCTATTCCACCTATAGTGCTATATCCATGGCTCACGCTCATGTATTGCACGATAGTTATAAAAGGTTTGAGAAAGTAAGAGTGCGAAACCAATTACTTGGCCAATACCGGGGTTGTGCATGATTTAAATTAGTTGTGTGGGGATGATGGAGCATAGCCAGACTATAGGATTTTGTAGGGATAACTTTCTTTGGCCTTGTTATTTCGAAAGTTCATGATTACCTTGCTAGTTTGCTTGAAGTATTGTTGTTTTCATGTCAATAGCAAACTATTGTTTTGAATCTTACGGATCTGAACATTCATGTCACATGAAAGAAGTTGCAAAGGACAACTATGCTAGGTGGCATTCCACATCAAAAAATCAGTCTTTATCACTTCCCTACTTGAGGACGAGCAGGACTTAAGCTTGGGGATGCTTGATACGTCTCCAACGTATCTATAATTTTTGATGGTTTCATGCTATTATCTTGTCAAACTTTGGATGTTTTGTATGCCTTTTATATCTTTTTGGGACTAACTTATTAACTCAGTGCCAAGTACCAGTTCCTGTTTTTTCCGTGTTTTTGACCCCTTTCAGAGGAGGATTTTAAACGGAGTCCAAACGGAACAAAACGTCCAAAAAGATTTTTTTCTGAAACAGAAGAAGATCGGGAAGCTTGAGAACCAAGTCAGGGGGCACCAGGGACCCCACAAGCTCCCTAGCCACGGCCAGGGGCGCGCCTCCGAGGCTTGTGGGCTCCCTGGGCCACCTGTGCCCTAGGTCTTTCGCCTATATATTCTCTAAAATCCCAGAAAAAATCAAGGGATCATCGAAAGTACTTTTCCGCCGCCGCAAGCTTCTATCTCCGCAAAATCCCATCTAGGGCACGTTCTGGTGCCCTGCCGGAGGGGGGATTCGGATACGGAGGGCTTCTTCATCAACACCATGACCTCTTCGATGATGCGTGAGTAGTTCACCACAGACCTACGGGTCCATAGCTAGTAGCTAGATGGCTTCTTCTCTCTCTTGGACCTTCAATACAAAGTTCTGCATGACCTTCATGGAGATCTATCCGATGTAATATTCTTTTGCGGTGTGTTTGTCGAGATCCGATGAATTGTGGATTTATGATCAGATTATCTATGAATCTTATTTGAGTTTCTTCTGTTCTCTCTTATGCATGATTTCATATCCTTGTAATTCTCTTCGAGTTGTGGGTTTTGTTTGGCTAGCTTGATCTATGATTCTTGCAATGGGAGAAGTGCTTGGTTTCGGGTTCATACCGTGTGGTGACCTCACCCAGTGACAGAAGGGGTAGCGAGGCACGCATCATGTTGTTGCCATCAAGGGTAAAAAGATGGGGTTTTCATCATTGGTTTGAGTTTATCCCTCTACATCATGTCATCTTGCTTAAGGCGTTACTCTGTTCGTCATGAACTCAATACACTAGATGCATGTTGGACACCGGTCGATGTGTGGAGTAATAGTAGTAGATGCAAAAAGTATCGGTCTAATTGTCTCGGACGTGATGCCTATATGTATGATCATTGCCTTAGATATCGTCATGACTTTGCGCGGTTATATCAATTGCTCGATTGTAGTTTGTTCACCCACCCGGGTCTACTTCACATCATATTTTTAACCTTACACTTTTTCTTCGTCGCACTTTTCGCCTTCAGATCTCACTTTGCAATCAAACTTGAAGGGATTGACAACCCCTTTATAGTGTTGGGTGCAAGCTCTTTTGTGTTTGTGCAGGTACTCTGGACTTGACGAGATTCTCCTACTGGATTGATACATTGGTTCTCAAATTGATGGAAATACTTACTGCTCCTGTGCTGCATCACCCTTTCCTCTTCAAGGGAAAAACCAACGCAAGCCCAGTCTCCTTCAACGTGTCAATTTCTGGCACTGTTGTCTGTTGCCGTAGCACCCCACTGCCACGGGAGGGATGGACAATAGATGTCATGCAAGTTCTTTTCCCTAAGCATCTATGACTATATACGGAATGCATGCCTACATTACATTGACGAACTGGAGCTAGTTACATATCTCTCCGTGTGATAATTGTTGCATGATGAATGTCATCCGGCATAATTATCCATCACCGATCCAATGCTTATGAGTCTTTTCCTACTCGTCCTTGCTATGTTACTTTGTCGCTACTGTTGTCACTGCTGTCACTGCTGCTACTGTTACCGCTACTGCTGTCACTGCTGCTGCTGTTACCGTTGCTACTGTTGCTATCACACTACTTTGCTACTGATACTTTGCTGCAGATACTAAGTCTTTCAGGTGTGGTTGAATTGACAACTCAACTGCTAATACTCGAGAATATTCTTTGGCTTCCCCTTGTGTCGAATCAACAAATTTGGGTTGAATACTCTACGCTCGAAAACAAATTTTCTGGCGCCGTTACCGGGGAGGCATAACTCTATTCTCTGAGTCACTTGGGGTTTACGTGTGCTGATCACTATGAGGAATCTGAGAGATCCAAAAACAAAAGTCTTGCCCTCAACTACGAGGACACGTAAGGAACGGCCATCTAGCTCTGCACTTGATTCACCTTCAGTTATGAGTAAGTCTGCGACACCACCTCCTGCTAGAAATTTTGATGTGTCGCCTGTGCTTGATGATGCTACTTCTAATATCCATGATGCTTGTGATGATGCTTTGCTTGATACTGCTTTGCCACTAGGTGCATTTCTTGATGCACAAATTGCTAGAGTTGTCGCTGAATGTGATGATACTTCTAAGACTGCTGAAATTATTGAAGTAGAACCTGTTGTTTCACCTGTTAGAACTAGCTCTCCTAGATATGAATTGCCTAATATACCTGAGGGTTATGTTATGGAGGGAGAGATAGCTGAGGACTTTCTTGCTTGTAAGGATAGATATGATCTTGAGAAATTACTGCGCAAGTGGAAAGAAAAATCTCTGAACCCTAGGATGAAATACGACCCAAAGTTTGTTACTTCGCCTATCTTTGTGACCGATAAGGATTATGAATTCTCTGTCGACCCTGAGTTAATCACTTTGGTCGAATCTGATCCTTTTCATGGTTATGAGTCTGAAACGGTTGTAGCACATCTTACTAAGTTGCACGATATAGCCACCCTATTCATGAGTGAGGAAAAGATCCGCCACTACTATATCCTTAAATTCTTTCCTTTCTCGCTAAAGGATGATGCTAAGACTTGGTTCACTTATCTTGCTCGTGGTTGTGTGCGTAGTCCCCAGGATATGATCTACTACTTTTCTGAGAAATATTTTCCTGCCCATAAGAAACAAGCTGCCTTGCAGGATATATATAACTTTGTGCAAGTTGAAGAAGAGAGTCTCCCACAAGCTTGGGGGAGGCTTGTCCACCTGCTGAATGCTTTGCCTGATCACCCTCTTGAGAAGAATGAAATACTTGATATCTTCTATAATGGACTAACCGATACTTCTAGGGACCACCTAGATAGTTGTGTTGGTTGTGTTTTCACGGAACGAACTGTGGAACAAGCTGAGATTCTATTGAATAATATCTTGTGCAATGAGAATGCTTGGACTATTCCTGAACCACCTCCGAAGCCAACTCCTAAGAAAAGAGGTATCCTATTCCTCAGTCCTGAAGATATGCAAGAAGCTAAGAAATCTATGCGAGAGAAAGGCATTAAATCTAAAGATGTCAAAAATCCACCACCTATCGAAGAGATCCATGGTCTTGATAACCCGACATAGGTAGTAGAGGTAAATTCTCTTCGTAGATTCAATGAGAGTGATATTCCTTTTGATAAACCTGCTAGCTTATGCCTAGATGAATTTGATAACTTTGTTGCCAAACAACAAAGTTTCATTGATTATGTTAGCAGACAATTGGAACAGAATGCTCGCATGCTTAGTCATTTAAGTGCTTGTGTGGATAGAAATGTCAATGATCTTAAGCTCTTGAGCAAACATGCCTCTATGGTTACTACTCAGGTTAAACAAGTACTTAAGGCTCAGAATGACTTGCGCAATGAGTTGAATGACAATTCTGTTAGAGTCGTCACTAGAGGTGGTAGAATGACCCAGGAACCTTTGTATCCTGAGGGTCATCCTAAGAGAATTGAACAAGATTCTCCAGGATTTAGCATTGATGCACCTAGTCATCCTAGGAAGAAAAACAAAGATGGTAGGAACTTGCATGCTAGCAACCCTGTTGTTGTTACACCCGAGAATTCAAATGATGTCTCTGTTTCTAATGCCGAAACACAATCTGGTGATGAACATGAGCCTAATGATAATATCGATAGTGGTGTTCATGATGATGCTCAACCTAGCAATGATAAGGATGTGGAGATTGATCCAGTTGATCTTGATAACCCACAACCTAAGAATAGGAGATACGATAAGAACGACTTCATTGCTAGGAAGCATGGTAAAGAAAGGGAACCATGGGTTCAGAAACCCATGCCCTTTCCTCCCAAACCATCCAAGAAAAAGGATGATGAGGATTTTGAGCGATTTGTTGAAATGATTAGACCTGTCTTTCTGCAAATGTGTTTGACAGATATGCTCAAAATGTCTCCTTATGCTAAGTACATAAAGGATATTGTTACTAATAAGAGGAGGATACCTGAGGTTGAGATTTCCACCATGCTCGTTGATACGTCTCCGTCGTATCTACTTTTCCAAACTCTTTTGCCCTTCCTTTGGACTCTAACTTGCATGATTTGAATGGAACTAACCCGGACTGACACTGCTTTCAGCAGAATTGCCATGGTGTTGCTTTTCTGCAGAAATGAAAGTTCTCGGAACGTCCTGAAAATTTACGGAGAATATTTCTGGAAAATATGAAAAATACCTGCGCAAAGATCCACCAGAGGGGATGGGCCAGTGGGCCACAAGCCCTGTTGCCACAGCCCCCCCTGGCCGCGGCAACCAAGATTGTGGGGCCCACGTGGGTCTGCCACCCCCAACTCTAACTCTATTTATTCCCTTTCATCCCGAAAAAAATCGGAAGATAAGATTTCATCGCGTTTGCGAAACGGAGGCGCCGCCACATCCTGTTCTTCATCTGGAGGGCAGATCTGGAGTCCGTTTCGGGCTCCGGAGAGGGGAAATCGTCGCCATCGTCATCATCAACCTTCTTCCCTCTCCAATTCCATGAAGCTCTTCATCGTTCGTGAGTAATCTATTTGTAGGCTCGCTGGGCGGTGATGAGTAGGATGAGATCTATCATGTAATCGAGTTAGTTTTGACGGGGATTGATCCCTAGTATCCACTATGTTCTAAGATTGATGTTGCTACTACTTTGCCATGCATAATGCTTGTCACTAGGACCCGAGTGTCATGATTTCAGATCTGAAATTATTATGTTGTCACCAATATATGTGTGTTTTAGATCCGATCTTGCAAGTTGTAGTTACCCACTATGTGTTATGAACCGGCAACCCCGGAGTGACAATAACCGGAATCACTCCCGATGATGACCATAGTTTGAGGAGTTCATGTGTTCACCAAGTGCTAATATGTTGTTCCGGTTCTTTATTAAAAGGAGAACCTTAATATCCCGTAGTATCCTTTTGGACCCCGCTGCCATGGGAGGGATGGACAATAGATGTCATGCAAGTTCTTTTCCCTAAGCACGTATGACGACACACGGAATGCATGCCTACATCACATTGACGAACGGGAGCTAGCCACATAGCTCTCTGTGTTATAACTGTTGCATGATGAATGTCATCCAAACGAATCACCGACCCATTGCCTACGAGTTTGTCCCACTGCTGTTACTACTGTTGCTGCTGTTGTTACTTGCTTTGCTCTGCTGCTGTTACTTGTTTTGCTCTGCTGCTGTTACTACTATTGCTACTACTGTTACTTGTTGCTGCTGTTACTTGCTTTGTCCTACTACTGCTGCCACTACTATTGCTACTGTTGTTACTCGCTACTGCTGCTACTTGCCACTGCTGTCACTACTGCTGTTCCTTGCCACTGTTGTTACTCGTTACACTGCTGCTACCTGCTACAATACTTTTTCGTGCACCGTTGCAGGGAAAAGACTATTTCCCGTCAACGGGCAACTTACTGGCACCATTGATACAACCGTTAGGAATAGTCTGCCGTCAACAGATCATTTCTGGCACCGTTGCTATCATACTACTTTGCTACTGATACTTTGCTTGCAGAAACTAATCTTTCAGGTGTGGTTGAATCTGACACATTCAGTTGCTAATACTTGAGAATATTCTTTCACTTCCCGTCGAGCGAACCAACAAATTTGGGTTGAATACTCTACCCTCGAAAACTACCGCGATCCCACGCGCTGGTGGGCCATTGCAAGACAATTGCTAATTGTTGAGCAACTGGAGCAGTTCTTTTCTGGCTCCGTTGCCGTGGAGGCATCAAGTCAGGAACACGTCAATAGCATTTTTCTAGTGTCGTTGCCGGGGACTGCTAGCACTCGCTAATTACACCTTCAAGGGTGGAACTCCTAAGAAACTAGGTGATCCTGGAGTGCCCACTATACCTTGCTCCATTAAAGGAAACTACGTTAGAACTGCTTTATGCGACCTTAGAGCCAGTGTTAGTGTTAGGATTCTCTCTCTTTATCGTAGACTTGAATTGGATAAGTTGACATCCACTGAAATCTCCTTGCAAATGGCCGACAAATCAACTCCTTTCCCTATCGGCATTTGCGAGGATGTGCCTGTTGTGGTTGCTAACATTACTATCTTAACGGACTTTGTTATTCTGGATATTCCCGAAAATGATGCCATGGCGGTCAACCTTGTAAGACCATTTTTAAACTCTGCAGGGGCTGTTATTGATTGCGACAAAGGCAATGTCACTTTCCATGTCAATGGTAATGAGCATACGGTGCACTTTCCAAGAAACAATATCGAGTACATTGCATCAATGCTATTGAAAAAACTTCATCGATTCTTATTGGGAGCTTTGAATGCCCTATACCTACTGTTAAGATGAAGTATGATTTGCTTGTTGTGGATATGCACATCCCCATTGAGGTAACCTAGTGACTATTCGAAAATTCTCCGTTTTTTATGCGATTCGAAAAAGTTTCTAAAGGAAACTTGATCAACCTCATTGACAGATTTCTTTTGATGACCATGATATGGATGAATCTAGGAGTCACAACCCTCTTCAAACTTTTACCTTCGGTTGTTTAGAAGAAAAATGATAGATTTAGCTTTAGTTTTTCCTGTTTTCTACTTCTTGTGTCCCGTAGAAAAGTGTCCCGAAAATAAAAGTTCTTCAAATGCCCTAAAAATCAAGTATGATTTTTTCTGGAATTTTTGAAAAATTCTGAGATAGAGAGCTAGACAGGGGGATGCACCAGTGGGCCACAAGCCCAGGAGGCGTGGGCACCCCCCTGGCCGCGCCTACCAGGCTTGTGGGGCCCACGTGTCCCCTCCACTTATTCCAGCTCCCATCTCCTTCTCCTACCTCCAGAAAAATTCATTTTTTGCTCTAGTGCCTTATTCGTTGCGTATTTTTGCTGCCTTGGTGACCCTGTTCTTGAGCTTTGCATGCTAATTTTAGCTGGTCCCAAGTAGTTTTGATGCATGATATGGCCTCTAGGCACTTGTAGGAGTAGTTGCTATGAGATTCGTTAAGCCTTGTTCACTTTTCCTTTGAGTCACTAAAAATTTCAGAAAAGGAAGATGTTCAGGAGAAACTATCATGGTGGTTCCTCAAGCAAGAAGGGTCCCCGTCTCGCGATTCGGGAGCCCGATCCTTACCAACCGAGGAACGCACGGGTACAACTATGTGAATGGCCTTCTGATGAATTCATGATTGATGCAGGTTTCAAAGACGAGTTTGATACATTTGTTCACAACGCCGGCCTCGAAGAATTCATCTCCGATAAATGTGAACAGTATACTACTCTCACTGCCTCTTTTGTTCATAGATTCAAATTTTCAGCTGGTCGTGACACATCCATACTGTTTGATTTGTATGACAAATCGTATACCATGGATTTAGAGGATTTCAATAGAATTTGCAAAATACCTGATTGGGGTAGTCTCAATGATCCTCCTAAGTCTTCGGTTAGAGATTTTATCTCTAGTATAAATGTCGGAGAAACTAAAGATATTACGCAGGCTACCATGGGGAGCATTCATTTTCCTACCTTGCATTACTTTGCCCTCGGTAGATGCATTAACCGCAAGATTGAGCATTGTTACCTCTGCGCACCTGACCGTAGTATTCTTAAGAGCGCAGTAACGGGTGATAGAAGTTTCAACATGGGAGCTACAATCGCGAGGAGGCTAAATAATAATGCTAATGAAGGGGATTTCTTTGGTGGGATCTATGCCACTCGCATAGCAAATTTTCTTGGAGTACCCATCCACGAAGGAGATCCCCCGCTCCATACAACTTTCCTTGATCGCGCCGCTATGACACGTTATCAGTTCCTTGAGAGGGATAATGAATCCCTCCTATACCGGTTAATATTTAACCGACAGCGTGTTTTCCATATCACCCTTCCTGCTCCTACCTTCTTTGACTTTCAGGTAAAACGGAGATATTACATAACCACAGGAGAGGTAGAGGAGTATGAGAGGGAGGCAAAGGTTGCTCGCCTCCGTGAGGCAGCTATTCAGGCAGTAGCTGTCACGCTCCCGTACAACCCCCATTAAAATTTTGGATATCGCCCGGACCAGCCATGGGAGTAGACCAACTTAGGCCAAAAGCCTAAGCTTGGGGGAGTACGTGTTTCACACCGACTTTATATTCTTGCTTACGCTTTCACTTTGATAGTCGGTGTTCACACCTTGCCACTGTATCATCCATGCTAGTTTATTTCTCTTTCTCGCTTTCTTCTCATGTTTTTGTTTAGATTGAGAAAACCCAAAAATATTTCATGTTCTTCTTTTGCTTGTTGGGAGCTTTCCCGTGTAAATAGTTTTCTTTTTCTTTGGGTCAGGGTAGAAGACCATGGTTACAACGTTTAGTGGCTCTCGCATGCATATCTGTTTATCTGTCAAAGAGACATATTACTTTGTCTTCTCCTTTGTGTTTACTTGCAGATTCTAGCTTAGTCCAATGCACGAACACTCTTATTATCGTTCACATCATTCGGTCGTGCAAGTGAAAGGCATAATGACGATATATGATGAAGTGACTGAGCCTGGAAAAGCTGGTATGAACTCGATCTATTTCGTTTTTGTAAATATGACTAGCTCATCGTTCCTAATTCAGCTTTGTTGTGAGAGAAACATGTTTGCAATGACAACTTAGAGATCATAGTTTCTGATGCCATGCTTAATTAGCTAGGAGCTTATAATGGTTTGTCTTGGATGCCAACATGAATTTTAAGATGATTATGATGTAGTATGATAGGTTGGTATCCTCCTTTGAATGATTCAAGTGGCTTGACTTGGCACATGTTTACACATGTAGTTGAAACAAAATCAACATAGCCTCTATGATATTCATGTTTATGGTGATTTATGTCCTACTCATGCTCGCACTCAATGTTGGTTAATCTCAATGCATATTGATGACTGTTGTCGCTCTCTAGTTGGTCGCTTCCCAGTCTTTTGCTAGCCTTCACTTGTACTAAGCGGGAATACTGCTTGTGCATCCACTTCCATAAACCCAAAGTTGTTCCATATGAGTCCACCATACCTACCTATATGCGGTATCTACCTGTCGTTCCAAGTAAATTTGCCTAGGCCACTCTCTAAACCTTCAAGAAATAATCTGTTTTGCTTGCCCGAACCGCTCATGTGGTGACAAGGGGCAATCAATATCTTCCATGCTAGGTATGTTATCCTCGATATATGTTTATTCACTATCACTCACGAGAAAGGGGCCGGTAATTGGAATGCCCAGATTCATGCTCAAATCGAAAAGATAATTGCAAACAAAACTCCCCCTGGATTGTTGTTTGTATGGACGACACCCGAGTATTCGGCTAGTCATGGAGTGTGATTGATCGGTGGTGGGGGAGTCAAAACTTTACTTTTCTGTTTCGGAACCGCCTATAGCATGTGTAGCGTGGAAGATGGTGAGAACTCTTGGTCATTGCGTTGACAATGAAAGCATGTCACCCAAAATTATTATCTCTGTTTTAAAAGCTTGAGCTCTAGCACCTCTGCAAATCAATGCTTCCCTCTGCGAAGGGCCTGTCTATTTTACGAACTCTGTCTGATCTTGTTGTTGCAACTATGTCTAACTCATATACAGAATTTCAGCAAGATCACAAGCTAACCACATAGGCAAATGACATCTAGGTCTCACGGTAAACTCATGTCAATGGCATAATCAACTAGCGAGCAATAATAATAAGTTTCAAACGTCAACACTTCAATCAAAACAATCATGAAGCAGTGTGAACAGATGGTATCTCGCTAGCTCTTTCTGAGACCGCAAAACATAAATGCATAGCACATTCAAAGACCAAGGGCTGACTAAACATTGTAATTCATGGCAAAGAAGATCCAATCAGAGTCATACTCAACATCAGTCAAAAGCAAACCATAAAAATGACAGAGGTGCTCTCTAATTGGTGCTTTTATAAGAAGAGGATGACTCAATAGGAACATAAATAGACATGCCCTTCGCAGAGGGAAGCATTGATTTGCAGAGGTGCCACAGCTCAAGCTTTTAAAACAGAGATAATAATTTTGGGTGACATGCTTTCATTGTCAACGCAATGACCAAGAGTTCTCACCATCTTCCACGCTACACATGCTATAGGCGGTTCCCAAACAGAATAGTAAAGTTTTGACTCCCCCACCACCGATCAATCACACTCCACGACTAGTCGAATACTCGGGTGCCGTCCATACCAACATCAATCCAGGGGGAGTTTTGTTTGCACTTATCTTTTCGATTTGAGCATGGATCTGGGCATTCCAATTACCGGCCCCTTTCTCGTGAATGATAGTGAATAAACACATATCGAGGATAACACGCCTAGCATGGAAGATACTGATAGCCCCCTGTCACCACATGAGCGGTTCGGGCATGCAAAACAAATTATTTCTTGAAGATTTAGAGAGTGGCACATGCAAATTTACTTGGAACGGCAAGTAGATATCGCATATAGGTAGGTATGGTGGACTCATATGGAACAACTTTGGTATTATGGAAGTGGATGCACAAGCAGTATTCCCGCTTAGTACAAGTGAAGGCTAGCAAAAGACTGGGAAGCGACCAACTAGAGAGCGACAACAGTCATCAAGATGCATTGAGATTAACCAACATTGAGTGCAAGCATGAGTAGGACATAAATCACCATGAACATGAATGTCATAGAGGCTATGTTGATTTTGTTTCAACTACATGCGTGAACATGCGCCAAGTCAAGCCACTTGAATCATTCAAAGGAGGATACCATCCTATCATACTACATCATAGTCATCTCAAAATTCATGTTGGCATCCAAGACAAACCATTATAAGCTCCTAGCTAATTAAGCATGGCATCAGAAACTATGATCTCTAAGTTGTCATTGCAAACATGTTTCTCTCACAACAAAGCTGAATCAGGAACGATGAGCTAGTCATATTTACAAAAACAAAATAGATCGAGTTCATACCAGCTTTTCCAGGCTCAGTCACTTCATCATATATCGTCATTATTGCCTTTCACTTGCACGGCCGAACGATGTGAACAATAATAAGAGTGCTCGTGCATTGGACTAAGCTGGAATCTCCAAGCAAACACAAAGGAGAAGACAAAGTAATATGGCTTTTTGACAGATAAACAGATATGCATGCGAGAGCCACTAAACATTATAACCATGGTCTTCTACCTTGACCCAAAGAAAAAGAAAACTATTTACACGGGAAAGCTCCCAACATGCAAAGGAAGAACAAGAAAATCTTTTTGGGTTTTTCTCAAACTAGACAAACACACAAAAAGAAAACGAGAAAAGAGAAAATAAACTAGCATGGATGATATAGTGGCAAAGTGTGAACACCGACTAACAAAGTGAAAGCGTAAGCAAGAATATAAAGTCGGTGAGAAACACGTACTCCCCCAAGCTTAGGCTTTTGACCTAAGTTGGTCTACTCCCAAGGAGGGAAATAACCAGCTCCGGGGTACTCCGGAGTGTACTGAGGATGCCACTGCTGTGTGAGCTCCTCTGGCTCCCACTGATAAACTGGCGTCTGGTACTCGACTGATGGCTCAGGCACGGGCACCTGTGATTGGGTTATGCCCCAATATGCGTAGATGTCCGAGGGCATAATAATGTACCTGCCTGTATGAAGATTGAACAAATAAGGAGCGGGCAAAGTAATAGTCTCACGAGTACCCTGACTAAATACCAGGTTATAAATCATCCTCCTATTTATATCTCTATCAAGAAAGTCATGGCGGACCATGCTATCATAATCTAGGTATCTCTCAGGAAGAAGAATCTCTTCTTCCTCGTCCAGTCTAATAGGTATCTCAAAATGTCTGGCAAGACGGGTAGCATAGATACCTCCATAGACAACGCCTTTAGAACGGTTCGTGTTCAACCGTTGAGCTACTATAGCGCCCAAGGTATAAGTTTTATCATTATAAAGGGCTTCACGCAAGACCGCAAGATGTGGGGAGCTAAGGGCCCCAGCTTTCCCATGGCCAATCAAACATTTTCCCATGAATAATGAGAAGTACCGAAGCACGGGAAAATGTATGCTAGCAGCTCTAGCGCAAGACACTCCTCTCTCCTCTCCTACAGCTATAGTATCTATGAAAGCCTCCAAGTCCCGTGGACGAGGTTCATGAATATCCCCAACAAAAGGCAATTTGCAAACATTGCAAAAATCCTGGAGTGACATGCGCTGGGGGATATCATATAATTTGAACTCAACCATAGGAGGATTCTTCCTTGGATAGAAGTTAAAGATTTGCACGAAAATATTAGTGAGGAGGAGGTATTGCGAACACTTATCTTCAACGAAGGCGGTAAGGCCTGCGTTCTCCACCAAGTAATAAAAGTCCTCATAAAGTCGGGTGGCGCGTAAGAACACGTCGCTTGGCCACTCGCACGCTCGAACTTCTGCAACTCGGGGGACCGGATACTTGGGTTTCTTCTTCTCGTTCCCATCATCCTTGCGGTCACGACTTGAAGAGCCTCTTAAGAACCTCCTCATCTTTTCCCTTTTCCATCTCTAATTTTTTTTTGAAATTGTAGTGATTCTAAGGAAAAGTGAATAAGGCTCAACGAAACTCGTAGCAACTACTCCCTCAAGTGCCTAGAGGCCATATTACGCATCAAAACTACTTGGGACCGGCTAAAATTAGCATGCAAAGCTCAAGAACAGGGTCACCAAGGCAGCAAAAATACGCGAAGTATAAGGCACTAGAGCAAAAACTAATTGGACCAATGGAGGAGTCACTTACCAAGGAGCAATTTCCCCAAAACAGCTTGGTGAATGGTGCTTTGCACAAGGAGATCGAAAATCCCAACAAGAAGAGCAAGAACACGGGTTTGAGCTACGAAACGATTTTTTTTGGAGGTAGGAGAAGCAAATGGGAGCTAGAATGAGTGGAGGAGGTGCACGTGGGCCCCACAAGCCTGGTAGGCGCGGACACGGGGTGCCCGCGCCTCCAGGGCTTGTGGCCCACTGGTGCAGCCCCCTGACTAGCTCTTCGTCTCAGTATTTTTCAAAAATTCCAAAAAAAATCATACTTGACTTTCACGACGTTCGGAGAACTTTTATTTTCGGGGTACTTTTCTACGGGACGCTAAAAGCAGAAAACAGGGAAAACTAAACTAAATCTATCATTTTTCTTCTAATCTACCAAAGGTGAAAGCTTGGAACAGAGGTTTGTGACTCCTCGATTCATCCATCTCATGGTCATCGAAAGAAATCCATCAATGAGGTTGATCAAGTCTCCTTGACAAACTTTTTCGAATCGCAAAAGAAGACGGAGAATTTTTGAATAGTCACTAGGTTACCTCAATGGGGATGTGAATATCCCCAACAAGCAAATCATACTTCATCTTAACAGTAGGTATAGGGCATTCAAAGCTCCCAATAAGAATCGATGAAGTTTTTTCGATAGCATTGATCCAATGTACTCGATATTGTTTCTTTGGAAAGTGCATCGTATGCTCATTACCGTTGACATGGAAAGTGACATTGCCTTTGTTGCAATATATAACGGCCCCTGCAGTGCTTAAAAAGGGTCTTCCAAGGATGACCGCCATGGCATCGTCCTCGGGAATATCCAGAATAACAAAGTGTGTTAAGATTGTGACATTAGCAACCACAACAGGCACATCCTCGCAAATGCCGATTGGAAAAGTAGTTGATTTGTCGGCCATTTGCAGAGAGATTTCAGTGGGTGTCAACTTATCCAGGTCAAGTCTACGATAAAGAGAGAGAGGCATAACACTAACACCGGCTCCAAGGTCGCATAAAGCAGTTCTAACGTAGTTGCCTTTAATGGAGCAAGGTATAGTGGGCACTCCAGGATCACCTAGTTTCTTAGGAGTTCCACCCTTGAAGGTGTAATTAGCGAGCATGGTGGAAATCTCAACCTCAGGTATCCTCCTCTTATTAGTCACAATATCCTTCATGTACTTAGCATACGGAGACATTTTGAGCATATCTGTCAAACGCATTTGCAGAAAGACATGTCTAATCATTTCAACGCACCACTCAAAATCCTCATCATCATTTTTTCTTGGATGGTTTGGGAGGAAATGGCATGGGTTTCTGAACCCATGGTTCCTTTACTTTACCATGCTTGCTAGCAGCGAAGTCGTTCTTATCATATCTCTTATTCTTAGGTTGTGGGTTATCAAGATCAACTGGATCAATCTCCACATCCTTATTATTGCTAGGTTGAGCATCATCATGAACATCACTATTGATATTATCATTAGGATCATGTTCATCACCAAATTGTGTTTCGGCATCAGAGACAGAGACATCATTTAGACTCTCAGGTGTAGCAACAACATGGTTGCTAGCGTGCAAGTTCCTACCATATTTCTTCTTCTTTCTAGGATGACTAGGTGCATCAGTGCTAACTCCTTGAGAATCTTGTTCAATTCTCTTAGGATGACCCTTAGGATACAGAGGTTCCTGGGTCATTCTACAGCCTCTATTGACGACTCTAATAGAATTGTCATTCAACTCATTGAGCAAGTCATTCTGAGCCTTAAGTACTTGTTCTACTTGAGTAGTAACCGTAGAGGCATGTTTACTTAGAAGCTTAAGATCATTGACGTTTCTGTCAACACAAGCACTTAAATGACTAAGCATACGGGCATTCTGTTCCAATTGTCTGCTAACATAATCATTGAAACTCTGTTGTTTGGCAACAAAGTTATCAAATTCATCGACGCATAAGCTAGCAGGTTTATCAAAAGGAATATCACTCTCATCGAATCTACGAAGAGAATTTACCTCTACTACGTGTATCGGGTTATCAAGACCATAGACCTCTTCGATAGGTGTTAGATTTTTGACATCTTCAGATTTAATGCCTTTCTCTTTCATAGATTTCTTAGCTTCTTGCATAACTTCAGGACTGAGGAATAGAATACCTCTTTTCTTTGGAGTTGGCTTTGGAAGTGGTTCGGGAATAGTCCAAGCATTCTCAATTCACAAGATGTTATTCAATAGGATCTCAGCTTGTTCTACGGTTCGTTCCCTAAAAACACAACCAGCACAACTATCTAATTGGTCTCTAGAAGCATCCGTAAGTCCATTATAGAAGATATCAAGTATTTCATTCTTCTCAAGAGGGTGATCAGGCAAAGCATTCAGTAGCTGGAAGAGCCTCCCCCAAGCTTGTGGGAGACTCTCTTCTTCAACTTGCGCAAAGTTGTATATTTCAGCTTGCTTCTTATGGGCATGGAAATATTTTTCACAGAGTAGTAGATCATATCCAGGGGGCTACGCACACAACCAGGAGCAAGAGAAGTGAACCATGTCTTAGCATCATCCTTTAGCGAGAAAGGAAACAACTTGAGGATATAGTAGTGGCGGATCTTTTCCTCACTAGTGAATAGGGTGGCTATATCGTGCAGTTTGGTAAGATGGGCTACAACCGTTTCAGACTCATAACCGTGAAAAGGATCAGATTCGACCAGAGTGATTAACTCAGGGTCGACAGAGAATTCATAATCCTTATCGGTCACAAAGATAGGCGAAGTAGCAAACTTCGGGTCGTATTTCATCCTAGCGTTCAGAGATTTTTCTTTCCACTTGAGCAGTAATGTCTCAACATCATAGCTATCCTTACACGCAAGAAAATCCTCAGCTATCTCTCCCTCCATAACATAACACTCAGGCATATCAGGCAATTCATATCTAGGAAAGCTAGTTCTAACACGTGAAATAGCAGGTTCTACTTCAATAGTATCAGCAGTTTCAGAAGTATCATCACATCTAGCAGCAACTCTAGCAATTTTTGCATCAAGGAATGCACCTAGTGGCAAAGCAGTATCAAGCATAGCATCATCATAAGCATCATCAAGCACAGACAACATATCAAGATTTCTAGCAGGAGGTGGTCTCGCAAACTTACTCATAACTGAAGGTGAATCAAGTGTAGAGCTAGATGGCAGTTCCTTACCTGTCCTCGTAGTTGAGGGCAAGACTTTAGTTCTTGGATCTTTCAGATTCCTCATAGTGACCAGCACACGTAAATCCCAAGTGACTTAAAGAATATAGCTATGCCTCCCCGGCAACGACGCCAGAAAATAGTCTTGATAACCCACAAGTATAGGGGATCGCAACAGTTTTCGAGGGTAGAGTATTCAACCCAAATTTATTGATTCGACTCAAGGGGAAGCCAAAGAATATTCTCAAGTATTAGCAGTTGAGTTGTCAATTCAACCACACCTGAAAGATTTAGTATCTGCAACAAAGTATCGGTAGCAAAGTAGTGTGATAGCAACAGTAGCAACGGTAACCAGTAGCAACAGAGTGACAGTGGTAGCAACAGAGTAACACTAGCAGCAGTGACAGCACTAGCGGCAAAATAACGTAGCAAGGACCAGTAGGAAAAACTCGTAGGCATTGGATCGGTGATGGATGATTACGCCGGATGCTATTCATCATGCAACAGTTATAACACGGAGAGATATGTAACTAGCTCCAGTTCGTCTGTAATGTAGGCATGTATTCCGTATGTAGTCATACGTGCTAAGGGAAAAGAACTTGCACGACATCTATTGTCCATCCCTCCCGTGGCAGTGGGGTCCTAATGGAAACTACGAGATATTAAGGTTCTCCTTTTAATAAAGAACCGGACCAACGCATTAACACTTAGTGAATACATGAACTCCTCATACTATGGTCATCTCCGGGAGTGGTTCCGGCTATTGTCACTCCGGGGTTGCCGGGTCATAACACATAGTAGGTGACTACAACTTGCAAAATAGGATCAATAACACACATATGTTGGCGACAACATAATAGGTTCAGATCTGAGATCATGGCACTCGGGCCCTAGTGACAAGCATTAAGCATGGCAAAGTAGTAGCAACATCAATCTCAGAACATAGTGGATACTAGGGATCAATCCCCATCAAAACTAACTCGATTACATGATAGATCTCATCCAACCCATCACCGTCCAGCAAGCCTACAATGAGATTACTCACGAACAGTGAAGAGCATCAATGAATTGGCGATGAAGGAAGGTTGGTGATGACGATGGCGACGATCTCCCCTTTCCGGAGCCCAGAACACACTCCACATCTGCCCTCCAGAGGAAGAACAGGAGGTGGCGGCGCCTCCATATCGTAAAACATGATGAACTCTTCTCCTTGATTTTTGCGCCAGTATTTTTTATGGCCCACTCCTGTTGGGCTTGTGGGCTCCATGCTCCACTTCCTCCGTTGATTCTTGCGCCAGTATTTTTTATATATTCCACAAAAAATCCTCGTAAATTTCCAGGTCATTCCGAGAACTTTTATTTCTGCGCAAAAACAACACCATGGCAATTCTGCTCAAAACAGCGTTAGTCCGGGTTAGTTCCATTCAAATCATGCAAATTAGAGTCCAAAACAAGGGCAAAAGAGTTTGGAAAAGTAGATACGATGGAGACGTACCATCGTGGAGTGTGATTGATCGGTGGTGGGGGAGTCAAAACTTTACTTTTCTGTTTGGGAACCGCCTATAGTATGTGTAGCATGGAAGATGGTGAAAACTCTTGGCCATTGCGTTGTCAATGAAAGCATGCCACCCAAAATTATTTATCTCTGTTTTCAAAGCTTGAGCTCCGGCACCTCTACAAATCTATGCTTCCCTCTGCGAAGGGCCTATCTATTTACATTTCTGTTGAGTCATCCTCTTCTTATAAAAGCACCAATTAGAGAGCACCTCCGTCATTTTTATACTTTGCTTTTAATTGTTATTGAGTATGACTATGACTGGATCTTCTTTGCCATGAATTACAATGTTCAGTCAGCCCTTGGTCTTTGAAGGTGCTCTGCATTTATGTTTTGCGGTCTTAGAAAGAGCTAGCGAGCTACCACCTGTTCATATTGCTTCATGATTGTTTTGATTGAAGTGTTGATGTTTGAAACTTATTATTATTGCTCGCTAGTTGATTATGTCATTGATATGAGTTCATCATGAGACCTAAATGTCATTGCTTATGTGGTTAGCTTATGATCTTGCTGAAAGTCTGAATATGAGTTAGACATAATTGCAACAACAAGATCAAACAGAGTTTGTAAAAGTTTTTCTATTGTCTCTTTCAGTTTGTCATCCGAATTGGTTGAGGACAAGCAAGGCTTTAAGCTTGGGGGAGTTGATACGTCTCCACCGTATCTACTTTTCCAAACTCTTTTGCCCTTGTTTTGGACTCTAATTTGCATGATTTGAATGGAACTAACTTGGACTAACGCTGTTTTCAGCAGAATTGCCATGGTGTTGTTTTTGCGCAGAAATAAAAGTTCTCAGAATGACCTGGAAATTTACGAGTATTTTTTGTGGAATATATAAAAAATACTGGCGCAAGAATCAACCAGAGGCGTGGAGCGAGGAGCCCACAAGCCCATGAGGCGCGGGCCCCCCTAGCAGCGCCTAGCAGGCTTGTGGGGCCCTCGAGGCTCCGCCGCCTCCAACTCCAGCCCTATTTAGTCCCTTTCGTCCGGAAAAAAATCAAGGAGGAGAGTTCATCACGTTTTACGATACAGAGGCGCCGCCACCACCTGTTCTTCCTTTGGAGGCAGATCTGGAGTCCGTTCTGGGCTCCGGAGAGGGGAGATCATCACCGTCGTCATCACCAACCTTCCTTCATCGCCAATTCCATGATGCTCTTCATCCTTCGTGAGTAATCTCATCGTAGGCTTGCTGGACGATGATGGGTTGGATGAGATCTATCATGTAATCGAGTTAGTTCTGATGGGGATTGATCCCTAGTATCCACTATGTTCAGAGATTGTTGTTGCTACTACTTTGCCGTGCTTAATACTTGTCACTAGGGCCCGAGTGCCATGATTTCAGATCTGAACCTATTATGTTCTCGTCAATATATGTGTGTTCTCGATCCTATCTTGCAAGTTGTAGTCACCTACTATGTGTTATGACCCGGCAAACCCGGAGTGACAATAGCCGGAACCACTCCCGGAGATGATCATAGTATGAGGAGTTCATGTATTCACTAAGTGCTAATGCTTTGTTCCGGTTCTTTATTAAAAGGAGAACCTTTATATCCTGTAGTTTCCATTAGGACCCTGCTGCCACGGGAGGGATGGACAATAGATGTCATGCAAGTTCTTTCCCCTAAGCACGTATGACTATATACGGAATACATGCCTACATTACATTGACGAACTGGAGCTAGTTACATATCTCTCCGTGTTATAACGGTTGCATGATGAATGTCATTCGACATAATTATCCATCACCGATCCAATGCCTACGAGTCTTTTCCTACTGGTCCTTGCTACGTTACTTTGCCGCTACTGTTGTCACTTCTGCTACTGTTACCGCTACTGTTGTCACTGTTGCTACTGTTACCGTTGCTACTGTTGCTATCACACTACTTTGCTACTGATACTTTGCTGCGGATACTAAGTCTTTCAGGTGTGGTTGAATTGACAACTCAACTTCTAATACTCGAGAATATTCTTTGGCTTCCCCTTGTGTCGAATCAACAAATTTGGGTTGAATACTCTACCCTTGATGTCTACTATGCAACCTTCTCCTTGTAGACGTTGCTGGGCCTCCAAGTGCAGAGGTTTGTAGGACAGTAACAATTTTCCCTCAAGTGGGTGACCTAAGGTTTATCAATCCGCGGGAGGCGTAGGATGAAGATGGTGTCTCTCAATCAACCCTGCAACTAAATAACAAAGAGTCTCTTGTGTCCCCAACACACCCAATACAATGGTAAGTTGTATAGGTGCACTAGTTCGGCGAAGAGCTGGTGATACAAGTGCAATATGGATGGTAGATATAGGTTTTTGTAATCTGAAATTACAAAAATAGCAAGGTAACAAGTAACAAAAGTGAGCACGAATGGTGTTGCAATTCGTGGAAACAAGGCCTAGGGTTCATACTTTCACTAGTGAAGTTCTCTCAACAATGATAACATAATTGGATCATATAACTAGCCCTCAACATGCAACAAAGAGTCACTCCAAAGTCACTAATAGCGGGGAACAAACAAAGAGATTATTGTCGGGTACGAAACCACCACAAAGTTATTCTTTCTGATCGGTCTATCATAGAGTTCGTACTAGAATAACACCTTAAGATACATATCAACCAAGACCCTAATGTCACCTAGATACTCCATTGTCACCTCAAGTATCCGTGTAACATCCCAATTTTCGTAAATTCGGATGTTAATAGATCATTCATTCGCATTCCATATTTTATGCATCATTGTGTTCTTGTGAAAATTTTATCGTCATGTGACTGCAGGCAATTTATCGGAGCGGAGATAATATGACTTCTCCCCTGTGAGTTAAAGTCATCATTTTTGGTTTTTGCAAATTTTTCCAAACTCCGAATTATTTTAGTCGAGTTTTTTTTTCGATCGCGTAGTGTGATCCTAGTGCATAAAACTTTTTTTAGTTGCATTAGGTGGAACTAGGGTTCCTATATATATTATATATATATATTAGTTGTATATGTTATTTTGTTTTCTCCTAGTATTCTAGTGCATATACGTATATTAGTACCTACTCTGTTTCTAGTATTTTTGTTAGCTAGGAAAATATATATTTTTTCTGTTTTTTTTTCTTTTTGTTGCTGCTGTTTGTTTGTTTTTCAAAAATATATATATATATATAGAACTGCCAGGCCGAGCCACAAGGGCTCAGCCCAGCCCCCATGCATGCACGCATGCACCTTGCATGCAATCCCTCCCCACGTGAGTACTCCCTCCCCTTTCCTTATTCTATCTTTCCTATTTTTCCTCCCTCCTTTTCCTTTTTACTCCCCACGTTCACCTCTCCCTCTCTTTCCTATTTTCTCTCCCATGATCTCCTTCCCAAAGTTCTCCCTCTCCTTCCTTCTACTCCCCTCCCCTAAGCCTATATAAACCCCCCCCCCCACCGTCACCTCTCCCCAACCCTAGCCGCCGTCTCTCCACCGCCGCCTCCACAAGCCGCCGCCGGCGCCTCACCCCACCGCCGCCCTAGCCGCCGCCGCGAGCAGCGGCAGCAGCCCAAAAGCTGCTGCACCTCGGCCTCGCCGCGGAGGAGGAGCCCTCCCCGAACTCTCTCTCCACCGCCGCCTCTTCCCCGCGGAGGAGGAACCTCACCGCCGCCGCCCGACGCCCCACCGCCCGGAGCTACTCCCTCCTTCCTCGCCGGCCATCTCCTTTCTTGCCGGTGCAACACCTCCAGCAGCGGGTAGCAACCTCTCTCTCTCTATTTCATGCACTCCATCTCAGCCATTAGAAGCTTGCCACGTGTGCCTCTCATTAGCACTAGCAGTTTCGTAATTTCTGTCCAGATTTCGAAAACAGAAACTTTCAATCTTGTTTTGATCACAACTTTTTATACCTACGTCCAATGACATTGATTCTTTTTCCAGTAGCTCACAAATTTCCTTTAGTTTTTAAAAATATATAATTTTTATGTGTTTGGAATTTTTAAATATAAGTTAGAGCAGATTTAGTTTAAACACTGTTTTGCCTATTCCAGGAGTTTGAAAAATGATATTGAGTTGATTCTTTTTGCTACTGTTTTCTAGTGATAAAACCTTACTGTGGTATAATTTTCAGAATTTTCCAAGTATTTTTACTAGTGTTTTCAACAGAAACAAGTTTCTGTCCTACCGACGCGCGATAAAATTCTTTTGCGTAGTCGTTTGCCAATCATTGCATGTGATGTTATTTTTACTCGTGGCATGATTGAATTGCTTATGGTGTGCTTTGTGTTTGTATCGGTAGATCATCCGGAGTGCGAAGCATGTTACTTAGAGACGCTCTAGCAGGACAACTATCATCAAGGCAAGTCATCTTTGATCATGTTATTTTTACCTATGTTTTCAATGCATAGTAGATCACCTTCTTTGCCCTATTTGCATGCTGCCTAGGTACTTGGAAACTTTAGTCATAGTTGTAGTATCATGTGGTAGGAACACCAACACCCCGATACTTGGCCCCGGGACGACAATGTTATGTATGCTATGCTCTAGTAGACGGGTTATCGGTTGAGTGTATACCACAAGTGAATGCGAGGTTGATATAATAATCAAGACCGGACTAAGACAAGATTTTCAAGACCTCGGAGGCAATGCAACACTGGGTGAAGGACGGTTGATCGGCTCCCTGGAAAACCCAGTGGATGCCCGGGATGCTGGAGAGGCCATGTCATCCTGCGGAAAGCTTCACCCAGGCTCAAAGGGACGGACGGAGACTTCAAGACTCAAGGCTTACCTGCACAGCCACAAGTCATTATGGGCTCTGGCTTGGTTGGACAACGCGGCGACTCTGGACAGGCGGTGCTAGCAGATGTAGACGAACGGTAGGAATGGATGGGCACCGACAGGGATTCAGAGGGACCCGTTGAAAGACCATGTTTTGATCATCCGGTCTTCAAACACCCTGAAGTGCGAGGACAAACCCGGAGGCGATCAAATCTTGTGGGGAACGTGTGCATAACTCTGCAGAGTACTCAACCTAATCGATTAGCCGTGTCCACGGTCATGGACAACTTGAGCCGAAGGCATTGAATTTCCCCTGAACTCTCGACACAACTTAATAATGATGTGGGTGTTAACAACTATTCGGGTACGAGAACTGGTTGGCGGAACCATCTCGTTAACAACAAACTATGTAGTAATATTTTGCTTTCAAACCCTTTTGTTGTAGGATAAAACTAGCTTTATGCAAAAACTTAGCTCCACCGGCCAAATATGCATGTAGAGATAGTGATTATTTTACTCCCTCTCTTGATGATTTGCGAGCATATTCAATATGCTGACCTACACGGCTGCAACGTATCATGTTGCAGAGTACTTTTCCGACCAGGAGTGAGGCTACGGTTCTACGCTCAGCGACATGCCCTTGGAGTCGGATGGACTCGTCTACTTGATGCTTCCGCTTAGTCTTCGTTAGATAATCTCATGAGATGGCCTTCAGCCACTTTATTGTACTCCTTTATTGTAATAAAGTACTCTTTATGAGATTTCGATTAATAAAGTTGTGTGATTGCACTCTTGAATATATACATTATGTACTGTGTGTGTACCAGCATGATCTTGGGATGGTACAGAAACACCAGAGGCTTGACTCGTTGAGTCGGGTCGCTACAATCCGTGGGTATGATTATACGATATGCATCACACAATCTCAGAATCATCTATTCAACCAACACACAGAACTTCAAAGAGTGCCCCAAAGTTTCTACCAGAGAGTCAAAACGTGTGCCAACCCCTGTGCATAGGTTCCCAATGTCACGAACCCGCAAGTTGATCACCAAAACATACATCAAGTACTCACATGAATCCACCTGTGCCAAACCATATGCATAGGTTCCCAATTTTCACAAACCCGCAAGTTGACCACAACAAATAGACACGTGCAAGACATACATCAAGTGTTCTCAAAGACTTAATCCGATAAGATAACTCCAAAGGGGAAACTCAATTCATTACAATAGGGAGAGGGGAAATAACATCATAAGAACCAACTATAGTAGCAAAGCCCATGGTACATCAAGATCAAGACATCTCAAGAACACGAGAGAGAGAGAGATCAAACACATAGCTACTGGTACATACCCTCATCCCCGAGGGAGAACTACTCCCTCCTCGTCATGGAGATCGCCGGGATGATGAAGATGGCCACCGGAGATGGATTCCCCCTCCGGCACGGTGCCATAACGGGCTCCAGATTGGTTTTTGGTGGCTACAGAGGCTTGCGGCGGCGGAACTCCCGATCTAGGTTTATTTTTGGGGGTTTCTGAATTTATAAGAATTTATGGCGGTGGAATTGCGTTAGTTGGGCCTACGAGGAGGTCACAAGCCTGCGCGCCACCACCGAGGGGTGGCGGCGTGAGGGCTTGTGACTCCCTCGTGGCCCATCTGGCGTTCTCCCAAAGCTTCGGGGGTCTCTTTTGGTCCAAAAAAAATCATCGTAAAGTTTCATTCCATTTGGACTCCGTATGAAAATGGGCCAGAAACACGGAAAAAATAGAAACTGGCACTTGGCACTGAGTTAATAGGTTAGTCCCAAAAAAGATATAAAATAGCATATTCATGCATATAAAACATCCAAACTTGACAAGATAATAGCATGGAACCATCAAAAATTATAGATACGTTGGAGACGTATCAAGCATCCCCAAGCTTAACTCCTGCTCGTCCTCGAGTAGGAAAGTGATAAAGAATGAATTTTTGATGTTGCATGCTACCTAGCATAGATGTCCTTTGTAACTCCTCTCACGTGACATGAATGTTCAGATCCGTTAGATTCAAAACAATAGTTTGCTATTGATGTGAAAACAATAATAATTCAAGCAAACTCGCAAGGTAATCATGAACTTTCAAAATAACAAGGCCAAAAGAAAATTATCCCTACAAAAGCATATAGTCTGGCTATGCTCTATCATCATTGCACAACGAATTTAAATCATGCACAACCCCGGTATTGGCCAAGTAATTGTTTCACACCTTTACTTTCTCAAACCTTTTCAACTCTCACGCAATACATGAGCGTGAGCCATGGTTTTAGCACTATAAGTGGTGTGGAGTGTGGTGGAGGTTGCAAGACAAAAAAGGAGAAGATGATCACATTAACTAGGCATATCAATAAGCTGTGGAGATGCTCATCAATAGATATCAATGTGAATGAGTAGGGATTGCCATACAAATGATGCACTAGAGCTAAGAGTATGTGAAAGCTCTTAAAGAAAACTAGTGGGTGTGCATCCAACTTGCTTGCTCACGAAGACCTAAGACAATTTTGAGGAAGCCTATCATTGGAATATATAAGCCAAGTTATATAATGAAAATTTCCCACTAGCTATATGGTGGTGACAAAACGAGAGACTCTCAATCATGAAGATCATGGTGCTTAATATGCACAAGTGTGGAAAAGTGGTAGCATTGTCCCTTCTCTCTTTTTCTCTCATTTTTTTATATATATTTTTTTGGTGGGCTCTTTGGCCTCTTTTTTTGGTGGGCATCTTTGGCCTCTTTTATTTCCTCACATGGTACAATGCTCCATCAATGATGATCATCACACTTTCAACTCAAAACTTAGAGCAACGATGACTCTATCTGAAATGCCTTCGGTAGTGTACCGTGAGAATGATCTAGCATGGCATAGACATTAATGGAAACATCATGCTAGCTATCTTACAATCATGCAATGGCAATGTAGACATGGTGGCACATGTCATGGTGGTAGTTGCATGGCAATATATCTCGGAATGACTTTGAAAAGGCCATAGTAGGTAGGTATGGTGGCTGTTTTGAGGGAGGCTAATGGTGGGTTTTGTGCACCGGTGAAAGTTGCACGGCACTATGAAGATAGTGATGGTGGAAGGTGAAAGTGAATCTAAATCATGGACTCAACATTAGTCATGAAGAACTCATATACTTGTTGCAAAAGGTTTATTAGTAATCGAAACAAAGCATTCAACGCATACTCCTAGGGGAAGGGTTGGTAGGTATAAACCATCGCGCGATCCTGACCGCCACGCAAAGGATGACAATCAAAAGACTAATCATGCTCAGACTTCATCACATAGCGGTTCACCATACGTGCATGCTACGGGAATCACTAACTTCAACACAAGTATTTCTAGATCCACAACACCTTACTAGCAAGACTTAAATATTACCAAAACCACAACTCAAAACTAATTGAGATGAATCAAACTTCTCTAACTATTAAATGCACATGAAGGTGGAAGTTTTCATATCCCTTTGGATAACTACCCCTTTTGAGACTACTTTCAAAGCATAGATCAACTACCAAGCCACGCACCGCTGCGCTCTAAAAGATATAAGTGAAGCACATGTGAGCTGAATTGTCTACCAAAGGATATAAGTGAAGCTCGACAAAATCACGGTGAGTGCATGTCTCTCTCTCTAGGTGTGCAGAAAGGATGATTGTGATACAACAAAAAAATAAAAGACTCCTACGATACAAGACGCTCCAAGCAAAACACATAACACGTGGTGAATAAAAATATAGCCCCAAGTAACGTTACCGATGGATTGAAGACGAGAGAGGGGATGCCTTCCCGGGGCATCCCCAAGCTTAGGATTTTACGGCATCCTTGAATCTCTTGGGGTGCCTTGGGCATCCCCAAGCTTGAGCTCTTGCCACTCTTCATCTCTTTGTCCATAAGAACTTCACCCAAAACTTGAAAACTTCACAACACGAAACTAAAACAGAAACTCGTGATATCATTAGTATAAGAAAGCAAATCACCACTTCCTTAGGTACTGTAGCAAACTTAAATTATACTTATTTTTGTGTTGGATTACTGTATTTTCAATCTTCCATGTCTAATACCCTCCGATACTATCCATAGTTTCATCAAAATAAGCAACCAACACAACAAAAACAGAATCTGTTAACAGCAGACCAGTCTGTAGCAATCTGTATATTTGTTATACCTCTGGTACTTAAAAAATTCTGAACAATTACGAAAGTCTGAAGCAATTGCATAGAAATCAGAAGCAAAAAGAATCAACTCAAAAGCTCTTACAGGATAAAAAATAAAATTCTTTTTGTGAGCATAAAGTTTCTGTCTTTTTCCAGCATGATCAAACAATCATCACCAAGAGTAATCATAACGGTTTTGCTTGGCACAAACACAAAAAGAAACACAAAAGACACAATCACAACAGAATTATGATGGTGTGGAAAAACAAAACAGGAAGCAAAAAAGCAAAGAAAAATTTATTCATTGGGTTGCCTCCCAACAAGCGCTATCGTTTAACGCCCTTAGCTAGGCATTGATTTCAATGATGCTCACATAAAAGGTAAGGATTGAAACACAATGAGAGCATCATGGAGCAAATGGCTAGCACATTTAATTCTAACCCACTTCCTATGCATAGGGATTTTGTGATCAAACAATTTATTGGAGCAAGAATCAACTAGCATAGGAAGGCAAAACAAGCATAGCTTCAAAAATTTCAACATATGGAGAGGAAGCCTGATACTATTGCAATAAGTAGAAGCATATGATCCTCTCTCATAGTAATTTTCAGTAGCATCATGAATGAATTCAACAATATAACCAGCACCTAAGGCTTTCTTTTCATGATCTACAAGCATATAAATTTTACTACTCTCCACATAAGGAAATCTATTCTCAAGAATAGTAGTGGGAGTATCGTAAAAGACTTGAGCACTACAAATTGTGTCCACAATGAAAAAGCAAGGTTTTGCAAAGGGGTTCTCGAGAGTATGACAAGTTTTATCATCCCTCTTCTTTAAAGCATAAGTATCCTCACAATAATCATCATAGATAGGGGGCATGCTTTCATCAAAATAATTTTGATCATTCAAAGTGGAAGAACTAAAAAAGATCATATTTATCAAATATAGCATCCCCAAGCTTGTGGTTTTGCATATCATTAGCATCATGGGTATTCAAAGAATTCATTCTAAGAACATTGAAATCATGCTCATCATTCACATATTCTATGCCAAGCATTCTATGTAATTCTTCTTTCAGCACTTGATCACAATTTTCCTTCCCATCATGCTCACGAAAGACATTGAAAAGATGGAGCATATGAGGCATCCTCAATTCCATTTTTTTAGTTTTCTAGCGAAAGAAAAAGAAACAAAAAGATTAGATTGCAAGATCTAAAGATATACCTTCAAGCGCTAACCTCCCCGGCAACGGCGCCAGAAAAGAGCTTCGTTGACGGGATGTTAGTGCCGCTTACCTAGCCTCCCCGGCAACGGCGCTAGAAAAGAGCTTGATGCCTACTACGCAACCTTCTCCTTGTAGACGTTGTTGGGCCTCCAAGTGCACAGGTTTGTAGGACAGTAGCAATTTTCCCTCAAGTGGGTGACCTAAGGTTTATCAATCCGCGGGAGGCGTAGGATGAAGATGGTCTCTCTCAATCAACCCTGCAACCAAATAACAAAGAGTCTCTTGTGTCCCCAACACACCCAATACAATGGTAAGTTGTATAGGTTCACTAGTTCGGCGAAGAGATGGTGATACAAGTGCAATATGTATGGTAGATATAGGTTTTTGTAATCTGAAATTATAAAAACACCAAGGTAACAAGTAACAAAACTGAGCACGAACGGTATTGCAATGCGTGGAAACAAGGCCTAGGGTTCATACTTTCACTAGTGAAGTTCTCTCAACAATGATAACATAATTGGATCATATAACTAGCCCTCAACATGCAACAAAGAGTCACTCCAAAGTCACGAATAGCGGGGAACAAACGAAGAGATTATTGTCGGGTACGAAACCACCACAAAGTTATTCTTTCTGATCGATCTATCATAGAGTTCGTACTAGAATAACACCTTAAGATACATATCAACCAAGACCCTAATGTCACCTAGATACTCCATTGTCACCTCAAGTATCCGTGGGTATGATTATACGATATGCATCACACAATCTCAGAATCATCTATTCAACCAACACACAGAACTTCAAAGAGTGCCCCAAAGTTTCTACCAGAGAGTCAAAACGTGTGCCAACCCGTGTGCATAGGTTCCCAATGTCAAGAACCCGCAAGTTGATCACCAAAACATACATCAAGTAATCACATGAATCCACGTGTGCCAACCCATATGCATAGGTTCCCAATTGTCACAAACTCGCAAGTTGACCACAACAGATAGACACGTGCAAGACATACATCAAGTGTTCTCAAAGACTCAATCCGATAAGATAACTCCAAAGGGGAAACTCAATTCATTACAAGAGGGAGAGGGGAAATAACATCATAAGATCCAACTATAGTAGCAAAGCCCATGGTACATCAAGATCAAGACATCTCAAGAACACGAGAGAGAGAGATCAAACACATAGCTACTGGTACATACCCTCAGCCCCGAGGGAGAACTACTCCCTCCTCGTCATGGAGATCGCCGGGATGATGAAGATGGCCACCGGAGATGGATTCCCCCTCCGGTAGGGTGCCAGAACGGGCTCTAGATTGGTTTTTGGTGGCTACAGAGGCTTGCGGCGGCGGAACTCCCGATCTAGGTTTCTTTTTGGGGGTTTCTGAATTTATAGGAATTTATGGCGGTGGAATTGCGTCAGTTGGGCCTACGAGGAGGTCACAAGCCTGCGCGGCACCACCGAGGGGGCTGGCGGCGTGAGGGCTTGTGACTCCCTCGTGGCCCATCTGGCCTTCTCCCAAAGCTTCGGGGGTCTCTTTTGGTCCAAAAAAATCATCCTAAAGTTTCATTCCATTTGGACTCCGTCTGAAAATGGGCCAAAAACACGGAAAAAACAGAAACTGGCACTTGGCACTGAGTTAATAGGTTAGTCCCAAAAAAGATATAAAATAGCATATGCATGCATATAAAACATCCAAAGTTGACAAGATAATAGCATGGAACCATAAAAAATTATAGATACGTTGGAGACGTATCAACCCTCGAAAACTGTTGCAATCCCCTATACTTGTGGGTTATCAAGGCCTAGCGAGGCGGGAACATTGCTTTTGTCGTATATCTTACCCGTAGTCGGACCCTGCCTTCTGAATGATTTTAATAAATGTTCTGTGGATCTTGTAACTTAATTTGTGGCGAGTGTAAGCCAAATATCATTACTCATCCCTCTTGTATGCATTGCAATGTTTACCATTCTTGCAAAACGCTTAGATGCGCCCCTTTCCCCTTTTGAGGCCTCGCCACCAAATAAGGAAAGAGCCGCATCTTGGGCATTACAGTTACGTGGGGGTTTGGGTATCCTAGTATTGGCCAGCCCCCCTCTCGAGGGGATGGGGTTTGGCTTTATAGGCCATCGAGGGACATACATTAGCGGGGAAAAGAAGGGGGCGGTGGCCGTCTGCGAGTCTCTCCGGCTAGTCGAGGGGGCCATCGGCTGTTGGGTCTTGTCTGGCACGGGATCCGCCGGCCGAACGCCACAATGGTCAACACGCCTGTCATTAGTGAGTAGGTAAGCGCAGCCACGGCTACAGGGCTGCCTCGCCCGGTCAGCCTCAGGAGTGACCAGTGGCCGTGTAGCCTTGCTGCCCCCGCATCATCACGCTCTTGGCCACGTTGGGCCTGTCAATGCGTATTATAGCCACGTGCGCTTCTGCATCAGGAGTCTGGTCTTGCTGTCGTGCCTTGATACGGTTGGATGGGACGGGCGCTGACCTGTCGGATGCTGATGGGGCCAGCTGGATGGGTCGGCTATCGCCAGTCAAATGGCAGCACGACGACCGGGCGGGTCATCTGTCGCCAGCCTGCCCAGGGGGTAGCTGCCCCCCAAATGTCTTGGAGAAGGGTTGCCTCCGCTTTGGTATACCCAGGGTCCATTAACACATCAAGATTGAACCCATTACAACGCACCACACCCACTAAAGATAAATAAGTCTAGTTGGCCAAACAAAACAGATAGATCAGAGAGAAATACAAAGCTATAATAATATTGCATAACAGAATTCAGAGAAGAACCAATTAAATTCAATGAATAATCTTGTCATAAACCAACAATTCTGATGATCCCAACAAACACATCGCAAAATAAGATTACATCGGATAGATCATCGCGGGAATCATGGCAAACACAGTATTGAAGATCACAGAGAGAGAAGAAGCCATCTAGGTACTAGCTACAGACTCGTAGGTCTATGGTGGACTACTTACATATCATGATGGAGGCAACAAAGTTGATGTAGACAACCTCCATTATCAATTCCCCCTCTGGCAGGGTATCGAAAAAGTTCTCCAGATGGGATCGTGGTGCAACATAAACTTGCGGCGGCGGAAAAATTGTGGCTCTCTGTTGGTTTTAGAATATTTTGGGATTTACAGAAGTGAAATTAGGTCAAGAGGACCCGCGAGGGGCCCACAAGCTCGAGGGGAGGGGGAGGGGGAGCGCCCTTCGGGCTCGTCGCTCCCTCGTGTGTCTTCTGGCCTTCCCCTGAAGCTTCTAGGGTCTCTTTCGGTCCAGAAAAAACATCAAAAAGTTTCATCGTGTTTGGACTCCATTTGGTATTGATTTTCTGAAGAAGTCAAAAACATTCACAAAAAATAGAAGCTAGCACCAGGCACTGGGTTAATACGTTAGCCCAAAAATGATATAAAATAACATATTATTGCATATAAAGTATCCAAGATTGATAATATAGTAACATTAAATAATCAAGAAATTATAGATATGTTGGAGACGTATCACATACGCATCAATAATTCTAATGTTAGCTAGATACTCCAACATCATCACAAGCATCCGTGGGTTAATTATTAGATATGCATCGAAAATTTCACATTCACAATATTCAATCTAGAACAAATAACTTCAAATATTTACCCCAATGTTTCTATCGGATAAAGTTGGATGAAAACATGTATCAACCCATGTGCTTAGATTACCCCAATGTCACCACGGGAATGCGCAAGTTGATTACCAGAACATATATAAACTGACTCAATATATAGAATACCCCATTGTCACCACGGGTATCCACATGCAAGACATACATCAAGTGATTTAAAATCCTCATATATTCAATTTGATAATAATGAACGTCAAAGGACAAGACTCAATTCATCACAAAAAAGGGAAGACCACCATATGATTCCACTACATTAACAAAACTCATGTGAAAGCGCAATTGCTCCTAGGGTGGTTTTGATAATTGATCACAACATATCTATCATTGGACTAATATGTTTTCCAAGTATATTTCATGGAAGCTGAAAAGATGATATGACTAAAGGCTTATGTGGCGATGCCCCTTGATGCAAGAAAGAAATAATATTGGCTCAAGTTTCAAGCTAGAAGACTCTTCATTTTATATTTGTGAGAAATCACTTTTGAGTCCATAAGGAAGCCAATACTATTAAAAGGGGGTGAGGTAGTAAAATGTACTGATTGCTCAAAGTGCTCAAAGTTAGCCACCAAAATACTCAGTCATTTTCCCACATATCCATTCTGTCAAATTCCACATACACAAATTCGGTGTCACCAACTTTCATATTTTGGACAAACTGAGTTTGACCTCGGACAGAAACCCTAGCCGTTCCCACCAAATCGGTGCAAGCGAAACCAAGTCAGTGCTACCGAGTTTGGGTGACCAACTCCCGGGTGCCTCGGTACACAAAATCAGAATTTCCGAGTTTGAGTCTCGGTGCCACCGAGTTTGGCCATCGAGTTTCATATATCGGTCTCACAGAGATTCAAAAGTTGCTAATTCTGTGCTAATCGGTACCATCGAGTTTCTAACTTCGGTGTCACCGAGTTTGCCACTTTGTGTGCAATGGTTGGATTTTGTGTGCTGCCTATATATACCCCTTCACCCACCTCTCATTTGTGGGAGAAGCACTCAGAACACACACTTCATTGCCAGATCCATTTTCTGAGACAGAACCACCTACTCATGTGTTGAGACCAAGATATTCCAATCCAATCATTTGAAACTTGATCTCTAGCGTCCCCAAACAGCTTTCCACCAAATCAATCTCTCCTACCCATGCATATTCTATGAGATAGTGATTTTGTGTTGAGGAGACTATCTTTAGAAGCACAAGAGCAAGGAGTTCATTGATCTACCACATCTATTACCTTTTGGAGGATGGTGCCTCCTAGATTGGTTAGGTGTCGCTTGGGAGCCTCCTACTTTGTGTTGTGGAGTTGAACCAAGATGTTTGTAAGGGCAAGGAGATCGCCTACTTCGTGAAGATCTACTGTGAGTAAGGCTAGTCCTTTGTGGGCGGAAGCCGTGGTGGAATAGACAAGGCCGCTTCTTTGTGGACCCTCTGTGGGTGGAGCCCTTCGTGGACTCTCGTACCGTTACCCTCCGTGGGTTGAAGTCTCCACTAACATGGACGTACGATAGCGCCACCTATCGGAAGGAAATGAGAACAGCGGCTTAAGCCATTAGGTGTAGGCGCTTTCCATATGTGGAAGATTACGTTCTTCCTATTTGACCCGAAACCGATCGCCCCACAATTTCTTGAGTTGAAGCAGTTCGGAGGCCTTCTTCTAGTCATGCCAAAAATCGATGTGTCAACCTCATGCGTTTGATCTCCCTACCTTACTTCTCTACTTTACACTTGCATGTTTTATATTCCGCTGTTATACTCTTAGAACTGCATGTGTAGGGTTTACTTGACTTGCTATAACTGCCATAGCTGCCTCTCAACTAAAATTGGGAAAAGGAAAAAAATATCTTGTCAAATAGTCTAATCACCCCCCTAGACATACTTTCGATCCTACAAGTGGTATCAGAGCTTTGGTCTCCATTTCATTGGTCTAACAACCTAGGATAGTATGGCATCTAGTAAAGAAAATTATCACCGTAGAGGTCCATATTTTGATGGCACTAATTTTGCTAGTTGGAAGCATAAGATGAAAATGCATATTCTTGGTTTTAATCCTCATGTTTGGGTTGTTATTCGTGTTGGTGTGCAAGCTAACTTATTTGTAGAAGGACATGAACGTGATCGTCATGCGACTGTTGATGAATTGAAGATGTTGCAACTAAATGCTCAAGCCTACAACATCATCTTCAACTGTCTATGCCCCGATGAATTCAACAAAATCAGCCGCCTTCAAAATGCAAAAGAAATTTGGGATACTTTGATCAATATGCACAAAGGTACTAATTCTGTCAGAGAATCTAAGTTGAATGTGCTTCAAAGTCAGCTTGACAAGTTCAAGATGAAGGATGGTGAAGGTATCGCTGAAATGTACTCTAGGCTAGCTCTCATCACCAATGAGATTGCCGGCTTAGGAAGCGAAGAGATGACCGACAAATTCATCATCAAAAAGATACTTAGAGCTCCTGATGGAAAGTATGACATAGTGTGTACATTGATTCAAATGATGCCAAATTGCAAAGATCTCAAGCCAACTAAAGTCATTGGTAGGATTGACGCTCATCAAATGTCACTCAAAGACAAAGATGAGCTGCACAACTGTGACACCCCAGTAGTTAAGCTTTAGTAACCATCGGGATTAGGCTGTTCCATTTTACTAACCCATGCTCGATCACAATGGGATCAAGCCTCATTTCTTTTTTCCTAATGTTTTTTAGAAATAATTTGAAAAGTGGTTTTAATAACTTTGCAAAGATGAAAACAAAAATCATATTGGGGTTGCAAATAATACCTTGATATTTATCAAATCATAAGAAACATTTTATCAATTGTTTAAGTGCCATAAAACAATTAAAACAAGGACCAAATCATTTATTTCAATGCCTTTTGATTTATGAAAATTCCTAACTTCTTCAAATGGCTATCAAACTTTTTGTGACAATGCTATATATTGCAAGTTGGTTTATAGGCCAAGTTTCATATTTGCAGAACCCATTTCCTATTTAAAATAAAGAAAAGATAGAGAATGATATTTTAAAAAAAAGATAAAAAAATAAAAAGGTAATCCCTCCCTCCTCACCGAGCCTCGGCCAAGTTGGCCACTGGCTGGCCCAACCCCTTCTCCCCACCGGCCGGCCCACTCAACCCCCTCACTCCCGTGCCTATATAAGGCCTACAACCCCCTTGCCCTAATTTATTTCCCTCCCCCACTCCCTCTCCTACTCGAGACCACTGGCGGCTGCTCCCTCCCTCGCCCGATGTAGACCGGGATGCCCCGCCGGTGCCCCGGCCGGGCCGGCTACCTCCGGCCACCGCCGCCGGCCGCACCCCCTGCTAGCCCCTCCCCGACTCATCCCCACCGGCGGCTCCCCAGCCTCTGATCGCCCCCGCGCCTCCCCGTCGTCGTCGTCCCTCCCCGCCACCCTCGCGCCCGCTGCCAACCCCCCGCACCGGACGATGAGCCCCCCGGGGGATCCTCCCCTCCTCCTTCCTCTCCCCCTTATTACCATGCTCTAGCGAGCTCCGGCCCCTCGCCATCGCACCCACACTCGACTACCACTAACCTCACGCCCCCCACCTGAGCCCCTTTTCCCTCCTGACCCCACAGCACCCCGCGCCGACGCCAGCCTGCCCCCCCCCCCCCCCCCCCACGCCATCGATTGTCCTGGCTCACCCATTGCTTCTGCTGCTGCTGCGCATCATGCATGATGTCGCTCGCGCCGCCCCGCGCCTCCTGCATCATCCTCGGACCCCTCCGCTCGCCCCACGGCCTCGCCCCTCTGACCGCCTTGTCGTGGCCCCGATGGTAGCCCCGCTAACCTGGGCCTCGGCCGGCCCCCAGTCATCTCCCCGTCTAACATGGGGGATTACCCCCCCGTGTGATAGATTAGTTCATGGTAAACCCCCCTCCAAAGTGGATGACAACAGGGGCCCACGACCCTGTTAACAGAACGGTAGTTATATAAAAAATGAAAATATAAAAGATAATAATATTATATAAATAAATAGTTAATAAATTAATTATATAATTAATTTATTAGTTAGTGAATTAATTAAGTGTCTAATTAACACAATTAATTAGTTGACCCAATTAACGTGTGATTAATTTGTTTAGTTAATTAAAGTAATTAATTAGGTTAATTAAAATTAATCTATTTAATTCAATCATTTAATAGTTTAAGCAGTGAGTGATAGGTGGGACCGACCCTATTTATTAAACCTAATTAAATTAATTTAACTGAGTTAAACCGTAGGACTCACTGGTCAAAATCGACAAGTCAACCCCATTGTTGACTACTGATGTCAGCAATGATATCATGTTGATGTCATTATTATTTATTGAACTAAATTGATTCTATTTAATTTCAAAGTATAAATAAACTATAAAATTAGTATAAAATAATCCAAAGTCCGGATGAAAATATATTTTACATGGAAGTTGATTAGAAAAACGAGACGGATCCGGATACGCTATCCGTCGTTTGTCAGGCGTCCCTAGCATAGCGAACATGGAACTTTTCCATCCGATTTGCCTGACTGGTAGTAGCCAGAGACCCGGGAAATATCATTTGATATTTTCCCGATCCGTCTATGACGAATGATATTGCGTTAGCTCATGCCTAGCACTGCATGTTGTTATGTATTGCATCGTGTTGCACCTGTTGCTATTATTTATTGTTTCTTCCCCCCTCTTCTCTCCGGTAGACCCGGCGTTGACGCTGCTGTCGGGTACGACTATGCCTCTGACGACTAGCCCTTTGTCACGGAGCAACAAGGCAAGCAAACCCCCTTGATCATTCCTATATCGCCCATTTCTTTCTTCATCATGCTTGCATTAGATTTTGCTACTCTTGTAGTTAGCTCCTATATCTGATGCATAGCCTGTTTTTGATGAGCTGTTATTTTCCTGTACTGCATTCTACACTGTTTAGTATAGGTGGAACAGTCACCCCCATTACCCCTTAGACCAGTTGTCGCCGCTTTATCATCAAGTCTCGATCAACTGATCGACGAGCCAAGAACCGACACAACACTTACACCCCCCTTAGTTGTATGACGCTGCAGAGCTACTATTGAGTACCGAGGGTGACACCTCATTACGTACTCTGATGTTAGCGTTGTAGTGTTTTTTGACCGGTTGTGGTTCTCGGAGGGTGATTCCTCGTTCACCACCTCCGATAACGACTCTGTCGTTCAACCCATCAAGTTGGCCCAACGAGGGTGATTCCTCTCTGACCACCTTGACGGTTACATCGTTAGGAATCCGTCAAGGGTGATACCTCGGATCCCTTTGATATTACAACCACACAGTTACTTGACCGTGTTACTCGAAACATTGATGAATAATGTTTGGCGGGTGGATTCCCGCGTGGATGTGTCGATGAGTTAATTAAAATGCTAAGGATTTGGGTATTTGATCTGGGTTGGTCGGAGACCTTTTCGCACTAACCATCTACGTGGGCGGAGTTATGGGTTCCCAACGTCGTGGTATCAGACGAAGCTTTTCAGACGTCAGCAATGGAGCGGCGCGCGCCCCACTGGTCCGGATAGGCATCGTGCTTTTATAAGAGGTGCTAGGACTGATCTTGGCGCCCATGCATCGTGTAGGAGTGCAAAGGGTGATGGGCCCATGACCCGTGTGCGCTTAGGATTTAGACCAACGGGTTGGCCTCTGTGTTGAGCCTAGGTGGGGCTACGACATGTTGATGTGCCGAGGCCGGGCATGACCTAGGAAAGTATGTCCGGCCAGAGTTTATCAAGCGTGACGAGAAACTTGGTGCACCCGTGTAGGGAAGAAATTAGCTATTCGGATAGCCGTGTCCACGGTTAAAGGACGGCTTGGAGTTGTGCCCCGATCTTATACAACTACAATTGTTACTTAACTGGAATGTTTGCTCCGGGATCGCTTCCTCGCAGGGAGTCGAGGGAGGATCTTCGGACGTGGCTTTAATTAATATTGCTGCAACAATATGACTATTAATTGTGTTACCTTGCTCCACTCTCGTCTATTGCTGCAAGACCCCTCAAGATGCTAGTTTTCGATAGGACTAGGCCTTCTCTCTCTTTTCTCGCATTGCTGCAGTCAGTCCACATAAAAACCCCTTCCTTTGATATTGGTGCATATCTTAGCATAGTTCTGATGTTAGTCTTGCGAGTACTTTGGTTGAGTACTAATTGTTGCTTTGCTCCCCCTTTCCCCTTGATACGTTGTTGCGACCAGATGATGGAGCCCAGGAGATGGCGTATCCCGCCAATGACGAATGCTACCCCGACGGTGCCTGCTGCTACGTGGAGGTTGCGGACGACCAGGAGTAGTTTAGGAGGTTCCCAGGCAGGAGGCCTCGCCTCGTTCGATCGTTGTTTATTTTGTGCTAGCCTTCTCCGAGGCATTTTCATGTTTCATGTCTGTATTCACATATTTATTGCTTCCGTTGACTCATGTGTTTATCGAGCTTCCGTATTCTAGCCCTCGAGGCCCCTGGCTTGTAATATGAAGCTTGTATGTTTTATTTGTGTCTAGAGTTGTGTTTTGATATCTTTCCGTGAGTCCTTGAGCTTGGTCGTATGTATTTGCGTGTATGATTAGCGTATGATCAAATCAAGGGCGCCACAACAACAAGTCAAGCGATGCTTACAAAGCTTCATGTGATACAACCGCTACTTCAAAGGACAATCTTGTCATTGATGAATAGATAAGTCTCATGGTCAGAAAAATCAACAAGTTCTACAAGAGTAGAGGCAAAGAGAGAAGCTTAAGCTCAAGACATGCTGAGAAACGTTTGCCCAGCCATGACAAAAATTGCTACAATTGTGGGAAGCCAAGACACTACTCCAGTGAGTGCTCGGCTCCTTACAAACGAATAGAAGAGTCACCTCGAAGATGAAGCTCAAGATATGAGTCACCTACCACAGAGAGAAGGAATAGAGAAGATCGTTACGGACGAAGACACTCGCGGAGAGGTGAGGAATCGGAGAAGAAGGACAAATACACCAAGAGCAGCTCAAGAAGAAGACATCAAGCTCATGTTGGTAAATGGGTTTCTGACTCCGAGTCTGAAAACCACTCCGAGAGAAGCTATCACTCCAACTCCGACTATAGTCAAGATGAAGGTGTTGCCGGCATTGCACTTGTTTCCTCCAACTCCTACGACTTATTTGATTCACCAAATGAGGGAGTCGGAAACTGCTTCATGGGGAAAGGCGCCAAGGTATCACACCCCGAGTATCTTGATTTCAATAGTGATGAGGATGACTTGTTAGGAGAAGATGACTTGCTCTTTGATAAAACTAGTGATTGCACTAAAAATGAACTTGCTAATTATCATGCTAGTCAAGAGAAATCGAATGACGATGATAAGAAAGGGATTGAACGACTAACTCAAGAATTAAACACTCTTAAGTTAGCTCATGAGACTACTCTAGAAGATCATAGAGAGCTTGCAAGAACCCATGAGAAGCTACGCTTCGAGAAGCTCAATTTGGAGCAAGAGCATGAGTTCCTATTAGCAATCAATGATGATCTTCGAAAGAAGAGTTATTATTATCTAGCAAAACGATTACTCTTGTCTACTTTTGTTCCACAAGTTAAACCTAAAAACACTAGTAACAAAGGCAAGAAAAATTCTTCATCTATAACAATCATGCTAAAACCAAACCTAATGATGTTGTTGCTAGTAGCACTCTTGATTACACTAATGATTCTCTTAGCCAAGTTACATTTGAGCAAGAAAATGATCTATTGAAAGGGATTATAGAGAGAGGTGTCTTCAAGAGTCTTGCCGGAAGTAAGAAATTCGAGGAAATTGTGCGCAAGCAAGGAGGACATCGGAAGAAACAAGGTGTTGGCTACTTCAACATCAACGGAGATGATTGGGAAGAAGGTCCATATCCCATTCATAGGTTTGTTCCTCAAGAGGAGAAGTATGATCTTACTCCTCCCAAGGGAAAAGGCTCACATGATGACCTTCCACCACAAGACCACAAATGCAAGGGAAAGCTTTAAGATGACATTGACCTATTTGGAGAGAAACCCCAAGTCAAGGTCAAGTGGATTTCCAAGGACACTTCTAGCACTACCTCATCTAGTGCTACAACAACTCCAAGAATCCCCATCAAGTTGATGTGGATTCCCAAGAGGAAGAACTAGAAAGTTCTTGAGGGGGTGACTCCGCCAATGAAATTCACTCTTATTCATTTTGGGAAGAACTATTTGCAAACAACCTCAATCATATGCATTAGTTCAAGGAGTCACACATTCCCTCAAAGGTAGTAAGGAACAAGGCAATTAATGCATCTTTGGACATCATCTCATTTGTGTTTCACTCCATGTCCATATATATCCTTGCATATGTTCCTTGTGTTTTGGGACTAACCCATGTTGGTGAGAAGAGTAAGAAACAACAAGGATTGCTCCCAACTCAAGATGATCTTCATCAACTTTGAGCATCCACTACTACTTCACTTACTTGAAGTCTTCTACAACAAAACCCAAGGTTAGTTGATCCCTCTTAGGGGGGATGTCATATCAAGGGGGAGCTTTGCTCCAAGACTTGAGTATAAGCATCTCCTAAGGATATGAACACATTAATGCTTATGTAAAAGTGGTAACCCCACTTGTGCTTAACAATGAGTATGACCTATGATCAAGTATTCTTACTTGGCTCCTATGTCAATATACTCATATATAGATGACTTTTGTCATCGCCCAAGTGCTTAATAGCTGCTAGGATGTGTGAGCATGGTCACCATATTTTATCTATCATTCTTATTGTGTGAGCATTTGGTCTGCATGTGTTTGCTCATTCGAAGACATCAAATTGTTGTTGTTTGACTCTTGATTTATCTTTTGCCAATTGGATGGAGAAGATTGCCTAGGACCCTTCTCTAGCTATCTATGCTATCTCATTTCAAGTTCTATATATGATTCGTAACAAAACTTGAACAAGCATTTGTCGATCCCTCTGTGTGAAGGTGCACTCGGAGTTCTGTATCGTTAATGGATGACCTCCAAAACCTCTTTGAAAATCTCGGTGTGACCAACTTCACAAAATTAGTTCCACCAAATTTACAAAGCTGATCTGGTTTTCCATCTCGGTACCACCGAAACCACAAACTCGGTTACTCCAAGTTTACCTATCAACTAAAAGTAGAGAAACTCGATGACACCGATTTCATCATCTCGATGACACCGACAGCGCAAGGGTATATATTCCAGCGGACCGAATCTTTGATTTTAGTTTGTCAAAGTTGTTTCGTCTCGTGCCCTAAGCTGCCTCCCTGCCCCCTGGTCATCGCCCTTGACTCCCCGTGCGTCTCCGCTGCAGGGAATCGCCGGCGTCAACGGATTCTTCATCGCCGTCGTCGCCATAGCTAGACCATCGCCGAGTTAGGTTATGGATCCGCCCTTTCTTTTGCGCCTCCCCAATCTATCCCACGCGCATTAGAAGATTTATCCACAAGGCGCAGTGTGCAATCTCTCTATCCACCAGAAGCTCCCATAGAATTAGCGAACGAGAAGATTTAAGGTTTAGCCACCCGCAGACCTCATCTCGGTGACACCGATTTGCAAAAGTCAGTTCCACCGATTTTGACCCTAGGGTTCCTGAGAATGAGCTCGGTGAAACCGAGTTGTCAATTTCGGTGCCACCAAAAGTGATGACCAAGTTTCTGTTAAGGAGTTCATGTGTCTCGGTGACTCCGAAAGTTCAAACTCGGTGCTACTGAAAATGTGATCTGCAAAAAGCTAGAACTAAGAATTTCTTTGTTCAAATTTTCAAAAACTTTTGTGTTTTGTGATGCTCAACCCTTCTGTCTTTCCTATATCTACTTCACAGGTTTTGTTGTTTGCTGCTGAGTTATTTGCTTTTCTGTTATGATGTCTGGTTCAGAAGATAGTCAGAATGATTTTAGAGAACCAAGTGTTGAGATGGACTCATGCACTAGTCCAAAGAAGTCTGACTCTGACCGTGGATCCTACAGCTCTTATGGTTTGCCCAAGGCAGACACAAGGCAAAGGAAGAAACTGAATTCTGATGAAGAAGACTCAGACTTTATGCCAGAGGAAACTTCAGGTCCTCCAAAGGCTCCAAGGAAGGTTGTCAGGAAGGTAACTGCTAATCATGCTGATCTGAGAGCACCTGCTTATCTGTCCTACTTATAAAGATTTGAGTTGGTGGTGAATTCACTCATCCTTCACCTCCCACACATGAGACCCATGGAATAAAACAATGGCAATCTCCACCCGACCAAAAACTTCCACTTGACCCCACTCTTCCCCAATCGCCATCCTCCGGCATGATGTCCAATTACTAGACTACTCACAATGGAAGTAACATAGAGTAGTAACATACATATGTTACTAGTCTAAGTTACTACTTCCACGGTGAATAATAACATAGAGGTAATAACATTGAGTCTTTCATTTATTAGCCTATACACTCATCTTGCTTTGGTATCACATATGTTACTCCTAGTACGAGTAACATGCTAACTTACTCAATTTCTCTCTCTTTCCATTAATTACTTGCCACATCATATTTCTTGCTTATGTGGCATCTACGTTACTAACTATGTTACTTTCATTGTGGATAGTCTTGAGGCGGTCCGCCTCCTGTATCCTCACGTGGACAGCAAGGCAGCTAATCCCCTACTCCGAACTTCCAAAGCAGGTTGGCAACGAGCTGAAAATAGACCAAGCAGCCAAAATATCACTCATGACGAGCGGGTGCAGGGCTCAAGTCGGTGCAATGGTGAATCCCAATACGAGGCTCGTAACGGCCAACTCTCTTGCCCGGGCTGGCTTGCTAGCCCCGACGGTGCTGTTCAATTCTATGTAGGCCGAGTATGCGGCGACGACGACGGCATGGAAAACGTGGTTGTGGAGGCAGAGCACCAGAGTGTCCGGGAGGCGTGCTTGTGGACATGGTCGTGGAAGAAGAGAAGCACCACGGAGGCGGCCCTACTCAGCGGCACGGACACCTCGACCACAAGCATCATAGGAGCTTGGCGACAGTGTGTGCGTGCGCTGAACAAACGCCGACATAGATGGGATCGAGGGAGCGGGCAACGGTGTGCATGCGCGCGGCGTTGCAGTGTTGCAGGCCACCGGCGACGGCACAACAGGGCCTAGGTGTGCAAACGCAATGCATGGCAGGTGGACACGGTCCACTCCCATCCCGACCAAGCCGCCCTTTGGCCCGGCATCGAGCGAGATGGCTAGGGACCGGATCGGCGGCGGTGTGGCTCGTGCAGGACCAAGTGACTCGTTTGTCGATTTATGCACTACTGCTTCGGTGGTGGTACAGCCGTACAGGAGCGGTCTCATGTGCGTGCAGGAGACGCGACGAGATGCCATGTACTCCCTCCGTTCCTAAATATAAGTCTTTAAAGAGATTTCATTAGTGGACTATATACGGATGTATATAGACATACTTTAGAGTGTAGATTCATTCATTTTGCTCCGTATGTAGACTCTTAATGAAATATCTTTAAAGACTTATATTTAGGAACGGAGGGAGTAGTTTAGGTGCAGACGTACGCCGGTGCGCTCAGCTTCGAGCTCGCCATTACCGGGACCCTGCTCTTCCTCCACACTCGGCCCTGCCTTCGGCAAGCAGGGGTGCTTCTTCCCCCGCGTCCTTCATCTTCGAGGAGCCGACGAGGTGGTCAACCACGGATCTTGAAAACACGCCATGGGCCATTGGCCACCGTGACCGTGCAACTTGCGTGGCGCCGATTCAAGCACCACAAGAGTGTGAAGTATAGCATGTTGCACGCATGCTTTGTTTTAGGTTTCTGTTAGCTGAATACGGAGTTGAACAGACCGGTAGCGTGTCCGTATCCACGCCTGGATCTCCCTCGTTTCTGTTAGTTTTTTTCTTTGGTTCCTTTTCATTTTCGTTTCTGTTAGTTACTGTAGTTAGCAGTCTTTCGCTCGCTAGGATCTCTGTCGCGCTCTCGTGCATAGAACACGGGGATGCTCTGCCTGTGCGTGCATGTTAGCTACTGGTTTTGTAGTACAGGGAAGAAGTGAGCTACAGCTACTAGCAAGCAAGGAATGGCAAAGTGGGAAATTTTGACCCAAAAATGAAACTAATTCACAAACTGAACTATGTTTGAAAAAATTTCATCCAGCTGACCCTTTTGTATGACGCCTTTGTTTTAGACCCACACTACACTTTGTAGCGCCCGACACTATTGTGTGTGATGCCTGAGACCTAGTGTGACGCCTAAGGCATAGACGCTATACTACACTGTGTGACGCCTAAAACAAAGGCATCACACAGTGTAGTGTGACGTCTGACTGTCAAGCGCCATACAAAAGGATCAGTTGGATGAACTTTTTTAAACATAGTCCAGTTTGTGAAATACTTTAATTCCTGGATCAAATTTGTTAATTTTGTCGCAAGGAATGAACGAAGCAGGTGATACTTGTAGAACGGGAATCTACAAATGATGAGTAGTACTAGAACTATAGAAATATCTTTGCATGAGGATATTAATTGTGCATGTCATACTATGTGTACGAAGCAAACATTGAATCCCGTATCGTGTTTATGAAGCAAATAGTCTTAAAAAATTGTAGATAAGTACAGTGACAAGAGCGCGGACGTTTGGAGCTCGGCCTCCATGAAGACCGAAATTTTTGAAAAATTCAAAATTCAAATTTTTCGGTTTTAAAAAAATCTAGAAAAAATATGCAAGTAAAGAAGGATGTTATATGTATGTTTATAAAAAATTAGAATGAAATACTTTGAAATACGATCTACACGAAAAAGACAAATTCATGACCTCGAACGATGAATAGTATCATGTGTAAAAAAACTTCAGATTTGTCTTTTCTGCACAACCCTCATTTCAATGTATTTTTCTCTGAAAATTTACACACATGTGTGTTACACCTTCACTTATATCTGTATTTTTTTAGATTTTTTTAAAATGTAAAAATATGAATTTTCACGATATTTGAGTTTCAAATTTAAAGGCCTTTATGGAGCTCGGCCACCAAAGTGCATTTCCACAGTTACAATGGATATGATAGCATCAAAGAGGTTGTACCGTAGTATAGCGGTCAGTATTATTCCTGCCTGCCACCTCAGGGCCCGGGATCGTCGAGGAGAGGACGACAAATGACTCGGTGGATGGATACATGATATGTGATATAGCGTGCGTACAAAAGGGCTCATTGAACGACGACGGCGTTGTGGATGGATGCACGCGAGCATATATAATTTTAGCTTTTAGAGTTAAACCGAGTTTTATTGCTCAAAACCACATGATGGTGTTGAATACAAAAGGGGTTATGAATTGGATCAACCACACGTGTTGCTTTTGACAAAATAGGAAACTTATGGTAATCTATCGGCATCGCTATTAGAAGCTCTGCCTCCGAAAGTAATCTAGAATCTCATTCATTAATAAGTAATGATGGCTCTAAACCATCGAGACTTTTTGTCAATGTCGCTGACCACCTGCTTTGGCGAGCGTACATTGTTGCTAAATCAAGCTTCACACATAGTTTGACTATTTTTTTAGCCAATGTAATTGGGTTGCCTTTATTAATTCCCTCCCCTAACTTAGATGGGCCAACTATATTCCGCTCATACGTCGGGGTGATTGGGTACATTGTTGCTGAAATTCCGAAACCATTTACATATTCGTGAACATTTTATGAATCGGCAAATATATACTTGAATTCGTGAATATTTTGTGCAGATTGGGAACAGTTTCGAAACTCCCGCACATTTTTAAATAGACAAATAGTTTTTAAAATGCATGAATTTTTTATGAATCATTTTTTTAATTTGGGCACAATTTTTGAAAATTAAGACATTTTTAATGTGTGAACCTTTTTTGTAAAATTCATGATGGCACTTAGATGGGTAGGATCCCACTTAGATGTGTAGGGCTCTTTAAAAAAAATCAATAGACGGGTTGGTTTCATCAAAGACTTGAGCCGAACTGGACCAAAACTGACTTGATGTTGTGCTTCAGGCCTACTTTGTCGGCCCCAGTAGGTCTCTTATCCTTTTAGTTCGAGCTAACCCAAATGACCGCCCGACCAATTCATCCTTATCGAGAGGCAATAACAATAAAAAGTGCATAGGGAGCATCACCGTTCCAGGCAACAATGACAAGCGTGTTTTGGACGAGGACGGCTTGCGAACACTTTTACAATCATCAAAATCTTAATTCATTGAATCGTCCTGATGGATGGTGGCATGTTGAACGTATATATGATACACTCGCCACGGAAACTTCCATGTGTAGACTAATAATCATCATCTGACACCTTGCATTAGCGTGGCTCCATGTTTTTTCCTTTTTCTTGTTGCACATTTTATCAATCTTCCGATGCATCTTAGGGTGCCAAATGGTGTGAAATATTATGCTAGGCACTGAATCTTTTATATTTTTCGAGATCCCCACTTATTATCTCATCTACCCATACTCAATTTCTTTGAACTACTTTAAGACATCAACATGGCTTTTTAAAGAATGTTGTAAATGTGGCATATCATTTTAAATGTGATACAATAACATGTGGGGAGATATAAAATGTTGATTCAAACGGACTACGACACTAAACTTCTACATTAGAAACATAGGACAAAGATAAAAAAGGGTGATGTGCCATGCAACAAGTAAACATATCGTTGGTGTTTTGGCCTACCTTGCAAAGTAGAATAATGTTATGTATAGTAGCATTAGTAGAAAAGTCCATTTATAGATGTGATAAGAAAAGGAATGACTTATTGTTTCTTTTTGTGACTTTAGAAGGTCTTGATTGAATTTTGAATAGCCGATTCAACGAAATTAGTTTTGGCTCTACCTTCACGTGGTTCTGTAGCATAGCACGGGCATCTTAATAGTGTAAGGAAAAGCATAACTCTTTCCATTGATGAACCTGCCAAGAAGGCTGGTGTGAAGAGAGCAAGGAAAAGTACTATTCGTGTTGTGGGGAGACCAACTTCTATGTATGAAGACCTTGAAGAAGCTGTTGAAGAAGAAGTTCCTGATGAGATCCCAGTTCCTCCTAAGAAGAAGAAGCTCATGGCAAATGCCATGAAATCTTTTCCTAAGCCTCCATCCAAGGCAAAGCAGGTTGTAGCTCCCAAGAGGACTACAAAAGACATTCCTACAGCTGTCAAGGAGAAAGGTCCTGCTTCCAATACCTTTGCTACAAAGGAGGAAGAAGATGAGAATGCACACATTCTCAGGAAGCTCCGACCAAACCTGCGAGTACACAATGCTGCTCACCCTGTAGCAGAAGATATGAGGAAGAGAAAGGATGCTGGTTTGAGGAAATGGAGAGTTGTTGACCCATATGCTGACAGAAGAAGAACTATTGTTGATCCAAGGTTTCACATGAAGGAACAACAAGATTTTTATGAGACTGTCTTGTTTGACAAGAGTCCTGCTGTCAGTGATATGAGGTGTGTTGACTGGGAATTAATCAAGGAGAATGAAGACTTCTTTCCCCATGTCCGAGAAAATTTCAGGTTAGTGGACATTGAAGATTTTGTTGGAAAAGAGATGACCCCATGGAATGATGAGCTGATCATGCAATTTTACTCAACCGTTCATTTCTATGGAGATGGTTATTTGGTCTCGAAGACTGATGGTCACAAGTACAAATCTACAATTGATGAGTGGGCCACTATCATTGGTGCCGCAAAGCAGGAAGATCGAGATGTCGATGTGTATTCTGAAGCGAAGAAGGGTCACAACTCTATGGCCAATATGTACAAGCCAATTCCTCATGATTATTTGGCTAGTCACAAGATGGGCTCTGTGTACTTCTTGCAAGCAGGAATACCCACAACTAACACCATTATGAGACACATCTTGATGCCTAAATCAGGTGATGATAAGATGATTAGAGGACATTCCATCAACCTACTGCACCTTTTGGACACCCACACCAGATTCAGAGTGATGGATTTGATAGTAGAGACTATCCAGAGGACTGGTGCTCATCAAAAGAGATCATCTGGATATGTCCCTTACATTCAGATGCTTATTAATGCCAAGCTAGGCAAGCATGTATATCTACTTGATCGTCCCCATCTACCTCTTCAGCCAGAGTTTGAAGACAATGAAGTGGTAATGGATGGCAATGATCCCAACTCGACTGTAGCAAGAATGGCAGCAGAGGCAGCAGAAGCTGAGGCTGCTAGAAATAGACCACCACCAATTCCACAGCTCACAACTCAAGCCGAGCAAATGGCGTTTCTAATTAGCTCTATCCAAGGCATGGAGAAGAACATCCAGGAGATACTACAAAGTCAGAAAAGCCTTGAGAGAGTCGTGGAAACTAAGTTTCATGACATGGATGTGAAGGTTACTGAGTTGACCACAATAGTCAAACAACTTCAACATGAAGTTGACTCAGTGGATATCCCGCGCTCAGATGATGAAGATGATGATGAAGAAGAGTCACCTCCTCTTACTACCACACGGTTCGACACTCAGCCTAGATGAGTTGTTGTTCCTGCTCAGGAGACAGGACAGACATCTTCAGCTCAAGCATCAACACCTTCAGCACCAGCTCCAGCTCAAGCACCTCCAGTATCCACTCTCTAGCTCCAGGACACTCAGTCGATGCCTTCATGGATACTCTTCTGCCGACTTCGTCATCATCTGCCCAGAGAGACGATTAGTTCTATACCTTTTGAACTTTTTGGTAACTTGTTGCCAAAGGGGGAGAAATGTATAGATCATAGACTGTGTGTGTGTGTGAGAGAGAGTTTACTTTATTTGCTCTCATTTGGTTTCAAAAAACTTTGATCCTATGGATGAATTTATCCAGTTTATGTGTTTGCTCATACGCTTTGCTTGATTGATGCTACACTATTATCTTTTAGCTATCTATGTGATGATCATTCACTTATCTTGTTGGTGTCATGTGCATAACTATTCATCTTTATCTTGTATGCGCACCACCGAGATGTATGTGACATGGAAGAGTAACCCATGATCCTAATTGATTGTGCATTTGCATTCAAACATAAATTTTAAATAATGCACAAATTTAGGGGGAGCTCTTGCTTTTCACATATTTCTCAAAGTGTCGATGCTAATCATTGATTATATCTTTTGTCGAAACTTTGATCTATATGTTGTCATCAATTACCAAAAAAGGGAGATTGAAAGCACAATTGCTCCCTAGGGTGGTTTCGATAATTGATCACAACATATGCATCATTGGACTAATATGTTTTTCAAGTATATTTCAGAAAAGTTCAAAAGCTGTTATGGCTAAAGGCTTATGTGGAGATGCCCAGATGGCATGCCTTAGGAGGAGCCACCCAGCCTTATGGCCCCGCTCGACTCCGTCTCGTCCTTCTTTGAAGCTCCATGGCTCTCTTCTTGTCCAGAAAAAATCAATGTAAAATTTTGTGGCATTTGGACTTCGCTTGGTATGGATTTTCTGTGAATCAAGAAATAGCAAAAAATAAATAAATAGAAACTCATACGAAGCACTAGGTTAATAGGTTAGTTCCCAAAATTCATATAAAAATGCACCAAAATCATATAAAATCATTGTAAACATGACATGCATACTTCATAATTATAGATACATTCGAGACGTATCATAGAGAAAGCATACCTCGCGTACGGGTGGGGCAAAGCCCGCTACCGCCGACGCCATGCCATCTTTGTCCCACGATGACACTAGTGCAAAAAAGCCTAACTATGGTTGGCGTTAGAGCACACGTCAACACTATTTTAAATACCGATGGTATGCGAGGTGGCCAACACCATTAGTAAGTGTATGTTACCACTGACATGCCTTGTTAGCCCAATACCAACAAAATGATTTTTCACTTACAAAAATAATTATATGAGATATGTAAACCATCAACAAATATATGATATACTGCATCAACTAGTTCAACTCCAAAAACTAGATAGATACTCTTCAACTTAACTAGTTCTCCACAAAAGTTAGTAGTTCAAAAACTAAACTAGCTAGTCCAACTTCACATTTCAACAACCAAACTACATCCATAAATAGCCTAGGTGGTCGATCACATTTTTTTACCAAGGATTAACTTCATCCAACTTCTCATTTCAACAACCAAACTGCATCATCCATATCTATTGATCTCTCCCTCTTTTTTGAAATGTGCTTTCTCCACCTTGAGCTCATTCCTCTCGACCTTGAGGTTCTTTCTCTCATTCTCCAGCTTATCCCTCTCTTGATCAGCTACTCCCTCTGGTCCCTCAGCCTAAAAATCTTGTCAAAGAGATCAACCTTCTCATTGATCAGTTGATCCTTATCCGACTTCAACACGACATTCACCTCCTTCAAGGCCTTGATGGTACTTTCTTGAGAGTCTATGAGTTGGTGGTTGAGCATGTCCACATCATATACCTCCTCCTCAATAGGTGTCAGATCAGGTACATATTAGTCAAATGTTTGAAATCATTAGATATGCACGTCTTTGCAATAATCATGAATGGTTAGATATATGTGTGTGTTTACAATGATCATGAATGTGTTTGGAATCTTATATACCTGGTTGGTGCTCCCTTCTCCCGTGTCGGCATATGCTGTGAAGTTGCAAGAAGACCAATAGTGGCTCTTGTAGGAACTCATCAACGCCAACTACAAAATAATAACAAGTCAACCATGACAACTACAGTTAGGACCAACTGAACACATGACACCATATGACAAGTGAACTATATATGATAATTGAACTATGACAACATTTGACAATTGAACTATATATGACAAAAATATATGACATATGCCAACAATATCCGAATAGTAAGTAATAATAAGTATAAGATATATGTGCATAAATAATAAATGTAGAAATGCAACTCCAACTCACAACATTTGAACTTATAACCAACACTATTGTTTGATCATGGTATATTTATGTAGACTCTAGAACACAACCAACTTGGTTGTTATTTTCAAAGGAAGACACCAACAATGTACAATCTAAAACGCAGTCATAAATTTGGAAGTTGTCAAAACCATGCAGTGCTTACTTTCGTCCCTCCAACAATATCGATCAAAGAATATCTAACAATGTTAGGTCACTTCTTTATCAAAACCAAAGGAATATTTAACTAAGCACCATGAGTTATTTGAAACCACGGGTTAAAATGTCGAAAGGTTGTAGTGTACATGCTCATCCCGCCAACAATATCTAACATTTTTTGATATAACAAATATTGATTCACATCCCAACCTATGAAGAATAGATGCACAAGAGTAGATGCAAGATCTACAAGTAACTACAAAATCACCATGACCATGGCTTTAACCCTAGTCACGAAATCGGCACATCCATATTTTTTACTTTAATAAAAACAATTAAAAGACTATTTTTTATCAGCATTTCTAATTCTTATATTCTTACTTTTAGAAAAGTAACTACAATATTTGTTGACTACTATAATATAAAAATGTTCACCACCATATACAAACAATAAAAAGATAAGAAAATAAAAAGACTCAAAATATATTATAAAAAATATCACTATTTGCAATTACAATACTCTAAATTTAATAAAATAAAGTACAATATAATATAAAATTGTTCATCAAATATGAAATCTCAAAATCAAATAATAATAATAACTTTCAAAATAATAATAAAATGAAAACAAATATTCTTACTTTAATAAGTAAAAGTGTCAAAATAATAAAATACTCCTATATAGGCAAAACAATGGAAGATATTTTTATGAAGAAAGGAAGTTAAATTGTTTGCCAACCCTCCTATATATATATAGGAAAAATTAAGTGTTGGCATTCAGATTCAATGAACGCTAGCATTAGATTAGTTACCTACAATGTTCATACAAATCCAATTCCACCACTATGTACCAACGGGTCAGTACAACTGCGATCATCAATTTGTGGCATTTTAGAAAACCAATGCCACCACCATTTATATAAAGTTGTCGTATCAAATATGTCAATGCTACCATTATTTTAAAAATATAGTGATGTCGTTGATCTAAAATGGAACGCCACCAACTAAAATTGTGGCTAGCCATTTTTCTATTAGTGCGACGACAGATGGGGACGACTAGAGGTGTGGCGACGTCCAGTGGATAGGGTTAGCGCCCGGGTCGCTCGCGAAGAGCGACACAGGGCTCGTGCACGTCGAAGAATTAAATGGGAAAAACCCTATTTGCCGCATCCGGCGTCAAGTTATCGATCTACCGCACATGTTTGATAGTAAATAGGCCGGCCCATTTAGATCTTTTGTACGTGGGATCATTTTCTCGATTTTGGCAACCTTTCGGATTGTTCCTGGCTGGTTTTTGAAACCTTTCAGAAGGTTCTTGAACCGGGTTTTCGTTTTTTTTTGTTTTTCTTCTTCTTTTTGTTTCTAGTTATTTCTGTTTCTTTTTTTTTCTTTTTTGTGTTTGCCTTTTTCTTTGGGTTTATTATTTCCTTTTTTTCTCTTTTTTCTTTTTTAATATTTCAAATTTTGTCCGTGTTTCCAAAAAAATCCAGTTTTAAAAAAAAGTTCTCAAAATTCAAAAAATGTTCTTGTTATACAAAAAGTTCAAAACTTTCAAAACTCAGAAAATGTACTGGATTTAAATTTTCTGTTCGTGTATTCGAAAAATGTCCATACTTCCAAATTTGTTCTCCGTTTAAAAATTTGTTTTAAGATTAAAATATAATGCTTTAAAAAATTGTTCGCACTTCCAATTCTGTTATCAAGATTGAAAAAATGTTCGTGCTTTTAAAATTGTTCACAAATTTAAAAAATGTTGATGTTATCAAAACATATTTGGGAAATTGAAAAACTGTTTGTTTTCATAAAATTTGTTTGCGTTTGTAATAAATATCATACATTCAAAAAATTACTCATTTTTTTTAAAATCGGATTTTGTCAAACAGTGTTAAGTCTGAAACTATACTTAGTATCTTTTAGAGATCTGCTGTATTTTGGTCTGCAGGCCTGTTCTAGTGCAGTGGCTAGCATCAAGCTCGCGCAAGTAGGCAGTCCCGTGTTCGATTCCTAGCAATGGGCCGACCCAGTAAGCAGGTGTTAAATAAGAATTAGTCCAGTTCTTGCCAACTATAATGAGTTAGGTACAGAAGCAGTGGCTAGCATCAAGCTCGCGCAAGTAGGCAGTCCCGTGTTCGATTCCTAGCAATGGGCCGACCCAGTAAGCAGGTGTTAAATAAGAATTAGTCCAGTTCTCGCCAACTATAATTAGTTAGGTATAGAAGTAGTGGCTAGCATCAAGCTCGCGCAAGTAGTCAGTCCCGTGTTCGATTCCTAGCAATGGGCCGACCCAGTAAGCAGGTGTTAAATAAGAATTAGTCCAGTTCTCGCCAACTATAATTAGTTAGGTAGAAGGAGTATTTCTTATACTTGGACACTTTTAAAATTTCCTACACGTTTCATAAAAATAGCAATTTTTAAAATATAAGTGAACAAGTTTAAAACACACATTAAACATTTTGTGTTATAAGTTGAACATTTACTTAATATATGATGAACATTTTTATTATGCATGGTGAACTTTTCTTGTCCAAATATGCTTAAGAATTTTGAAATACACACTGAACATTTTTATAATGCACGGTGAATTTTTTGTAATAGACGGTTAACATTTTCTTAATATACAATTAAATTTTTAGTAATACACATGGTGAATTGTTTTTATAATACATTACAATTAAATAAAGCAATAAGTACAGAAAATAAGAAAATATAAAAGGAAATAAAAGAAAAAGGAACAGAAAAAAGAAAGAAAAAGAAAAGTATATAGAGAAGAAACAGGGAAGCCGAACGTTGGGCAGCCCAGCTGGGGGCGTCGGGAGGTTCTTGTAGCTCCCGCCAGGCCCAAAAAATGGTTGGATCTGTTTGGTTTGGGCCGGTACATTTCGGTCCGGAACAACTGTTGCCCCCCGGCGATTCAACGAGAGGTTCGGACGAGTGAGAGCCTGAGAGGGTTGCCTGCCTCCGGCCGGAGCGCTGCCCGACCACGTTCCCCATCACCAGGCCTCCTCCAGCTCCGCTCATCCAGCGCCGCCTCCCCGCCGGACTCTAGTCGCCGCGCTGCACTTTCTTCGCCGTCTAAGACAGACAGAGAGAGAGGTAAGCCCTCGCCGAGATCTGTCTGTTGCTCCAGTTCATCGCGGGTACGTTCTTCCGATGCGTGTTCCGGGCCCCGATTCGGTCTTCGTTGCTGCGGCAGCGGAGGTGCCAAGAACGTAGAACCCGATTCCCGACCAAGCCATTCCCAGGCCGAGCCCGTTTACACGAGCGAGAATCCTCAGCACGAGGAAAGGAAAAAAAAAACTTGTTCGGCCCTTTCTGCAAATTTTCCACTAGGGTTTTCGGATGACGCTGATTGTAAGGCTCCCGAGGTTCTAAGGTTTAATTGAGCCCTCATTTCCCACCTTATGTAGCTTGTTCGTATAGATTCATTTCGCTTTTGTATTCTCAGCCCGTTTATTCTGGCATTTTTCTCTTAGTTCTTTATATTGTATATATCGATTTCGTGTGGTGGGAATTAGTGCAGGTGATTGTGGGAAGTATATTAGGAAGCTTCTGGGACACTCCATCTCTGGCATCAGTTATCGAAAAATAATCTAATTTCTGTACTGCAGTGGCTTAGGGTTTTAGGCCCTGTTTGGAACCATAATAGATTATGATAATCTGGATTATGAAGATAAATTATATAATCTGGTTTATAAAAATAATCTAGGTGAACATGTTTGGAGGCCAGATTATATAAACTGTAATCCAGGTTTTACATTGCATAATGACCTATCTACCCTCTGTTTTTTTTAAAAAGAGGAGGGTAGCGGTGGTAGAAATGTTATTATCTCCAACTTTACAAGGGTAATGGGTCATTAGCAATCCATAATCTGATTTTAGCTGGTATAGAGTAGATTATGAGTTTTTAATAATCTATCCATCTAGTTTTTATAATCTACACTATAAGTTGTCCTGTTTGGAAACATTATAGATTATAGAAACTGGATTATATAATCTAGGTGGTTCCAAACAGGGCCTTAGTCTCGTTTAATTAATTAACTGGTATTGCTGTGGTGTTGGAATTTTGCAAGTTGGCCATCGTTTGCAGCTTCCTTGATATGTTAAGCTGTAATTCCAATCTAGCTCTGCTGCTCCTTTCCAATCATGTCTGCATGTAATGCCTTCTTTTCTTTTTAGGCATGCAATGCAAGTAATTTTTCTGATATTCTACCGCTGCAATTGCTTCATGTTTCTGATGTGATAGGTAGGCCGCGTCGAGAAAAATGGAAGAGGTGGAAAATACCAGCAAGCGTAAAGCACCCGAGCTGGATTCGGAGGACAGTTCCGCTGCCGCTGTTCTGGATGGACAGCAGTCGCTGCCTGGCTTGGCTGCCAAGCGTCAGAACCTCTCCCGGACGTGCATCCATGAGGTTGCTGCCCCCAGTGGCTACGATCTGTCCAAGGACGAGGCCGTACATGGGACCCTTTCAAACCCTGTCTTTAACGGGAAAATGGCCAAGACATACCCGTTTCAGCTCGACCCCTTCCAGAGTGTCTCGATTGCCTGCTTGGAGCGGAACGAATCTGTCTTGGTCTCAGCTCACACCTCTGCGGGGAAGACGGCCGTTGCTGAGTACGCCATTGCAATGTCGTTCAGAGACAAGCAGAGGGTCATATATACCTCTCCACTAAAGGCTCTGAGCAATCAGAAGTACCGTGAGCTTAGTCAGGAGTTTTCTGATGTTGGTTTGATGACTGGTGATGTCACTCTTCAGCCAAATGCTACTTGCCTGGTTATGACGACGGAAATCCTGAGGGCAATGCTCTATAGGGGTTCTGAGGTGATCAAGGAAGTTGGTTGGGTTATATTTGATGAGATCCACTACATGAAGGACCGGGAAAGAGGGGTTGTGTGGGAAGAGAGTATAGTTTTCCTTCCCCCTGCCATCAAGATGGTTTTTCTTTCTGCTACCATGTCGAATGCAACTGAGTTTGCTGAGTGGATATGCAATCTGCACAAGCAGCCTTGTCACGTGGTGTACACAGACTTCAGGCCGACACCATTACAGCATTACGTGTTCCCAATAGGTGGGTCTGGTCTCTACCTCGTAGTAGATGAAAATGGTCAGTTCAGGGAGGATAATTTTCTGAAGCTGCAAGACACATTTGCGAAGCAACCTAGTCAACTAGATGGGAAGAAGAGTGGTGGGCCTAAAGCCAGTGGTCGAATTGCAAAAGGTGGGAATGCTTCTGGAACTTCTGACATATACAGAATTGTCAAGGTAGGCAGCCACTGACATACTTTAGTGCAAGATAAATTCTGGCCTTATTGTGCTTTCTGAATTTATAAAATAATAGATGGTTTATGCTTTCTTGTACAAGCATGCATATTTTGTAGTTTACCACCTGCTGGCTTTAAACTAGGGAACAGTTCATGTCTCACTTGTTGATGATATTCACTGTTTAGCTGTTGATGTTTTATAGTTTAGTTTAATTTTTTCCAGTGATATCCCTTCTTAATTTCGATGATTGCTAACTTGCAGATGATTATGGAGCGCAAGTTTCAACCAGTCATTATTTTCAGCTTTAGTAGAAGGGAATGTGAGCACCATGCGATGTCGATGTCAAAACTTGATTTCAACACTGAAGAAGAAAAGGATAGCATTGAACAGGTTTTCCGTAGTGCTATTTTCTGTTTAAGCGAGGAAGATAGGGGTTTACCTGCTATAGAGTTGATGTTGCCTCTTCTTAAACGAGGTATTGCAGTACACCATTCTGGACTGCTTCCAATAATTAAGGAGCTGGTGGAATTGCTCTTCCAAGAAGGTCTTGTGAAAGCTCTCTTTGCTACTGAGACGGTGTGCGCTTTAACCTGATTATCCCATTTGACACTAAAATTATTTTATCCATTGACATGTGCATAATTTGGAACTATACTCCTCAAAGGGACTTCTATTTTGGTTTTTGAACTAGAGAAAGTCAGATAACTGTTGTTTTACACTTATTTTCACTGTTTAGTAGCAGCATTTGATTAACTCATGATTGTTATTCCTCAGTTTGCAATGGGACTGAACATGCCTGCAAAAACAGTTGTCTTTACATCTGTCAAAAAATGGGACGGTGATAGTAACCGTTTTATTGGTTCTGGAGAATATATACAGGTAAATCTAATGTGCATGAAGTGAAGTCAGGCATATATATGTAGAGTTAGTAGGTGGAATAAAATGTACGAGCTCTTCTCACAATAATTTTGTTTTTTCTTTCTAGATGAGTGGAAGAGCCGGTCGGCGTGGCAAGGATGAACGTGGCATTTGTGTTATAATGATAGATGAAAAGGTAAGGCTGTGTAGTCTTCTGTTCCAAATATCTTTGTTCTTCTTAATAGATTGTATATAGCACAATGATTATGTGCGGAATTTTTATGTCTTTTTAGTACAATAATTTCATCAAATGCATTCTCCGTCCAGATTCTGCAGTTGTCTTTCTGTGTTGATTATGATAACGAAATGTGATAACTAATTACTGCTTTATTTTTGTCAAATCATTGATATTTCACTTGTAGTCATGGTTCTGATTTTGGTAGATGTTTACCAGTTTGATATTTAAACTTAACAGTCTTTATTAGTTAATTATGGGTATGCAGTGGCATGTAGTCGGAAGTCATTATGAGCTTATTTTTTTAGACTATTGAAATTTGCATTTGGAAGATACATGCGCTGTTCTTAGTTCTGAGAACTAAGAACAACTCAGAACTAAGAACAGCGCATGTATTGCTTTCGGCTTTGGCTTTGGCTTTTGGCCTATTTAGTGACAAAAGCCAAAAGCCAAAGTCGAAAGCACCTAAATAGGTGCTCTTTTGGCTTATAAGCCAAGGTGGAAAAGCCAAGTAAAAGCTGTAGTTGTTTTTAAGTCATTTTGTTCTGTTGGAGTTGTCCTCCCGAGGGACATCCCGTTCATGCTTGAATTTACTTCTCATATCAAGCTTTACTTAGCTTGCAATACTTGTTATGCAAAATTAATTTGCTCCGAATTCTTAGTAGTTGTGTTGACATTCATTTTGCGCTATTGAAGCTGTCCTGTAAGACACTTGTTGTGTTCCATATTCATGCTTGAATTGCTTTTCAAGATTTATTATGTATGCCGTGATTCTTATGCAACATATATACACTGAAGCTTTTGTTTTGTGCTCACGTGCTTCCTTTAGTTTGACATTTGGCCTTTGGTCTTCACATAATTTAACTTTTCAGATGGAAATGAGTGTTATCAAGGACATGGTGTTAGGTAAACCAGCACCTCTCATCAGTACTTTCCGACTGAGCTATTACACTATTCTGAATTTGCTGAGTCGCGCGGAGGGCCAATTTACTGCTGAACATGTGATCCGGAATTCATTCCACCAGTTTCAGTATGAAAAGGTTTGTATCAACTTAAAGACACCTTTCATGACATATCCTTTTGAATGACAAATATTAGCTTCCCTTGCTGTTCAGGCATTACCTGAAGTGGTTCAGAAGATTACAAGGTTGGAAAATGAAGCTAGTTTGCTGGGCTCTTCTGGAGAGGTATGCTATTTCGGTTGTAGTATACATTATTGTGCTTCTGTTTGACTAACAATGTATCACCTCTACTTGTACAGAATGATCTTGCTGAATATCACAAATTAGGGCTTGATATATCTGAACTTGAGAAGAAAATCATGTCTGAGATGATTAGACCAGAGAGAGCTTTGCTATATTTGGTTCCCGGAAGGCTGGTACGTAACTATTTCTCCTAGGTTCTGTTCTTTCTTGATGATGAGATGTACATGTTCAGCAGTTATCACCGCTTATTTGACTGCTAAGAAGCAGCACTACACTATGAATACTGTGTGTATTTCTGTTCATCATTTTGCTTGTTTGATGAATTGCTTTGTTATGGCTTATGATGTGGATTCTGTAAAATTTACACTGATTCCATTTCACTGAGTAATTTGCATCATGGCAGGTTAAGGTGAGGGATGGTTCAACCGACTGGGGATGGGGTGTGGTTGTAAATGTTGTAAAGAAACCTCCAGCATCTAGTAGTCTCCCCCCTGCATTAAGTGCATCCCGCAATAATAACTATATAGTGGATACCTTGCTTCATTGTTCTTCTAGTTCGAGTGAGAGTGGATTGCGATCGAAGCCATGCCCACCTCGCGCTGGAGAGAAGGGAGAAATGCATGTGGTGAGTTGAAGATCGTGACAAAGGATTTTATTGTGGTCGTTTATCTTCAGTTTGCTAGTCATTTTATTATTCTCATTTAGCGATGGCCCAAAATTTACTTTTGACTAATGTTAAGATTTTTGCAGGTGCCTGTACCATTACCTTTGGTATGTGGTCTAAGCAGCATTAGAATCAGCATTCCATCTGATCTGCGACCACCTGAAGCAAGACAAAACATACTTTTTGCAGTTCATGAACTAGGAAAGCGTTACCCCCAAGGACTTCCAAAGCTACATCCAATTACGGTGAAAATTCTTCGTACATAATGCCTCTTTTCAGTTCGTTGTTAATTTTTGCACTAGGAGTACCATTTTTGTTTAGATAGGCTGAAAGTTCCAAAACAAGGAAGTCATATTTATCTTGTCAGGATTTAGATGTACATCAGCACAGCTCTCCGGATGAGATATATCATATTTGTTTTTCCTCAGTACATCATCTATGCATGATATACGGACGGAGAAAACAAATGCTATAGCTAAAATACTGATATGGTCTTCACCTGCTTATTTCTAGTCTGCAAACTATTTGATGGGTTCCCTTGCTCTACCTTCTGCTGGCATTCCTTCGTGTCACGTTTAGTTGGTCCAGTTTCTCAGATCATTATTTCCTAAAAACATATCACCTGTCATCCTAAAGCGATCATTTTGAATAATGGTGCAACCTTTTGACATTCTGGTATAATTAATAGGACATGGGTATTGAAGAACCTGAATTAGTCGACCTGGTTCATAAACTTGAGGATCTTGAGCAGAAACTATGTTCTCACCCACTTCATAAGGTATGCCTCATCGTCACCTTTCAATTAAGAAATGCCCAGTCCTGTTTTTTACTTGATGCACTTATTTTTTGCTATTTTTGTGTCTCAGTCTGATCAAAGTGAGCAGCAACTGTCCTGGTACCAAAGAAAAGCTGAATTGAATCATGAAATTCAGCAACTAAAGTCAAAGATGCGGGATTCACAGGTTGGTTGAATGTTTGCATGGTTGATCCTTGTGAAACAGCTAAACGTGTTCTCACATTCTCCTCCATTCAGCTACAAAAATTTAGGGATGAACTGAAAAACCGGTCTCGCGTTCTGAAGATGCTGGGTCATATTGATGCAGATGGTGTTCTCCAGTTAAAGGGGCGTGCTGCCTGTTTAATAGACACTGGGGATGAGCTGCTTATCACTGAACTTATGTTTAATGGTACCTGTTTAATATGACTGTGGGTTCAGCTTTTGCTTACTTTATATTCAGTATTGCATTAATATGTTTATGTGACTAGGTACATTTAATGATCTTGATCATCATCAAGTTGCTTCCGTTGTTAGCTGCTTTGTACCGTGTGAGAAGTCAAGTGAGCAAATACGCCTGAGAAATGAGCTTTCTAAACCAATGATACAGCTCCAGGAGGCTGCAAGAAAAATAGCTGAGGTGCATACTTGTTGTATCATCACTATATTACCACCCATCTCCCTGGTCCCTATGCTTGATTGGGAATTCTGATTTCTCACTCTTGTTTTAGGTACAACGAGAATGCAAATTGGACGTAAATGTTGAGGAATATGTTGAATCAACTTGTAAACCCTACCTGATGGACGTCATATACTGCTGGTCAAAGGTTTGTCAGACTATGCAGTTCATTAAACTATAGATCTTGTGTTCCATTTTTTATTCTTATTTTTGGAATTTTCCAGGCGTTGAGATATCTTATTTCCAATTGTGACATTGATTCTTATCATGCATAATCTCGACATCTGATGCAATCATACTCTGTATCTGTACTGCTGCTGCAGTTTTTGTAGTTATATTATATCTAGATTCCTGAAACATTTTCCACACAGGGCGCCACCTTCGGAGAGGTGACAGAAATGACTGACATTTTTGAAGGAAGCATCATACGGCTAGTTAGGAGGCTGGATGAATTTCTGAATCAGGTAAACCACCTGTTGGTTCCCAGCACTAGTACTGAAATCACTTCGATAACGAGAGTGTCTGCCTCTGATTGTCCCATTCGGCTTAAAGTGCATGCGAATAAAAAAAATCTGCCTTTGATTGATCCATTGGATCAATGTGCATGAATACAAGTGTGAAATGTCCTTCTAGGGAAATGCCCATAAACTGTCAACATTTACTCTCACTGTGACCTGACTGAATACGACTAACAAGTTGGATTGTGTAGCTAGATATGTATGAAATGTTCTCTATTTCTCTTTATCTCCATATTGAAATTGTGATCGGCATCGACTTTCTTCTTTTCCATTTTCTGCATGCCCAACACTTCACTTTTCTACTGCAAAGTTCTGTAAACAGTCAAGAAAGTTAGCTTGCTTTATTTTCCTTTTTGAACCAACTGACTGAATTTGTTTGCCAGCTAAAAGCCGCTGCTGAAGCTGTCGGGGAAGTCAACCTTGAGAGCAAGTTTGGATCGGCGAGCAAGAGCTTGCACCGGGGCATCATGTTTGCCAACTCATTGTATCTGTGATGAGTGCTCCAGCAGTTGTAACATTTTAGCAAACCAATCATAGCTTTTTTCGTTTTTGTTTTTGACAGCCCTTATCTGTGGGAGTATAGGTTGTAGCCTTCTACCCTGGTAACCCCTTAGGCATTGCTACACATGAACTTATCATGTTTCGTACATGGATAATCAGGTGGCGCAACATTTTTATCAGGCGCAAAAGCTCTATTATACATTTTCTATAGATCATTATGCGATCATGTGGTTAGTAGGTCTTGGATCCCTTGTTTATCAAGCAGTTCTTTTTTACATGCCACGTCATGTATGTGTTACGAAATCTAGTTAACTACTGAAATATAAAGCACACGAGCTAATTACATGTGTTGCAATAGGGCATACATATTCTAGTGGTCCAACACCGACCGTGTCTGGCATATACCTTACACCTATCATATTCTAGATTTTGATAAGATTTGATTTCAGTATGAGTGGGGGATGACAAGAAATGTTTTGATTTAGCTGAGGGTTTGTTTGTAAGGTTTGATTTGATTTCGGTATCGGTAGGGTAAGGCAAGTAAAGTTGATTTAATTGAGGTTTTGTGAGATTTGATTTGATTGAGTTAATGAAAGATGTGGGAAGGCTTCACCAACGGATGTATGACCACCAACTCTTATTAATAGTACCGCCTCAAAAAAAAACTCTCATTAATAGTAGAGATACATTTGTTTTGCTTTACAAAATTTTACATGTATAAAAATGTGTTCTTGAGAAATTAATGCCATGGCAAACTAATGTGGCAATTCATTGCACAACGTTATATTTCCAATAGGGCTATTAAAGCAATAGGGCTACAAATTTTTACTTAATTAGTTGATTTTAGGAATTATGAAATTGAATTATCTAGAATGTGACTAAGTTGAATCAACATACAGTATATGAGAAGAGAGAAGAGAACCTAGCTAAGCTAGATAACACAACCAAAGCAAGCTAAAATTAAAGTAAGTACAAAGTGATGGGAGGATAAAAATACCCAAATGATAAGTGCCACACATCAGGTGTGTGGCACTCCGAATCCGACGTTTCTTTATGGCAATTTAAGTCACGCAAGGATGGCAAATTATAGTGTCACACGGTAAGTTTCTGTGAAAATAAACTGAAACACGAAAGTTGTCATGCTTGACAAATAAAGTTTCCATCTTCGCGTCACTAAGCTTGTCGTCGAAAACGTTCGGAGTTTCCATGTGCTCGTACCTGACGTGTGGCACTTATGAGGATCCTAAAAATGACAATAATGACGAGCACACGAAACAAGGTGGTTTATCTAAAATAATAAAAATGACACACGAAACAAGATGGTTTATCTTGATGCGGTCTCTTTTTTTACGGGTAAAAACTTGTATTACTCGTATCATAGCAGGATTACAATCAATTACGTTAAGAACAATGGCTATCGGAGGATCAGACCCAAGCCAAGCAAGTCATAGTTCTTCCCTCTAAGCGAGCATAGTTTCCAAAGCGTCACTAACTTTATTTTGAGAATGACTAACATGAGTAATACTACTTCTACGAAGGCGCATCAGGTATTTGATCTCTTTCACCAATGACGAGTACAATGATATGTGTGTATCGTCTGCTTGAATCATCCCAATTGCCACCGGTAACTCGAAGTAGTGCTAACGAGAGACCCTCCGTGCATGCACCAAGTTCAGCTTTAAGGGCATCCCGACATGAAAAAGCTCTATGCACGAGGAAAAGGTGATTGCACCATGTCCATCACGCAATACCATGCCCGAATTAACACATACATCCTCCAAGAAGGGTCCACCAGAATTAAGCTTAACCCAACCATGAGAGGGTACAACCCAGCCGAGCTGTAGCCTAGGTATTGTCATTTTATGTGATCTACTAGTCACGATATCTGAAAAAACAACTGCCTTTCCCTTGCATGGATAAAAAAATGGCTCATGTTTTATGCACAAAAGTGACTCCAGATAGCTACACAAGAAACTCTTGGATATATTTGTAGGTGGTGGTTCTTTGTCATGCACAATCTCATTTCGGATATACCAACCTATTCACAATACCATCAATACCATGCATCAATAAATTTACGTCATGTTATCAAGTACATGTAGATCTGTATGCTGAACTGAATGAAGATCTGTCAATATGCAAACTTTAGACATGGCATTCCATAGTTCAATAGATTTTGGACATACTACAAAAGGGTGAAAAGTATCCTTGATATCCTTGATGCATACAGGGCAAATAACTCAAACTTCTAGTCCTCTCATGTGCTTTTTTGCCAGCTTGGCAGGGCATTAGTAGCAGGTCTCCAGGAAAAAAATAGCAATGGGGTACTACATTTGACCAAATTCGCTGCCATACCTTTTTGTCGCCATCTGGAGCGGAACTAGAGGATCCGAAACTTCACTTGCCGAGAGTTGTAGGGCTAATTGATATGCATTTTTGATAGTGAAAATCCCATGCAAACCCGACCCCCAAGCCAGCGTGTCACTCTCCAGCCTTGGAGATGTCCGAATCTTCAATATTTCCACAACGTCACATGGAAAAAATAGGACTACAACAACTGGACGTTCCAAGACCTATTGTGATTCAAGAGATTTGAGACAAACCGAATTTTGCACACGCCTTGTGTGGTCACATGTTTATAGAAGTTCGGTATAGCATCGAGTTATCTCTCCAAATCCTAATATTCTATCCATTACCAACTCTCCAGACAATGCCCTTTTTCAACAAGTCAAGATCATGGATAATTGTCGTCCACAAAGATGATGTGTTATTCCGAAAAACTGTATCCATAAGATCACCATCTAGATAATGTCGGGCTTTCAATAATTGATCACAAAGGCTATACTACCTTACCAACAGTCTTCATGCTTTGCGAGCAATAAGAGCGTGATTGAATAAGTGAAAGTCAAATCAAGACCACCTTCACACTTGGGTCTTAACAGATGAGCCCAAGCCTTCCAATGGACCCCCAAGAATAAAAGCTTCTCACCATTCTCATCGGGTCATTACAAACTAAATAAGGGAGCTCGAAAACCCCCATAATATATGTGTAGGCAGCGCTTGAGAAACAAACTTGATAAGAACTTGTCTACCAGGTTGTGCAAGGTATCCATCACCTCACTAGATTAGTCTTTTAGTCAAACTAGTTTGGAGGTTATGAAATTTTCCTTTTGACATGATGAAAGGATGTGGATGTTGCCTAGAGGGGCCCGGGTGAATATGCACTTTAAAACAATTATGGTTTAGTCTTGAACAAATGCAGAATAAAACTAGCGTTAACTTGTCAAGCACAAAACCTAAAATAATTAGGCTCACCTATGTGCACCAACAACTTATGCTAAGCAAGATAAACAACTAAGTGATATGAATATATATACTATGTCTATCACAAAGTAAAGTGCATAAGTAAAGGGCTCGGGTAAGAGATAACCGAGGCACGCAGAACGATGATGTATCCTGAAGTGCACACACTTGTGGATGCTAATCACCATTGGAGCGGTGTGGAGGCACAATGCTCCCCAAGCTTCCACTAGGGCCACCATAATCTCCTCACACCCTCGCACAATTCAAGACGTCGTGATTCCACTATGGGATCCTTGAGAGTGGTCACCGAACCCGTACAAATGGAGACCCTTGGGGCGGTCATCGAACCCGTACAAATGGCAACTCTTGGGGGTGGCCACAAACCCGTACAAATTGCTCGGGGCAATCTCCACAACTTAATTGGACACCCCGACGCTTGCCTGGAGCTTTATACCATAGTGATTGAACTCTGAGACACCAACAACCGTGTAGGGTGGATAACCACCCAAGAAGCACAAGCTCTAGGGTGCCCAAACACCCAAGAGTAATAAGCTTCTCAACTTTTCACTTCCATGTATCATCATGGAAACCTCAAACCAATGCAACTAATGCAATGGCAAGAACACATGAAGTAGTCAAGTCCCCCACTCTCAGATCCCACCACAACAGCAAAATCTATGGAGGAATATGAGAGGAAGAACAAGGAGAACACAAAGAATTCCAAGATCTAGATCCAAAGGGTTCCCCTCACCCTAGTTTAAAAAACCGGACCAGACAGTTGGTCGTACCAAAAAAATCAGAACCGGCAGCCTCATCGGGTTTTTAAGCTAATAAGACCGTTCTGCAATCGGAATGGAGAAAACCGGTCAAACCGGCCGGTTTTCTGGAAAACCAGTGAAAACTGGGTCACTAAACCAGAAAAAACTAGGAAAATAGTTTAATAGAAATTGGGAGAAGTGGGATTCGATCCCATGTCATGTTTGCAATACGCTAGGCCTGCCCATGACACTATAACCAACTCGACTATGCTACTTTGTTGTTCACTACATGAAAATAATTTTATTTGACATTATTTCACACTATATTAGCACATATATTACTCAACATATATTATTATTTTTGCTTAAAAAACCGACAATCGAACCAGTGAACTGGCGGTCCGACCGGTAAAAACCTGAACCAACAGCCTTTCCAATTCAATTTCTGGTTTGGTTTTCTAAACTATGCCCCTCACTTAGAGTAGAAAGTGATTTGTGAAAATGTGGATCAAGATCTCCTCTCTCTTTTCCCTCAAGAAAGAGAAAGAATTATTATAGGGATTGAGAGATAGCAAGCTTAAAGAAGGTCAACAATGGGGGGGAACACAAGCTTAAAGGATAAAATCCATTAGGGAAGACGACCCCCTTTTATAGCGGGACAAAAGATCGAACTGTTGTGCTCAGCCCGTAGTAAAGCAGTACTATCGCTCGGGCGAGCGCTACTACCACTCTAAAATCGCTTATAAAATAAAGACTTATAGAAGCTAGAATCCAAGCGGAAATAGGAGCGACACTGGTTTGTGGAAGTACCGCTTAGGCGGTACTACCTCTCTACTACCGCTTAAAGACAGGGAAAATTTTGTTTTGCTACTCTAGTTTTGCCAATTTTCCTTATGCCACACTAATTTTTGACACTTTACTTTTGACACACTTGGCTTTTGACAATTATCACAATTGCCATTCCATGGCAAAAGCAAAATAATTCTATTTCACTTTTGCCACTCTTAGCTTTTGATAATGCATCAGAGTTGCCACCTTGAAAATGTTATTTATGCCACAAAATGGCAATTGTGATAACTGTCAAAAGCTAAGAGTGGCAAAAGTGAAATGTCAAAACCTAGAGTGGCCTATGGTAAATTGGAAAAAGCTAGAGTGGCAAAAACAAAATTTCCCCTTAAAGAAAACATGCAACATAAAGTTGCACCGAGGACTTATCCAAGCGTTAGTAGCAGCGCTAGTACCGCATAAGAGGTGCTACCATGGGACAGAGCGGTACTACCGCTTGGGTGCTGCAAAATAGCCCAAGCAAACAGATGGAATGAGTAAGACTGAAACTGTTATAACTTTTGTACATGGGCCCCGAAAGGAGCAAACCCAAGCTCGTTGGATGGACGACGACAAGTGAACCTTCCCAAATAGGATAATAAATGAAAATAGGATAAGGAAGAGAACCTTCCCAAATATGAAGCCTCATGATCTCCAACACCAAAAATGCAAAGATGATCCATACGAAATCCGTTTTCAATGAACTTGAGTTTGACAATAAGACGAACACAAACTATAAAACCTCACATAGAGAAAAGCCAAATAAGAACCAAGAAAGATTATGCCAATTATGCAATGGTTTGAGCTCTATACGAACGATATGATCATGCTACTCACTCGAAAAAAACCTTGATAGTACGGGAATCGAACCTATAATCCGGTCTCGTGAAACGTCTCCAACGTATCTATAATTTATGATTGTTACATCCTGTTATATTATCATCCTACGATACTTTTTTGGGTCATAATTCACCAATTTGTATTATTTTTTACCACTAACCTATTAAACCCAGTGCCCGGTGCAAGTTGTTTTTGTGTTTTTTTTTGTTTTTCAGGTTTTCGGTACCAAACAAAGTCCAATTGCCACGATTTTTTTATGATTTTGTCTGGACCAAAAGAAGACGTCGAAGCTTCGGGAGGAGACCTGGCTAGTCCATCCCTAGTGGCCCCTCTCGCTCTGTTCTCTGGCCTATAAATTCACATATATTCGAGAAACTCTAAATATCATCACCAAACACTTTTTTCGCTGCCGCAAGTTTGTGTTCCACGGTGATCCCATCTGGAGCTCCGTTCCGGCACCCTGCTAGAGTGGGGATCAATCACGGAGGGCCTCTTCATCAACCTTGCTGCTCCTCATGATGATGTGTGAGTAGTTTACCACAGACCTACGAGTCCATAGTTAGTATATAGCTCTCTCTCTCTCTCTCTTGATCTTCAATGCAATGATCATTGCATCTTTGCTTTGATCTATCCGATGTAATTATTTTGTATAGTGTGCTTGTTGGGATCTGATGAATTGTGGGTTTATGTTCACATTATTCATGAAAAGTATTTGAGTCTTCTCTAAAATTATTATGATTCTTATTTGCATGAGCAGCATAGCTTCGTAATTCTCTCCAATCTATTGAATTGCTTTGGACAAGTAGTTTGGTATTTCTTCAGTGAGAGGGGTGCGTTGTGGTGGGTTAAACCTGGCGAGTTTCTATATCCCAGTGACAGAAGGGGACAGTTGTGTCTTTGTGTTGCTTCCACTAAGGATAAAACAATGGGGTTTATTCAAATTGGTTGAGTTTACTTTGTCTACATCATGTCATCGTTCTCCAAGCATTACTCTGTTTTACTTAATACTCTAGATGCATGCTGGATAGCGATCGATGGGTGGAGTAATAGCAGTAGGTGCATGCATGAGTTGGCCTATTTTCTTATGGACGTGATGCCTATATACACATGATCATTGTCGTGAAAATTGCATAACTATCTGTTGTTCTGTCAATTGCCCAACAATAATTTGTTTACCCACCATATGTTGCTTTCATGAGAGATGCCACTAGAGAACACTATGGCCCCGAGTCTATTCACTTATATATTCAGAAAACTTATAATTTCCTTGCTATTATTATTTGTCTTTTATTTTATTTTGCAAGTTACAATTACCTACACACCTCATTTTCTTGCAAATAACGAGATCAAGGGGACTGACAATCCTCTTGCTCATGTTGGGTGCAAGTTGTTTTCTCTTTTGTGTGCAACCGCTGAAGACTGTTAAGGATTGATGTTCTTATAGGTTCGATAAACCTTGGTTTCTTAATAGAGGGAAATACTTACCCGCATTATCCTACAATTACCCGTTCCTCTTCACAAAAAACCAAACACAAATCACAAGTACGAGGAAGGATTTCTAGCGCCGTTGCGGGGGAATATCATCACCAACTATCAAGTAACTTCACACAAATCATCATTCACTTGTTCTTATTTTTATTTGTTGTTATATATTGCTTTCTTAAAAAAATTCAAAAATTCGAAAATATTTCTGTTTTGTTGCTTGCCTAGTTATGTTATATCTTTGTCACACCAAAACAGGAAGTAAATGCAAAAAATTAAGATAATCGGATCCTCATCCGCTCTATGCTTATTGTAAACCAATAGCTCATAACGAAGTGATGAATGAAAATGCTATTGGTATACATTTATTGAATGAAAAACATGATTTTAATTTTGTTAGTCTAAATTCTATGAATATCAATTGTGCCAATGATCTTGATTGGGGTGATAATCAGGATGTTGCTTTTGATCTCGATAATACCAAGCTTCATAATGAATCTATTATTGATAATGATATTTGCAATGCTACTAAAAGTGGGTTTGGAGAGGTCATGACTTTAGTTGATGTTAATCCCACTACCTTGGAAGATTGTAAAACTTTTGTGCATGGGGATCATGGAGAGAATATTTTATATGAGAGCTATGTTGTTGAATTGAATATGATTCTACATGTAATTATTATGAGAGAGGACAATATGGTTATAGGAATTTTCATGTTACTCATTTACCTCTCTTTGTGCTAAAATTATTAATTCTTCATTCTTCCTACATGCATATGCTAGATACTTCTTGCCTTGATAATTTGTTTACTTATAAAATGCATATGCATAGGAAGTATGTTAGACTTAAATGTGTTTTTCACATGCTACATGATGCTCTCTTTATGTTTCAGTTATTATCTTTCTTGTGAGCATCATTACAATCACAAGCCTATCTTAATGGCTATAAAGAAAGAGCTTGTTGGGAGAAAACCCAATAATTTCTATTTTGATGTGATGACATAACTACTTCCTATGTAATGATTGTATTTTTATGTTTAAATTAGTGTTTGTGCCAAGTAAAAACTATGAGATGATTTGTATGATAAGTATAATTGATACAATGCAAAAATAGAAACTTTGACGTACATTGCAGCATTTCTATGATTTTACCAAAACGTATTTTTAAGCTGATTTTTTACACAATATTGATATACAAATTCCTGAGGTCGTCCTAATTGTTTTAGAATTTTGGAGTTACATAAGTATAGGTTCATTACATATCACTACAGACTTTTCTGTTTTAGATAGATTCTGTTTTTGCTTGCGTAGTTTGCTTGTTTTGATGATGTTGTGGATTGTATCGGGGGGGGGGGGGGGGGGAGGTATAAGCCATGGAGAAGTTAGAATACAATACCTATTATGCAATAATCAAATATGAATCAATTTACAACAGTACCTAAGTATTTGATATGTTGCTTATACTAATGGATTTCACAAAGTTTTGTTAAGTTTTGTGTGATTGAAGTTTTCAAACTTTGGGTGTTATTGCGATGGACAATGGAATAAGGAGCGGCAAGAGCCTAATATTGGGGATGCCCAAGGCACCTCAAGGTAATGTTCTAGGAATACTCAAGCATCTAATCATGGGGATTCCCCAGAAGGCATCCCCTCTTTCGTCTCAATCCATCAGTGTGTCACTTGGAGCTACATTTTTATTCGTCACATGATATGAGTTTTGCTTGGAGCGTCATTTGCTTTAGTTTGCTTCTTATTTTTTGTTTGCCAAAATAATCATTTGCTGTACACATCAACTTGAGATAGACACACATTCATCATGATTTGTTAGAATACTCTATGTGCTTCAGTTATATCTTTTGAGCTAAGCATTTGCTCTAGTGTTTCACTTGTATCTTTTTGAGCATGGTGGCATGCAGATTTTGTAATAAAAATTGCACTCTCGTTCTTCACTTATATTTGTTTGAGAGTTAATAAAAAGTAGCGGTAATTTGTGTGGGTCATAAGGATAGTCCAAAAATAATAGGTATTCAATGAATGAAAATCAAAATCATCATGTAGCTCATAAAGAGAAATTCTGGGTTAATTATATTGATGTGGTAATATGAAAAAGGTGTGAGTGCATCACCGTTGATTCATAGAAGTATCGATATTAAGAGGTGTTAATTTCTTGTTTTTATGAATTTTAAAAAGGCATGTCGAGGATGTGTAAGCATTTCTATTCCTCGTTGAAATCCTAGTGTTGTTTCGAGTCGGACGTCGTGCGATGGTTAACTCCCAACCCTTTCCCTTGGGGCATGCAGGTAGTGCTTTGATTTGTGATGAAACTAATAAAACTTTGCAATAAGTATATGAGTTCTTCATGACTAATGTGAAACCATGGACGTACGTAATCTCACCTCCTCATATTTTGCTAGCCTCTTCGGTATCGTGCATTTGCCCATTCTCACCTAGATGACCGGTGCGAACTGGTGCATTCAAACCCCGTGGCATGATATTTTTTGTCACACATAAACCTTCTTATATATTCCTCAAAACTGCCACCATACCTACCTATCATGGCATTTCTATAGCCATCCCAAGATATATTTCCATGTAAATTCCACCATTACATCATATGACTAGTTCATTCATCATCATATTGCTTTGCATGATCATATAGAGCTGACATGACATCTGTGGGAAAGACACCATTCATTATATTGCTGATACATGTCACGCTAGATCATTGCACATCCTGGTACACTGCGAGAGGCATTCATATTGAGTCATAGTTGTTCATATCGAGCTTTCACGAGTTGTAAGTAAATAAAAGTGTGATGATCATCATTATTAGCGCATTGTCCCCTGTGACAAAAAGGATGATTGAGACTATGATTCCCCCACAAATTAGGAAGATAATCCAGATGAAAATAGCAAATGAGGGAGGCCAAAGGAACCCACCATATAAAAAATGAATGAGAGAAAAAGAGGGAAGTGACTTTGCTATTATCCTTTACCACACTTGTGCCTCAAAGTGGCACCATGTTCCCCATATAGAGAGTCTCATGACATGTCATTTTCATAAGCTATTGGGAACCATATTATCATTGTTATAAACTTGTCTTGCATATTTGAAAGCACATATGCTCCCTTGGTGATTTTGATAATTCATGACAACATACATTGTCTCTTGGACTAACACTTTTACCTAGATATTCAAGAATAGTCTATGGAGAGCTTTGGCTAAAGGTTTATGTGGAGATGCCCCTTGATGCAAGAAATGAATAATATTGGCTCAAGCTTCAAGCTAGAAGACTCTTCATTTTATATTTGTGAGAAATCACTTTTGAGTCCATAGGAAAGCCAATACTATCAAAAGGGGGTGAGGTAGTTAAATGAACCAATTGCTCAAAGTGCTTAAAGTTAGCCACCAAAATACTCAATCATTTTCCCACATACCCACTCTATCAAATTCCATATACACAAATTCGGTCTCACCAACTTTCACATATCGTACCCATCGAGTTTGACCTCAGACAGAAACCCTAGCCATTCCCACCAAATCGGTGCAACCAAATCCATATCGGTGCTACCGAGTTTGGGTGACCAACTTTTGGGCACCTCGGTACACAAAATCGGAATTTCTGAGTTTGAGTATCGGTGCCACAGAGTTTGGACCATCTGACTATTATCCACCTTTTCGGTGCCACCGATTTTCATATATCGGTCTCACCAAGATTCAAAAGTTGCTACCTTTGTGCTAATTGGTACCACCGAGTTTTTCACTTCAGTGTCATCGAGTTTGCCACTTTGTGTGTAACAGTTGGATTTTGTGTGCTGCCTATATATACCCCTTCACCCACCCCTCATTCGTGGGAGAAGCACTCAGAACACACACTTCATTGCTAGATCCATTTTCTGAGAGAGAACCACCTACTCATGTGTTGAGACCAAGATATTCCAATCGAATCATTTGAAACTTGTTCTCTAGCCTCCCCAAACATCTTTCCACCAAATCAACCTCTCCTACCCATGCATATTCTATGAGAGATTGATTTTGTATTGAGGAGACTATATTTAGAAGCACAAGAGCAAGGAGTTCATTGATCTACCACATCTATTACCTTTTGGAGGGTGTTGCCTCCTAGATTGGTTAGGTGTCGCTTGGGAGCCTCCTACTTCGTGTTGTGGAGTTGAACCAAGATGTTTGTAAGGGCAAGGAGATCGCCTACTTCGTGAATATGTACCATGAGTAAGGCTAGTCCTTCGTGGGCGGAAGTCGTGGTGGAATAGACAAGAAGAAGCTCAAGATGGTGATGATGAAGAAGAAGCTCCACCATCCAACAAGAAGTTGTGAAGAGTTAGAGCAAGAGTGGACAAAGATCATCCGTTGAGTCAAATCTACAGTGACATAAAAACCGGGAGAATTACTCGCTCTAAATCTCGTTTAGCTAAATTTTGTGAGCATTATTCTTTCATCTCTAGCATTGAACCTTTGAAGGTTGAAGAAGCCCTTCAAGATCCGGATTGGGTGAATGTCGTGCATGAAGAGCTACACAACTTTGAGAGAAACCAAGTATGGAAACTTGTTGAAAAACCTAAAGGCGAGCAAAATATCATTGAGACAAGAAGGGTCTTTCGGAACAAGCAAGATGAAGACGGACAAGTTGTACGCAACAAGGCGCGTCTTGTAGCCCAAGGATACACGCAAGTCAAAGGTATGGACTAAGGTGAGACTTATGCTCCTGTTGCTAGACTTGAAGCCATTCGCAATCTTCTAGATTATGCCAATCACCATGATATAAATCTCTATCAAATGGATATAAAAAGTGCTTTTCTCATTGGATAAATTAAGGGGGAAGTTTATGTTAAACAACCTCCTGGTTTTGTGAACCCTAAAAAACCTGATCATGTCTACAAACTTCGTAAAGCTTTATATGGTCTTAAACAAGCCCCTAGATCTTGGTACAAATGCCTAACGAAGTTTCTCATTGAAAAGGGTTTTGAGATTGGTAAAACTGATGCAACCTTATTCACTAAAAGAGTTAATGTAGAACTATTTGTTTGCCAAATATACGTGGATGATATTATCTTTGGTTCTACTAACCCACATTTTAGTGAGAAGTTTGGAAAGTTGACGTCAGAGAAGTATGAAATGTCCATGACTAGTGAACTAAAGTTCTTTCTTGGATTGCAAATGAAACAATCGAGAGAAGGTACGTTTATCTCTCAAACCAAGGACACCAAGGACTTAATCAAGAAGTTCAACATGCAAGAATGCAAAGGTATGAGAACCCCCGTGCCTACGAGTGGACATCTTGACCTCACTAAGGAGGACAAACCAGTTGATCAAAAGGTATATCGATCAATGGTTGGTTCATTGCTATATTTATGTGCCTCCCGTCCTGATACCATGTTGAGTATTTGCATGTGTGTCCGATACCAAGCAACACCAAAAGAGTGTCATCTATTAGCTGTGAAAAGGATAGTGAGATACCTAATACATACACCCAACTTTTGCATATGGTATCCTAAGGGATCATATTTTAATCTTGTTGGCTATTTCGACTCCGACTATGCCGGAGACAAGGTTGATAGAAAATCAACCTTGGGTACATGTCAATTTCTTGGGAGATATCTTGTGTCTTGGTCATCTAAGAAACAATACTCGGTATCCTTATCTACTGCTAAAGCAGAATACATTGCCGTTGTATCATGTTGTGCCCAATTACTTTGGATGAGTAATAACTCTTAAGGATTATGACATTCATGTTAGAAAAGTTCCACTATTATGTGATAATGAAAGTGCTATTAATATTGCCTATAATCATGTGCAACATTCTAGAACGAAACATATCCAAGTGCGACATCATTTCATTCGTGATCATGTTGCTAAAGAAGATATCAATCTCAAGCATGTTCGTAATGACAAACAACTAGCCCATATCTTTACCAAACCACTTGATGAGAAAGTATTCTATCATTTGAGTAGTGAGTTGAACATCATTGATGCTTCAAACCTAATCTAGACTCACTCGGATGCATGTAGGGGCACGAGCCTGGTTGCCCATTCCATGATGCCATTGATATGACTATCTTATATCTTGGAAACTATGCTCCCTTGTATTGCATCTAACCCTTTTGTAGGTACTTGGAAGAAACTCATTACACAAGGTTGCAAATCAACTCACATCAAAAACAATCTTGACACGGCCAAGTATCAACAAACTTTTCTTCGGAGATGGAGCAAGAAGACAACAAAATCATATCCTTGACAATTCTATGATATTCAATTTCACTCATTTCATTTGGATATACTATGTTCTTCCTTGAGTGACTAACCATTGTAGGTGAAAAGTGAACCAAAATAAAATGGATAGCTCCCAACTCAAGATGATCTTCATCAACTTTGAGCATCCACAATAAGTTCACCTACATTCCATGTCATCAACATCATTCGAATGTATGTACTCACATCCTTGATAAACTCTACACCAACTAATGGGGTAAAGCAACTCAAGTGATATGAAGACATTGAAATGCTTAGTCGAAAAATGGTAACCCCATTTTGCGCTTAACGATGAGTATGGCCTATGATCAAGCATCCTTGCTTGACTCCTCAAGTCAAATACTCTAATATAGGTGACCTAGTCACCGCCCCACATCTAGATGGAGGTTATTATATGGTTCACATTTGACATTTCATACATTTTTGGAACCATCCAACTCTCATCTATTTGTATGTATATATTTAAAAAAATCAAAAAAATATTCTTTGCTACCTTATGTTTTATTTTACTTTTGTTTGACTTTATCAATTGGTATCTTTTACAATTGGAATCTTGAAACAATTCTTTCAATCAGTCCATTTTCAGTTAAGGAGTTGAATTTCATTGTAATTCGGACTTACCGAACTGGGAAACTCGGTCCAACCGATTTCTCCCAAAGGCTTGAATCTCATTCTCGGGTCTACCGAACCACTTTTCCTCGGTAACTCCGAAATTAGAACAACATCTGTTGCTCTCATATTTTCTTTTGGACTTTTGTCATATGAGAGTAAGCTTATCAATGATCCCATGTTTCATTGCATCCTAACATTGTATTGAACATTTTCTGAGAGAATCCATTTCGAGCTTTATTTTTCTATGAGGAGAAAACTTCTCTTGGGGGAGAAAAATCCGAGTGATCCCATAAAATATAAGAGGGAGAATCATCTAGGATCCCTATCACAGGGGGAGATAGTTCAAGGGACTCTTATCCATATCAAAGGGGGAGAACATTCAATGAACCCAACAAACTATATAAGGGGAAGAAAAGACAACTTCAAGGAACCCTTATCCAAGACAGAAGTATCAAGGATCCCTTTCTCTCATTGAGCCCTTACCCTCTAACCTTTTTTGAAATTTATGCCAAAGGGGGAGAAATATTGTCAAAGCTTCCATTCAATGAACCTATTTACATGAGATAAATATCACCAAGGAGCTTACACCAAAAGAGGGAGAAACAACACCAGGGAGAGATATTTGTTCCTGAAGGGAGATATATCAAACCATATATGCTAAGGGGGAGAGAGATAAAATTGTGTTACTCCTTTGAACTTATGTTACCCTACCTACTCCCAATATCCAATGCTATGATTCAGGAGGAGAGGAAATTATCACATATTCATCCTTAGGGGAGAAAAGTTCTCTTGGAGACATATCCTTTCATCAAATATTATCTTCAATATGTCTTCAATATCTTGGTACTTTTGAAGTTCTTTGCATCTTCACAACAGGGTACTCTTGTGTTATCTAACATTTGTTTTACCAAGTGTACTCCTATGTTAAGACGCTCAAGATACTCAAGGTAAGTATATGCATCATATCCTTGTTCATGATGACCTCTTGTTTCTTGCACATATTGTTTGCAAGAGGGAGTCTTGAACATGGAAGTCCTTCGTTCACATATGTTTGATGTATATAGACAGGATGTGTATGACTTGTCTTGTCCTTCTACCTTGTGTGTGCCCATGCATTCCAAATCAACTATCCAACAAAGGAATTGCACACATTTAGGGGGAGCTTGTACTAATCATGTTTCTTTCAAAGCTGTCATATCCTTATGCTTATCTTTATTTGAAGCTTTGATTGTATGTTGTCATTGATACGTCTCAAACGTATCTATAATTTTTGATGGTTTCATGCTGTTATCTTGTCAACTTTGGATGTTTTATATACCTTTTATATCTTTTTTGGGACTAACTTATTAATTCAGTGCCAAGTGCTGTTCCTGTTTTTTCTGTGTTTTTGACTCTTTTCAGATCTGATTTTGGAACGGAGTCCAAACGGAATAAAATCCCCAAAATGAATTTTTCCAGAACGAAAGAAGATCGGGGGACTTGAGGGCCAAGGCAGGAGGCCCACAGGGATCCCACAAGCCCTGTCATCGCGGGCAGGGGGGGGGGGGGACGGCCACCAGGCTTGTGGCCTCCCTAGCGCTCCCCTGCCCTAGCTCTTTGGCCTATATATTCCCTAAAATCCCAGAAAAAATCAGGGTGTCCACGAAACCACTTTTCCGCCGCCGCAAGCTTCCGTTTTCGCGAGATCTCATCTGGAGACCCTTCCCGGTGCCCTGCCGGAGGGGACTTTGGAGCTGGAGGGCTTCTACATCAACATCATCGCCTCTCCAATGACTCGTGAGTAGTCTACTTCAGACCTACGGGTCCGTAGTTAGTATCTAGATGGCTTCTTCTCTCTCTTGGATCTTCAATACAAAGTTCTCCATGATCTTCATGGAGATCTATCCGATGTAATCCTCTTTGGCGGTGTGTTTGTCGAGATCCGATGAATTGTGGATTTGTGATCAGATTATCTATGAATTATATTTGAGTCTTTGCTGATTTCTTATATGCAAGATTTGATATCCTTGTAAGTATCTCCGAGTCTTGAGTTTTGTTTGGCCAACTAGATCTATGATTCTTGCAATGGGAGAAGTGCTTGGTTTTGGGTTCATACTGTGCGGTGACCTTTCCCACTGACAGAAGGGGCAGCAAGGCACGAATCATGTTGTTGCCATCAAGGGTAACAAGATGGGGTTTCATCATAGATTTGAGATTGTCCATCTACATCATGTCATCTTGCTTAAGGCGTTACTCTGTTCTTATGAACTCAATACACTAGATGCATGCTGGATAGCGGTCGACGTGTGGAGTAGTAGTAGTAGATGCAGAAAGTATCGGTCTACTTGTTTTGGACATGATGCCCATAGATATGATCATTGCCTTAGATAAAATCATGACTTTGCGCGGTTTTATCAATTGCTCGACATTAATTCGTTCACCCACCGTCTACTTGCTTTCATGAGAGAAGCCACTAGTGAACACTACGGCCCCCGGGTCTATTCACAACTATCGTCTCCACTTTTACTTTTACTTTGATTTGTTTACTTTTTGCTTTCAGTTCTCACTTCGCAAACAATCTATAAGGGATTGACAACTGCTTCATAGCGTTGGGTGCAAGCTCTTTGTGTTTGTGCAGGTACTTGTAACTTGACACGATCCTCCTACTGGATTGATACCTTGGTTCTCAAACTGAGGGAAATACTTACCGCCGTAGTGCTACATTACCCTTTCCTCTTCAAGGGAACACCAACGCAAGGCTCCAAGGCCTCGGGGGAATCCTTTGCATATTTGCCAAGGAAATCCCTATAGGCGTAGCCAGCAACATAAGGATTTCTGGCGCCATTGCCAGGAAAGGTTTTTTTTGCCGTAGCAGTCATCAATTACAAAAGGGAGAGATTGAAAGAACATATGCTCCCTTGGTGATTTTGATAATTCATTACAACATACATTGTCTCTTGCACTAACACTTTTACCTAGATATTTCAGGAATAGTCCATGGAGAGCTTTGGCTAAAGGTTTATGTGGAGATGCCGCTTTATGCAAGAAATGAATAATATTGGCTCAAGCTTAAAGATAGAAGACTCTTCATTTTATATTTGTGATAAATAACTTTTGAGTCCATAGGAAAGCCAATACTATTAAAAGGGGGTGAGGTAGTTAAATGGACTAATTGCTCAAAGTGCTCAATGTTAGCCACCAAAATACTCAGTCATTTTCCCGCATATCCACTCTGTGAAATTCCATATACATAAATTCGGTGTCACCAACTTACACATATCGGACCCACCGAGTTTGACCTCAGACAGAAACCCTAGCCATTCCCACCAAATCGGTGCAACCGAATCCATATCGGTGCTACCGAGTTTGGGTGACCAACTTTCGGGTGCCTTGGTACACAAAATCGGAATTTCCGAGTTTGAGTATCGGTGCCATGGAGTTTGGACCATCTGACCGTTAGCCACCTTTTTGGTGCCATCGAGTTTCATATATCGGTCTCATCGAGATTCAAAAGGTTCTACCTTTGTGCTAATCGGTACCACCGAGTTTTTCACTTTGGTGTCATTGAGTTTGCCACTTTGTGTGTAACGGTTGGATTTTGTGTGCTGCCTATATATACCCCTTCACCCACCTCTCATTCGTGGGAGAAGCACTCTGAATACACACTTCATTGCTAGACCCATTTTCTGAGAGAGAACCGCCTACTCATGTGTTGAGACCAAGATATTCCAATCCAATCATTTGAAACTTGTTCTCTAGCCTCCCCAAATAGCTTTCCACCAAATCAACCTCTCCTACCCATGCATATTTTGTGAGAGAGTGATTTTGCGTTGACGATACTATTTTTAGAAGCACAAGAGCAAGAAGTTCATTGATCTACCGCATATATTACCTCTTGGAGGGTGGTGCCTCCTAGATTGGTTAGGTGTCGCTTGGGAGCTTCCTACTTCGTGTTGTGGAGTGGAACCAAGATGTTTGTAAGGGAAAGGAAATCGCCTACTTCATGGAGATCTACCGTGAGTAAGGCTAGTCCTTGGTGGGCGAAAGCCGTGGTGGAATAGACAAGGCCACTTCTTCATGGACCCCTTGTGGGTGGAGCCCTCCGTGGACTCTCGCAGTCGTTAGCCTCCGTGGGTTGAAGTCTCCACTAACATGGACGTACGATAGCGCCACCTATCAGAACCATGCGAAAAATCACCATGTCAACCTCATGCATTTGATCTCCCTACCTTAGTCCTGTACATTACACCTACATGTTTTACATTCCACTGCTATACTGTTAGAACTGCATGTGTAGGGTGTGCTACACTTGTTAGAACTGCTGAATTTCCGCCTTCCTTGAAATTGGGTTAGGCTAGGAATTTTATCTTGACAAGTAGTCAATTCACCCTCCTCTAGACACACCTTCTATCGATCCCTCAATATTCCGACGGCGGGCTTCCTCAAATGCATGAGGTCTTCATGAGCAAGCAAGTTGGATGTTGATACGTCTCCAACTTATCTATTTTTCCAAACACTTTTGCTCTGGTTTTGACCTCTAATTTGTATGATTTGAATGAAACTAACCTGGACTGACGCTATTTTCAGGAGAACTACCTTGGTGTAGTATTTGTGCAGAAATAAAAGTTCTCGGAATTGGATGAAACTTTTTGTGAATTATTTCTGGTATTTATAAGGAATTATGGAGTAAAGTCCTACCGGGGAAACGCTGCTAGGGGATCCACAAGACAACATGGCACCCACCCCCACGTCACGCTATGATGGCTTGTGGGGCCCACAAGGATCCTCCGACCCTAATTCCAGTCCTATAAAACCACATCTTTGGAAAAAAAATAAGAGAGAAGTTTTCATCGCGGTTCACGAGATGGAGCCGCTGCCACCTCTTGTTCTTCCTCCGGAGGGACGATCTCGAGTCCGTTTGGGGCTCCAGCGAGGGGGATTCATCGCCGTCGTCATCACCAACACTTCTCCATCAACACTGCTATGATGCTCACAACTAGGAGTGAGTAATTCCTTTGTAGGCTTGCTCGACTGTGGTGGGATGGATGAGATAGATGATGTAATCGAGTTAAGTTGGTAAGGCTTGATCCCTAGTATCCACTATGTTCTGAGATTGATGTTACTATGACTCGGCTATGCTTAATGCTTGTCACTAGGGCCCAAGTGCCATGATTTCATATCTGAACCTATTATGTTTTCATGAATATAAGACTGATTTGGATCCTATCTTGCAAGGTGTAGTTACCTATTACGTGTATTGGCCCTGTTTGGATCCATGGGTTAGAGTTAGAGTTGGTCAGATTGGACTAAACTAACCCCAAAACATCCAAACAGGAGGGCTAGAGTTGGTTAGATGCATCTAACCCACTCAAAAGAACTAACCCACCCAAGAGGTGCTTATTTGGGTTAGAGATAAGTGGGGCCCAGAAAAGGTTACTTTTCCCTCTACCTCCACCACACCAAATCCTGGTTAAAGGAGCCAAATGATTAGAAAAAGTGTATTTAATGACAATCTAACCCTGCCATCCAAACACCTATTTGGCTAGAGTTAGTTCAGGCTTAGTGCAGGATTAGAATCTAACTCTAACCTCTAACCGAGTTAGAGTATCCAAACAGGCTCATTGATCCGCATACCACAAGGTGACAATAATTGGAATTCTTTACGGTGATCGCCATAGTTTGAGGAGTTCATGTGTTCATGATGTGTTAATGCTTTGTTCCGGTTCTCTATTAAAAGGAGGCCTTGATATCCCTTAGTTTCCAATAGGACTCCGCTCCCACGAGAGGGTAGGACAAAATTGTCATGCAAGTTCTTATTGCAAGCACGTATGACTATATATGGAATGCATGCCTACATTATATTAATGAATTGGAACTAGTTCTGTGTCACCCTAGTGTGTAACTGTTACATGATTAATGTCATCTAAATCATTATCCATCATCGATCCACGTGCCTATGCTTTACATATATTGAATCTTGCTAAGTTACTACTATTGCTGCTGCTGTCACACCTGCTACTCAATTACTATTGTTACCAAAATTGCTGCTATCACTGTTACTGTTACAACTACCATTTTCGATGCTACTAAATCCTTTCCGCGGAGAGATATCCCAAGTATGGTTGAATTGAAAAATCAACTGTCAAGGCCAATAAATATTCGTTGGCTCCCCTTGTGTAGAATCGATAAATTAGGGTGAAATACTAACCGCGAAGACTGTCACGATCCCCTATACTTGTGCGTTATCAAGACCTTTTTATGGCGTCGTTGCCCGAGAGCATAGCTCTACTTATTGTGTTGAATTGAGGATATCCAATTGCCACTATGAAGAATCCAAAAGATAATCCAACTAAGATCATCCCCTCTCGCACAAGAGGATGGAAGGAACTGCCATCTAGCTGTGCTTCTGATTCACCTACTGTTTTGAATCAGCTTGTTACACCACCACCTAGCTATGTCACATGAACTTGATGATGGTACTTCTGAAATTAATCATGATACTATTGCTGCACATGTTGAAACTGAAACTGTGCCACTGAGTGAATTACTTGATGCTTATATTTCTAGAGCTAGCGAACTTGGCAATGTTGAAACCGATGAATATCTTGAATCACTTGTTACATCTCGTCCCACTAAAATATATGAATTACCTTATGTAACTGAAGGCTATTTTATGGATGGTGAGGTAGCTAGAGATTTTCTTTCTTGCAAAGATAGAGATGATTTGAAAAAGTTACTATGCAAACTAAAAGAAAAATCTATGATGGAGAAAAAGAAACATGATCCTAAATTGGTACTTCCCCTATATTTTTCACTGATAAGGACTATGAATTTGCTACAGGCCTTGAACTAATTCCTATAATAGAGTCTGATCCTTTTCATGGTTATGAAAATGAAACTGTGGTCGAACACCTTATGAAAATGAATGATATTGCTGCTTTGTCCACCAATTATGAAAAGATACGCTACTATTATATCCTTACGATTTTTCCTTTCTCGCTGAAAGGCGAGGCCAAGGAATGGTTTCTTTCTCTTGCTCCTAGTTGTATGCGTAGTCCCCATGATATGCTTCATTACTTCTCTGAAAATTATTTTCCTACTCATAAGAAACAAGCTGCTTTACGGGAAATATTTAACTTTGTGCAAATTAAAGAAGAGAATATCCCTCAAGCTTAGGGGAGGCTTCTCCAGCTACTTAGAGATTTGCCTGATTGTCCTCTTGAGAAGAATGAAATTCTTGATATCTTTTATAATGGACTAACCGATGCTTCTAGGGACTTCCTAGATAGTTGTGCTAGTTGTGTTTTGAAGGAAAGAACATTTGCACAAGTAGAAGAGTTACTACATAGTATATTGTAAAATTACGATGATTGGACACTCCCTGAACCACCACGGGAACCTATTAAAAAGAAGATAGGTATTCTATTCTTCAGACTTGAAGATATGCAAGAAGCGAAAAGATCTATGAAGGATAAAGGAATTAAAATTGAGGATGTCAAGAAATTACCACCAATTGAAGAAATACATGGACTTGACACCCCAACACATGTAGTAGAGGTAAACTCTCTGCGTTCCTTTACTGAAAATGACATACCTTATGCTAAGATTCCTGATCAATGCATAACTGAATATACTTGACAATTACGTTGTTAAACAAGAACACTTCAATAACTATGTTAAGGATGAATTGAAGAATAACGCCATGATGATAGATCGCTTAAGTGACTTGATGTTTAGAATTGCTAATGATGCGAAAGGTCTAGGTAAATATGCTTCTATGGTTCACACACAACAAAATCAAGTAGCTAACTCACAAAATAATTTCCTTGCTGAAATGGATAATATTAATGATCATGCTGTTAGAGTAATGACTAGAGGAGGTAAAATGACTCAAGAACCTCTTTATCCTGAAGGTCACCCTAAAAGAATAGAACACGATTCTCAAAAAATTAATGATGATACTCCTAGTCCCACTAAGAAGAAAAACAAAAAGGAAAATGATATGACTTTGCATGCCCCTAGTGAACGTGATATTGATAAACCTGTTGAGAGTCACAATGATGTGTCTATTTCTGATGCTGAGACACAGTGTGGTAGTGAACATGAACTTAATGACAATGATAATGATAATAATGATGTTGATGTAGAAGATCCACTAGATAACAATAAGGAACCTAATAATGATGTTGAGATAGAACCACCTGAGGATCTTGATAACCCACCTCCTAAAAATAAACGTCATGATAAGAGAGACTTTGTTGCTAGAAAACATGGAAGAAAGTGAGCCATGGGTTAAAAAACCCATGCCATTCCCTCAAAAGTCTCCTAAAAGTAGGGACAATGAAGGCTTTGAACGCTTTGCTGAAATGATTAGACCTGTCTTTTTGCACACTCGCTTGACTGAAATTATGCCGGATGACATTCACCATGCAACAATTATAACATGGGGAGATATGTAACTAGCTCCAGTTCATCAATGTAATGTAGGCATGTATTCCGTATATAGTCATACGTGCTTATGAAAAGAACTTGCATGACATCTATTGTCCATCCCTCCCGTGGCAGCGGGGTCCTAATGGAAACTACGGGATATTAAGGTTCTCCTTTTAATAGAGAACAGGAACAAAGCATTAGCACTTAGTGAATACATGAATTCCTCATACTATGGTCATCTCCGGGAGTGGTACCGGCTATTGTCACTTCGAGGTTGCCGGGTCAGAACACATAGTAGGTGACTACAACTTGCAAGATAGGATCAAGAACACACATATATTGACAAGAACATAATAGGTTCAGATCTGAAATCATGGCACTCGGGCCCTAGTGACAAGCATTAAGCATGGCAAAGTAGTAGCAACATCAATCTCAGAACATAGTGGATACTAGGAATCAATCCCCATCAAAACTAACTCGATTACATGATGATCTCATCCAACCCATCACCGTCGAGCAAGCCTACGATGAGATTACTCACGAACGGTGAAGAGCATCATGGAATTGGCGATGAAGGAAGGTTGGTGATGACGACGGTGACGATCTCCCCTCTCCGGAGCCCAGAACGGACTCCAGATCTGCCCTCCAGAGGAAGAACAGGTGGTGGCGGCGCCTCCGTATCGTAAAACGCGATGAACTCTCCTCCTTGATTTTTTCCGAGCGAAAGAGACTAAATAGAGCTGGAGTTGGAGGCGGCGGAACCCCGAGGGCCCCACAAGCCTGCTAGGAACGGCCAGGGGGGCCGCGCCTCCTGGGTTGTGGGCACCTCGCTCCACGTCTCCGGTTGATTCTTGCGCCTGTATTTTTTATATATTCCACAAAAAATCCTCATAAATTTCTAGGTCATTCCGAGAACTTCTATTTCTGCGCAAAAACAACATCATGACATTTCTGCTGAAAACAATGTTAGTCCGGGTTAGTTCCATTCAAATCATGCAAATTAGAGTCCAAAACAAGAGCAAAAGAGTTTGTAAAAGTAGATACGATGGAGACGTATCAACTCCCCCAAGCTTAAAGCCTTGCTTGTCCTCAAGCAATTCAGTTGACAAACTGAAAGAGACAAAAGAAAAACTTTTACGAACTCTGTTTGATATTGTTGCTGTAATTATGTCTAACTCATATTCATATTTTCAGCAAGATCATAAGCTAACCGCATAAGCAATGACATTTAGGTCTCATGAAGAACTCATATCAATGGCATAATCAACTAGCGAGCAATAATAATGAGCTTCAAACGTCAACACTTCAATCAAAACAATCATGAATCAATATGAACAGATGGTATCTCGCTAGCTCTTTTTGAGACCGCAAAACATAAATGCAGAGCACCTTCAAAGACCAAGGGTTGACTGAACATTGTAATTCATGGCAAAGAAGATCGAGTCACAGTCATACTCAATAAGAATTAAAATCAAAGCATAAAAATGACAGAGGTGCTCTCTAATTGGTGCCTTTTTATAAGAAGAGGATGACTCAACAGAAACATAAATAGATAGGCCCTTCGCAGAGGGAAGCATTGATTTGCAGAGGTGCCAGAGCTCAAGCTTTGAAGATAGAGATAAATAATTTTGGGTGGCATGCTTTCATTGTGAACACAATGGCCAATAGTTTTCACCATCTTCCATGCTACACATACTATAGGCGGTCCCTAAACAGAAAATTAAAGTTTCGACTCCCCCACCACCGATCAATCACACTCCATGACTAGCCGAATACTCGGGTGCCGTCCATACCAACATCAATCGAGGGGGAGTTTTGTTTGCAATTATCTTTTCGATTTGAGCATGGAACTGGGCATTCCAATTACCGGGCCCTTTCTCGTGAGTGATAGTGAATAAACACATATCGAGGATAACACGCCTAGCATGGAAGATACTGATCGCCCCTTGTCACCACATGAGCGGTTCGGGCATGCAAAACAGATTATTACTTGAAGGTTTAGAGTGAGACACATGCAAATTTACTTGGAACGGCAGGTAGATATCGCATATAGGTAGGTATGGTGGACTCATATGGAATAACTTTGGGTTTATGGAAGTGGATGCACAAGCAGTATTCCCGCTTAGTACAAGTGAAGGCTAGCAAAAGACTGGGAAGCGACCAACTTGAGAGCGACAACAGTCATCAATATTCATTCAAATTAACCAACATTGAGTGCAAGCATGAGTAGGATATAAATCACCATGAACATGAATATCATAGAGGCTATGTTGATTTTATTTCAACTACATGCGTAAACATGTGCCAAGTCAAGCCACTTGAATCATTCAAAGGAGGATACCATCCTACCATACTACATCATAATCATCTTGAAATTCATGTTGGCATCCAAGACAAACCATTATAAGCTCCTAGCTAATTAAGCATGGCATCAGAAACTATGATCTCTAAGTTGTCATTGCAAACATGTTTCTCTCACAACAAAGCTGAATTAGGAACGATGAGCTAGTCATATTTACCAAATCAAAATAGATCGAGTTCATACCAGCTTTTCGAGGCTCAGTCACTTCATCGTATATCGTCATTATTGCCTTTCACTTGCACGACCGAATGATGTGAACAATAATAAGAGTGTTCGTGCATTGGACTAAGCTGGAATCTGCAAGCAAACACAAAGAAGAAGACAAAGTAATATGGCTCTTTGATAGATAAACATATATGCATGCGAGAGCCACTAAACATTGTAACCATGGTCTTCTACCTTGATCCAAAGAAAAAGAAAACTATTTACACGGGAAAGATCCCAACAAGCAAAAGAAGAACAAGAAATATTTTTGGGTTTTCTCAATCTAAACAAACACACGAGAAGAAAGCAAGAAAAGTAAATAAACTAGCATGGATGATACAGTGGCAAGGTGTGAACACCGACTATCAAAGTGAATGTGTGAGCATGAATATAAAGTCGGTGAGAAACATGTACTCCCCCAAGCTTAGGCTTTTTGCCTAAGTTGGTCTAGTCCCAAGGAGGAAAATAACCGTCTCCGGGGTACTCCGGAGTGGACTGAGGGTGCCACTGCTGGGTGAGCTCCTCTGGCTCCCACCGATAAACTGGCGTCTGGTACTCGACTGGTAGCTCGGGCACGTGCGCCTGTGGTGGTGCTATGCCCCAATATGCGTAGATGTCCGAGGGCATAATAATGTACCTGCCTAGATGAAGATTTAACAAAGAAGGAGCAGGCAAGGTAATAGTCTCACGAGTACCCTGACTAAATACCAAGTTATAAATCATCCTCTTATTTATATCTTTATCAAGAAAGTCATGGCGAACCATGCTATCATAATCTAGATATATCTCAGGAAGAAGCATCTCTTCTTCCTCGTGCAGCCTAATAGGTATCTCAAAATGTCTAGCAAGACGAGTAGCATAGATACCTCCATAAACAACACCTTTAGTACGGTTCGTGTTCAACCGTTGAGCCACTATAGCGCCCAAGCTATAAGTTTTATCATTATAAAGAGCTTCGTGCAAGACCGCAAGATCTAGGGAGCTAAGGGCTCCAGCTTTCCCACGGCCAATCAAACATTTTCCCACGAATAATGAGAAATACCGAAGCACGGGAAAATGCATGCTAGCAACTCTAGCGCAAGATACTCCTCTCTCCTCTCCTACAACAGTAGTATCAATGAAAGCCTCGAAGTCCCATGGACAAGGTTCATGAATATCCCCAACATAAGGTAATTTGCAGACATTGCAAAAATCCTGAAGTGACATGCACTCGGGGATATCATATAACTTGAACTCAACCATAGGAGGGTTCTTCCTTGGATAGAAATTAAAGCTTTGCACAAAAATATTAGTGAGGAGGAGGTATGGTGGACACTTATATTCAACGAATGCGGTAAGGCCTGCGTTCACCACCAAGTAATAAAAATCCTCATAAAGACCGGCGGCACGTAAGAACACATCGCTTGGCCACTCGCACGCTGAAACTTCTGCAACTCGGGGGACCGGATACTTGGGTTTTTTTCTTCTCATTTTCATCATCCTTGGGGTTACGGCTTGAAGAGCCTCTTAGGAACCTCGTCATCTTTTCCTTTTTTCTTTCTCTGAAAATTTCTGAAATTTTTAGTGAATCAAAGGAAAAGTGAACAAGGCTCAACGAAACTCGTAGCAACTACTCCTGCAAGTGCCTAGAGGCCATATCATGCATCAAAACTACTTGGGACCAACTAAAATTAGCATGCAAAGCTCAAGAACAGGGTCACCAAGGCAGCAAAAATACGCAACGAATAAGGCACTAGAGCAAAAACTATTTGGACCAATGGAGGAGTCACATACCAAGGAACAATTTCCCCAAAACAGTTTAGTGAATGGGGCTTTGCACAAGGAGATCGAAAATCATAGCAAGAAGAGCAAGAACACGGGTTTGAGCTGTGGAATGATTTTTTTCTGGAGGTAGGAGAAGGAGATGGGAGCTGGAATAAGTGGAGGGGGGCCATGTGGGGCCCACAAGTCTGGTAGGTGCGGCCAGGGGGGGGGGGGGTCCCGCGCCTCCTGGGCTTGTGGCCCACTGGTGCATCCCCCTGACTAGCTCTTTGTCTCAGATTTTTCAAAAATTCCAGAAAAAATCATACTTGATTTTCAGGGCATCTGAAGAACTTTTATTTTCGGGACACTTTTCTAAGGGACGGAAAAAGCAGAAAACAGGAAAAACTAAAGCTAAATCTATCATTTTTCTTCTGAGCAACGGGAAATAAAAGTTCGAGACAGGAGGTTTGTGACTCCTAGATTCATCCATCTTATGGTCATCAAAAGAGATCTGTCAATGAGGTTGATCAAGTCTCCTTGACAAACCTTTTCGAATTGCATAAAACCAAAGAGTTTTCGAATAGTCACTAGGTTACCTCAATGGGGATGTGCATATCCCCAACAAGCAAATCATACTTCATCTTAACAGTAGGTATAGGGCATTCAAAGCTCCCAATAAGAATCGATGAAGTTTTTTCAATAGCATTGATGCAATGTACTCGATATTGTTTCTTCGGAAAGTGCACCGTATGCTCATTACCATTGACATGGAAAGTGACATTGCCTTGTTGCAATCAATAACAGGCCCTGCAGTGTTTAAAAAGGGTCTTCCAAGGATGACCGCCGTGGCATCATCCTCGGGAATATCCAGAATAACAAAGTATGTTAAGATAGTAACGTTAGCAACCACAACACGCAAATCCTCGCAAATGCCGATAGGGAAAGAAGTTGATTTGTCGGTGATTTGCAAGGAGATTTCAGTGGGTGTCAACTTCTCCAATTCAAGTCTACGGTAAAGAGAGAGAGAGGCATAACACTAACACCAGCTCCAAGATCGCATAAAGCAGTTCTAATGTAGTTGCCTTTAATGGAGCAAGATATAGTGGGCACTCCGGGATCACCTAGTTTCTTAGGAGTTCCACCCTTGAAGTCGTAGTTGGCAAGCATGGTGGAAATCTCGACCTCAGGTATATTCCTTTTATTGGTCACAATATCTTTCATGTACTTAGCATAAGGAGACATTTTGAGCATATCTGTCAAACGCATTTGCAGAAAGACATGTCTAATCATTTCAACAAAGCGCTCAAAATCCTCATCATCCTTTTTCTTGGATGGTTTGGGAGGAAAGGGCATGGGTTTCTGAACCCATGGTTCTCTTTTTTTACCATGATTCCTAGCAATGAAGTCATTCTTATCATATCTCCTATTCTTAGGTTGTGGGTTATCAAGATCAACATGTTCAATGTCCACATCCTTATCATTGCTAGGTTGAGCATTATCATGAACACCACTATCGATATTATCATTAGGCTCATGTTCATCACCAGATTCTGTTTCGGCATCAGAAACAGAGACATTGTCTGGATTCTCGGGTGTAACAGCAATAGGGTTGCTAGCATGCAAGTTCCTATCATCTTTCTTTTTCTTCCTAATACCAGGATGGCTAGGTGCCTCAGTGCTAACTCCTTGAGAATCTTGTTCAGTTCTCTTAGGATGACTGTCGTGGGTATAAGCCTGACAGTAGATGTGTAGGGTACGAAAAGGATGGGCAGAGTCCCAGCTACGGCGAGGTTGTATGAGTTCAGGACCCTCTACGGTGGAGGTAATAGCCCTACGTCTCAGTGCTCTGGGAGCTTGTTGTCGAGTGGAATATGAATACAATGATTTGCTAACCCCTGCACTAGCGGGGGAGGGTGGCTTATATAGAGTGCGCTGCCCTCCACAACGGTTCCGGTACAGGGGTGGAGTAGTGGCGATTGAATGCTTACGTTACAGGTAACGTACGTCCTAAATGCTAATAAATGCACCGGGAAACGTACGACCGTTTCCCTCCAGGGGGGTTACGATGTACCAGTGACATCCAGTCGGTTAGTTTGATATTCTCCGAATGCTAGTCTCCGACTGGATGGTCGAGGGCCTGTTACCGACTGGACGATGGGGACTCCTTAATTCAGTTGGAACTGACTAAGGGCCTTGTCCCTTATGAGGGGTAGTCCTTGGGTAGGACCTACAGGGCAGGCCTATGACCCTACCCTAGGACTATAACCCCATCATTAGTCCCCGAATGGATTGGGGTTGGAACGACGAAGCGATGCTTGAAGTTTGGATCCGACTGGAACGGATGTGACTTGGGCGTTGCTTGCCTCGATCCATTTTATCTTTTCTGACCAACGATCCGAGTGGAAATCTTCGTGGAACAAACTGTCGGAAACCGAGTGCTTCCAGGGTATCTCTTGACGTGACCAGTCAACTGACAGCGGCGGATTTTCCGGGATCCTTAAATTTCGGTTACCGCGCGCTCAGCGGGGATGACGCCATCGCGCTCGAGTAGCGCCTGACGCCTCGATTCTCACGCCTTCATCTTCTCCACTGATATCGCCATGGTTGGTCGAGGGAAAAGGCTTTGGGGCCACCTGCCAGTGACGCAGTCGGAACCTTACTTAAACCTCGGTGGCCAGGGTTTTCTCGTTACGCTCGCCGAATCTCTTGCCTTTGCTTGCTCCTCTCCTCTCGCCTTCCTCTACGCACCCAAGCTTCCTCCTTTTCTTTCTCCTTCGCGGACCCGCAGCTTCCGCCATGACCAAGGGACAGACCAGCAAGCTGGAGGCGAAGAAGAAGAGGGGGAAGGCGGCGGCTCCTGCGCGGAGGCAGCGAACACTGCTGGCGGGGTGGATCCAGGGAGACTTCCTCCCCTCCACGGTGACGGGGGAGGACCTGCTGGAGCTGGTGGAGCACGGGATGATCGCGCACAAGTCATGGAGGTTGCCGGAGGAGGGTGAGACCGAGCTGGCGCCCCGGGAGGGGGAGCGCGTCCTGCTGCTGAGCGACGTGCATCGAGGTTTCTCTCTGCCCCCGCATCCTTTCTTCAAGGGCATTATGAATCACTTCGGGGCGCAACTTCACCACTTTCCTCCGAATGCCATCGCCCATCTCTCTGCTTTCATAGTCCTGTGCGAGTGTTTCATCGGCTGTCCTCCCCATTGGGGGCTGTTCAAACATATTTTCTCTGCTAGGTCCCAGACTATCAAACGACTGAATCAGTGGGATGATAAGACTCACCTTCTCCAGCTCTGCGGAGGCTTAGGCTTCCAAAAGAAGAACAAGAGTAGTTATCCCGCTCTTCAGCTGAGCGAATCGGTTAGGAACTGGCAGTCGACATGGTTCTACTGCCAGGACGTCGCCTGTCCGAATGCCACGACAGGGTTACCCCCTTTTAGCTTAGATCGACCAGCTCCGCCCAAGCAGGTCGCACTCACGAAGGCGGAGAAGATCAGCATCCAGCCCCTGGTCGACGCGCTCCTGGATGTCGTCAGGAAGGGAGTCACCGGCATAGATTTGCTGGAGATTTTCCTCGGCCGGCGCATCCAACCACTGCAGGCCCGAGACCATGCCATGTGGCATTACACGGGACCCGAAGACTCCACTCGGACCAACGTCGAGTGCGTGACTGGGGAGACAGTGGCGTCGTGGGTGCTCTAGATCACATGCGCCTGTGAGAACCCCAGAGGGTCTCGGCGAGTGAAGGCTTTCCGCGCGGACAACCCTCCCCCGAACTAGGTGAGTACTATCTGTCAAGTGCACGTATCTGTCTTAGTTTTATCGCTTTCTTGAATTTCTGTCTGGCGTCTGATGTCGCCGACTGTATTTCATGCAGAAGTGGACCAACTGGTTCTCCCCTGTTTCGAACGGGAACCCGGCCGAGGAGGAGGAGGAGGGCAGCCAGGAGGGCAGTGTGGAGAGCGGCGAGTATGTCCCCGACAGTGGGGAGACGGAGGAGGAGTCTGGTGAAGAAGAGGAGGAATACGAAGAGCAGGACTCACCGCCTCCGCCACCAGAGCACCGGACCAAGCGCCGCCATGAACCTGCAGCTCCCTCGGCCCCTCCAGCAGCCTCGAGTGCCCCGCCAACTGCTCCAGTGGTCCCGAGCGCTCGGAGCGCCAAGAGGACCAGGGACACTGCTGCTGAACCTGCGGGTCAGCCTTCCAAGGTGGCCAAACCGAGCGGGTCTAAACCTCGGAAGGCTTTGCCGCGGATGAGGTTCGTCGTTCCCGTCACCTCGACGTAAGTGCACTGTTCTTCTAACTTCTTCTGATATTTGATTTAACTCCTGTATGATGGTCGAATGCATTTCACTCGACAGGGTTGCCACCTCTGCCACCTCTCCAACGCGCCAGGAGGATGATCCCATGGACGCGGACAACGTCGTCTCGTCCCAGCCAGGTGCGTTGTAGCGATTTCGAGAGTTTTATATTATCACATCACGAATTCTGTCTTCGGTCTTGCCCCTTTATTTTTCTGAGATCTTGCGCTGTTCTGTCTGGCAGGGGCGATTCGTGTGGATGAGGGTGACCAGGAGAGACCTGAGCAAGCCGCAGGGCCTGTCCTTGAGGCTGCCCCGCCAGTTACCGCTCTCGCCGCGGACGCGCCGCCGACTGAGGAGGCGTTGGTGGCTGTTGAACCGACTGGAGCGGGCCTTGGGATGCCCAGGGAGCTTCCAATGATGCCAGGCCCGTCAAATGTCGAGTTCAACATCCAGCACCTCTCCGAGGATCAGGTGGGAGCGGCCAAGGGGGCCATGGTGCAGGCAGACCTGATGGCGGGAGAAGCCAAGAAGGCCTACGACTCCATCGCCTCCTTGTACCAGCGGAGCTTGGAGCTGCGGGACGATATTCGAGTAAGTGGGCTAATAAGTATTTACTTTTCTCTTGTAACCCACTGGGTGTGCTCGAATACCGTATGATGTTTGCAATGGGTTCACTCTGAGTGAACCCAGTGGGTGTAGTCCCCGAGACTTCTGTCGAGTGCTTGCACCGACAGTTGTCTTTATGCATACTGTATTTGACTTGTTCGTTTTCGTAAATAATATGGTCGACTGCTAACAGTTGGGGCACTCGGAGTACACCTACTGTAAGAGTCCCCGAGAGTAATTTTACTCAGGTCGGTTAATATTAGCCTCACAGGCTTGGGTGTTGTCATGTAGCTCAATAGGGCTGACCTATTTGAGTTTCATGCCAGTGGGATCACTCTTAGTGAACCCACTGGGTGTAGTCCCCAAGACCGCTGTCGACTGCTTGCGTCGGCAGGGGTCTGAAGAACTCGGACTTGTTATTGTTTGATTTGTCTGATCGTCTCTTGGCGCTGACTGGCAGAAAACTTGCGAGATGGGGACAACATATGAGACTCTTAGGGCGGAAAAGGTTCAGTTTGCCGGTGAGCTGGATGCGGCACTGATTGCAATGGATGGGATGAAGGAGGTTCTGGCGGAACGGGAGAAGTCGCTGGAGCAGGCTCGTGAAGTAAACAAGGCACTGACTGCTGAAGTTGAGAAGATGGGGAAGCAAAGGTCCACACTGATGGGACAAATGGATGTGCTAAACAAATGGTGTATAGCGCAGGAGAAATACGTCAGTGACTGGGCTCGGCAGATGATGACGCGTCTGGGTGGTAAGTCCTGTTTTTCCGAGTGCTTGTGGTACGTGCGTTACACTCGGCGCTTATTGTTTGCTTGCCCTGTGTTTGCAGATTTTTGCGTGGACGCTGAAGCTGAAGCAGCTGACGTGGAGCGGTCGATTCGTGAGAACGTTCCACTCCGCGAGGATGCCAATCGAGACCTGCTTGCAGCGCACATTCGCGTGGGCAAAGTTGGTCCTTTCATCGGTCGACTGAGAGAAGTCGTCGACCGGATCGACAAGGAGCTTTGGCCGGAAGATGAGTCGCGACAGGAGATGGAAAACTTGATGAGTCAACTAGAGGAGGTCCCCAACCGAGTGCAGTCATGGAAGAAATCTGCGGCTCGCTGTGGTGCAGACGTTGCTCTGTCCTTGGTCCGAGTGCATTGCAAGGAGGTGCGCGAGGAGAAGATGAAAGCATTGAAGGTCGCCAACACGAAGAAACTTCGATTCGAAGACTTCTTGGAAACCTTCCTTGAAAGTGCCACCTGCATCGCCGACGGAATCGACCTGGACACCTTCGTGGAGCCCTCCAGTCCTGGCGCTAATCCAGACGACGCGTAAGAAAACTTTATCCTCGGTATGCCGAGTGTTGATTTATAAGAAACTTCGGCCACTGCTGTTGGCCATCACATTCTTGTTTCGGTGTGGGTAAGCTTGATCCACACCGAGCCACTATCTTTGTTTGAACTTTGAATCGACTCTTTTGCTCTTCTGTTGCAATTTTGACTCGAGTTTTTGTTTGGCGTTTCTTGGTGAAGCCAAAGGCAAACATTCCGAACATGTCAGTTGTCTTGACATCTGCATGAGCCTCATTGAGGGTCCGTGGAATTTCCGATTGGATCTGTATGATCACCGAGTGGATCGGTAGGATCGCCGAGTGGATTGGTAGGACATACTCGAAGGTCAAAGAGTACTTGGGCGATACGGGATCGCAGCTAGGTTGTCGAGTGCGACTATCAGGTCGCACTCAGGGCGAGTTGGTATTGATGTAGTTGTCAGTTGTTTTGAAATCCACATGAGCCTCAATGAGGGTCTGCAAATCATGTAGTTGTCAGTTGTTTTGACCTCCACATGAGCCTCAATGAGGGTCTGCAACTGATGTAGTTGTCAGTTGTTTTGACATCCACATGAGTCTCAATGAGGGTCTGCAACTCATGTAGTTGTCAGTTGTTTTGACATCCACATGAGCCTCAATGAGGGTCTGCAACTCATGTAGTTGTCAGTTGTTTTTACATCCACATGAGCCTCAAAGAGGGTCTGCAACTCATGTAGTTCTCAGTTGTTTTGACACCCACATGAGCCTCAATGAGGGTCTATTGAGTTCCCGAGTGTACCTGTAGGATACAGTCGAAGGCATGTGGGTGCTTAGGCGATTCTGCATCGCAGCTAAGTCCCCGAGTGTGGCGTTAAGTGCACACTCGAAGAAAGTTAATACTTAGGCAATTCGTGATCGCAGCTAAGTCCCCAAGTGTGGCGTTAAGTGCACACTCGAAGAAAGTTAGTACTTAGGCGATTCTGGATCGCAGCTAAGTCCCCGAGTGTGTCGTTAAGTGCACACTCGGAGAAAATTAATACTTAGGCGATTCTGGATCGCAGATAAGTCCCCGAGTGTGACGTTAAGTGCACACTCGGAGAAAGTTAATACTTAGGCGATTCTGGATCGCAGCTAAGTCTTTTTTTTTGAGACCGGAGTCTGCGACCGCGGAAGAACTTTGAACCTGCAAAAAACTCAATCTGCTTTATATTATTTCACCAATACTTGTTCTTTACATTGCTTCAGTCGACGGTCACGTGTAGAAGCGCTTCAGGAGATCTCCGTTCCATGCTCGCGGCTCGTCTGTCTCCCTGTCGACGTTGTAGAGTCTGTATGCTCCATTGTTCAGCACCTTAGAGATGAGGAAGGGTCCTTCCCAGGCAGGAGCCAACTTGTGAGGTCTTTGCTGATCCACTCGGAGCACCAGGTCGCCTGCTGGGAACGTACGACTCCTGACGTGTCGCGCGTGAAAACGCCGCAGATCTTGTTGATAAATGGTTGAGCGAGTAAGTGCCATCTCGCGCTCCTCCTCTAGAAGGTCCACTCCGTCTTGCCTTGCTTGTTCTGCTTCAGCTTCGGAGAAGAGTTCGACTCGTGGAGCATTGTGAAGTAAGTCACTCGGAAGGACTGCTTCTGCTCCGTAGACGAGGAAGAACGGTGATCGCCCTGTAGATCTGTTCGGGGTTGTGCGAAGACCCCAAAGCACTGAAGGTAGCTCGGTGACCCATGCGCCAGCGGCATGTCCCACCTCTCGTAGGAGTCGGGGCTTCAGACCTTGCAGAATAAGTCCATTCGCCCGCTGTGCTTGTCCATTGGACTGAGGATGCGCCACGGAAGCAAAATCCACTCGGATACCTTGGCTTACACAGAAACCTTTGAATCTGTCCGAGTCAAAGTTTGTCCCGTTGTCCGTGAATATGCTGTGAGGTACACCGAATCTGGAGATGATGTCCCTGACAAACTTGATGGCTGTTGAGGCGTCGAGCTTCTTGATGGGCTTGGCTTCGATCCATTTTGTGAACTTGTCGACTGCCACCAACAGATGTGTGTATCCCCCTTGGCCTATCCTAAATGGACCGACTGTATCTAATCCCCACACTGCGAACGGCCAGACAAGAGGGATTGTCTTCAATGCAGATGTTGGCTTGTGTGACTTGTTGGAGTAGAACTGACAGCCTTCACATCGATCGACCATATCTTTAGCCATCTCGTTCGCTTGCAGCCAGAAGAAACCAGCTCTGAATGCTTTGGCGACAATTGCTCTTGAAGATGCGTGATGACCACAGGTTCCCGAGTGAATTTCTTCCAGGATCAACTGTCCCTCCTCGGGGGAGATGCATCGTTGAAGGACGCCTGAAACGCTTTCCTTGTACAACTGGCCATCAATGACAGTGAAGGATTTTGACCTGCGGACTATCTGTCTGGCTTGGACTTCGTCTTCTGGTAGTTCTTGGCTCAAGATGTATGCAATGAATGGCACAGTCCACTCGGGGATGATAGCAAGAACTTCCATGACCAAATCAACCACCGCAAGGACTTCGACTTCAGTCGGATCTGTGGGGCTCTTCAGTTGTACTGGTTCCTCTGTGAAGGGATCTTCTTTAACTGAGGGGAGGTGGAGGTGTTCGAGGCAGACGTCACTCGGGACGGGTCTCCGAGTGGATCCGAGTTTTGCCAACTCATCAGCTGCTTGGTTTTTCAGTCGCGGAACGTGATGAAGTTCCAAGCCTTCAAACCTTTTCTCGAGCTTCCTCACCGCATTGCAGTATGTAGTCATGGTGGGGTTCCTGACGTCCCACTCCTTCATAACTTGATTGACCACCAAATCCGAATCGCCGTAGACCATGAGGCGACGGACGCCGAGTGAGATGGCCATGCGCAATCCATAGAGGAGAGCTTCATACTCTGCCTCATTGTTGGAGGAATCAAAGTGTATTTGCAGCACGTACTTGAGTTTGTCGCCCTTTGGCGATATGATCACAACGCCAGCGCCGGAGCCATTCAACATCTTGGACCCATCGAAGAACATTGTCCAATGAGCCGAGTAGATGTGGGTCCGTTGCTGTTGTTCTACCCATTCTGCTATGAAGTCAGCCAGAGCTTGAGACTTAATAGCTTTCTTGGCCTCGAACTTGATATCGCAGTACAACATCTCCATTGCCCACTTCGCCACTCGGCCTGATGCGTCCCGATTGTGGAGGATTTCCGACAACGGAGCATCAGAAACGACAGACACCGAGTGTTCTTGGAAATAATGGGCCACCTTCTTCGCAGTCATGTAAATCCCGTAAATAAGTTTTTGATAATGGGGATACCTCTGCTTGGAAGGGGTCAGGACTTCGGAGACGTAATACACTGGCCGCTGAACTTTGTATGCTTTGCCTTCTTCTTCTCGCTCGACTCTAAGAACAGTGCTAATGACCTGATTTGTAGCCGCGATATACAGAAGAAGGGGCTCTTTACTGAGTGGAGCAGTAAGAACCGGCCGGGTGGAAAGTAGGACTTTGAGGTCGTCGAATGCGACCTGGGCTTCATCTGACCACTCAAAAGTATCTGATTTCTTCATGAGTCGGTACAAAGGAAGCGCCTTTTCGCCGAGTCGACTGATAAACCTGCTCAAAGCCGCTAGGCAACCTGTGAGCCATTGAACATCGTGTATTCTGACCGGCCTCTCCATTCGGACGATGGTCCCGATCTTTTCGGGGTTGACATCGATCCCTCGTTCGGAAACGAAGAAACCGAGTAACTTTCCGCTGGGAACGCCGAATGAACACTTGGCGGGGTTGAGCTTGATATCGTACCTACGAAGATTGGCGAATGTTTCTGCCAAGTCAGTCAGCAGGTCGGAACCTTTGCGTGACTTGACTACGATATCATCCATGTACGCCTCCACATTCCGACCGATCTGGTCGAGGAGGCATTTTTGGATCATGCGCATGAAGGTAGCTCCTGCATTCTTCAAACCGAATGGCATAGTGATGTAGCAGAAGCACCCGAATGGGGTGATGAAGGCTGTTTTTAATTCATCGGGGCCATACAGACGGATTTGATGATAGCCCGAGTAGGCATCAAGAAATGACAAACGCTCGCAGCCCGCAGTCGAATCGACAATTTGATCGATGTGGGGGAGCAGAAAATGGTCTTTCGGGCAGACCTTATTGAGGTGTTTGAAGTCGATGCACATTCGGAGTGACTTGTCTTTCTTGGGAACCATGACAACATTGGCGAGCCACTCGAAGTGGTGAACCTCACGAATGAAGTTGGCTGCCAAAAGCTTGGCTACCTCTTCTCCGATTGCCTTCCTCTTGTGCGCGGCGGACCGTCGCATGCGTTCTCGGACAGGCCGAGCAGTGGGATCCACATGCAGTCGGTGCTCAGCTAACTCCCTGGGTACACCTGGCATGTCAGATGGTTTCCATGCGAAGATGTCCCAGTTCTCACGGAGGAATTGGGTGAGCTCGGCTTCCTATTTAGGATCGAGGGTGGTGGAGATATTCGTCGGGGCAGCAGTGTCGTCCGTCGGGTGGATGTTGACCTTCTTCGTCTCTCCCGCCGACTGGAATGCAGACTCCGAAGCTGGCTTCTTTGAGCGCATCAAGTCAGCGGGGTCGACTGTTTTCTTGTATTCGTCGAGCTCGAGGACGGCCATCTGCTGGTCGGCGATTCTTGATCCTTGCTGCAGACACTCTTCGGCCCGTTGTCGATTGCCCGTGATGGTGATCACACCTTTCGGGCCTGGCATCTTCAGCTTCAGGTATACGTAACACGGACGAGCCATGAAACGCGCATACGCTGGGCGGCCCAGAATTGCGTGGTAAGCGCTGTGGAAGTCCACCACTTCGAACGTCAGCTTTTCCTTGCGGAAGTTCTTGTCGGAGCCGAAAGCGACATCCAACGCGATCTGGCCGAGTGACTTGGCCTTTCGTCCAGGGACGACTCCATGGAACTGCATGCTGCTCTTGTTGAGTTTGGACATCGGAATGTCCATTCCCTTGAGAGTGTCGGCATACATGATGTTCAAGCCGCTGCCGCCGTCCATGAGGACTTTGCGCAGTCGGACTCCTTCCACCACCGGGTCGACGACCAGAGCCTGTCTCCCTGGGGTGGGTACGTGTGCTGGATGATCCGACTGGTCAAAGGTGATCGCAGTCTGAGACCATTTGAGGAACTTGGGGTTAGCAGGGGTGGCCATGTTCACCTCCCTGTTCACCAGCTTCAATCGACTCTTGCTCTCAACGTCAGCAAAAATCATCAGTGTTGCGTGGACTTGGGGGAACGGATCCTCCTTATCCTCCTCATCCTGTTCGTTGTCCTTTTCACTCGGTTGTCCTTTGCTGAACCCTTGGATCAGGAGGCGACACTGTCGAGTGGTATGCTTCGGATAAATGGGGTTGCCCTCTTCATCCATCTTCGTATGAACCGGACACGGCTGGTCCAGGATGGGGTTATTGAACTGCTTCTTCTTGGGGGTGAACTGAGCCTTCCCTTTGCCCTTGAACTTGGCGTTGGTTACGGCTGCAGCTTCTGCCTGCGGAGTGGTCGGAGCTTTCTGCTTCTACTTCTGAGTGTTATTCCCATCTTCGTCGGCGACTGTCTCATGCTTGCCGCTTGAGATGCGGTCTTCTTCTTCGCCATTTGCATAGCGAGCCGCTATATCCATCATCTTGCTCATGGAGATGTCGCTTGTTCGGCCGAACTTCAGGTACAGATCCCTGTACCGCACACCTGCCTTGAACGCGCAGACTGCTTGATGCTCTGTGACATTCTCCACCGTGTGGTAGAGAGTTGTCCAACGCTGAATGAAATCACGCAGGGGCTCATTCTGCTTCTGGACGCAATGCTGGAGCTCCACGAGACCCGCAGGGCGCTTGCACGTCCCTTCAAAGGTCCTGATGAACACTCGGGCCAGATCTGCCCAACTGTAGATGCTTGAGGGGGCCAACTGGTTCAGCCACGCTCGCGCCGAGCCGTCGAGCATCAGAGGGAGGTGCTTCATGGCGACATGGTCGTCTCCTCCTACGATCTGGACTGCCACTCGGTAATCATCCAACCACGTTTCTGGCTTGGACTCTCCTGTAAACTTGCTAATTCCCGTCGCCAATCGGAAGTTGGGAGGGATGTCAGCCGAACGGATGGCTCAACTGAAACACTCGGGACCAGAAACGATGGTCCTGCTTCCACTCGGACGGTCAATATCGCGACCATCGCGGTGGGCTCGGCCCCTGTCGACCCTCCGCTGGGCGATATGCCCTCTCGCGTCGGGCCTTGGGTCGTAAGTGTCACTGACTGAACGCCGATCATCATGATGTCGGGACCCGTAGGGCCTTGGGTGCGTGAATGACGATGATCTTCGGGGTTTATGGAACGGCTGCCTCCCCTGCGTCGCTGATGAGAACCAGGGCTGTGAACTGACCGATGCGTATTCTCATGAACAGAACTATTGTGTATCCTGTTGTGCGACTGGCATACATTCGAATTCTGTTGCTGCGCCGTGTGCAACAGGGCGCGGATTTGCTCGATTCCCCTGCCAGCCTCTGAATCAGTCGGCTGAAGGGAATCGGCTATCTTGGCAGCCGCAGCCAAGTTGAGGAGGGGTGTGCGGAACAACTCCACGTTGCTCCGCCGAGTGTGCCGACTGGCAGAACGGCGAGGCGGTCGACGCGCGCCGGACGTTTCGCCGATCTCGTGCTCGTTTCGGCCAGCTTGACGGGGATCTTCATGGGAGTTGGCCATGTGTACTTCTGCTGCAAGCCCGCGACCCGCGTATTCGGAAGGAAACTCAGTCGGAACCGAGTCCGAGCGCTGGGACGGTGGGGCAACCACAACCGACTCTAGGACCGCCACTTGTGAAGATGCGTTCTGGCGCGCCTGGGCGTGTTGCACCCAACGCTGGAGCCACGGACGGTGAGACCGCTTGTTGCGGCGTGTGACGGCAGTGTAGGACGACACCGGAGCCGACTGCTGGAGAAGAAGAATACCACGGGCGCCGGCACGGAAGTGCGTAGCCCCGCGACGGGGAAGCGTCTCGATGTCGAGAGGGGCGTCCCGAAGCCATGTCGAATCGTCGACGATGAAGGAGAGAGCGCCAAAGAAGATCTCGTGACTCCTGCTCGAATCTCCACCGGACGACATGACGAAATGATGTAGTCGCAAACTCGCCGGCAGTCGCTTAGATGCCTGCCCCATGGTGGGCGCCAAATGTCGTGGGTATAAGCCTGACAGTAGATGTGTAGGGTACGAAAAGGATGGGCAGAGTCCCAGCTACGGCGAGGTTGTATGAGTTCAGGCCCCCCTACGGTGGAGGTAATAGCCCTACGTCTCAGTGCTCTGGGAGCTTGTTGTCGAGTGGAATATGAATACAATGATTTGCTAACCCCTGCACCAGCGGGGGAGGGTGGCTTATATAGAGTGCGCTACCCTCCACAACGGTTCCGGTACAGGGGTGGAGTAGTGGCGATTGAATGCCTACGTTACAGGTAACGTACGTCCTAAATGCTAATAAATGCACTGGGAAACGTACGACCGTTTCCCTCCAGGGGGTTACGATGTACCAGTGACATCCAGTCGGTTAGTTTGATATTCTCCGAATGCTAGTCTCCGACTGGATGGTCGAGGACCTGTTACCGACTGGACGATGGGGACTCCTTAATTCAGTCGGAACTGACTAAAGGCCTTGTCCCTTATGAGGGGTAGTCCTTGGGTAGGACCTACAGGGCAGGTCTATGACCCTACCCTAGGACTATAACCCCATCAATGACCCTCAGGATACAAAGGTTCCTGGGTTATTCTACCGCCTCTAGTGACGACTCTAACAGAATTGTCATTCAACTCATTGAGAAAGTCATAAGTACTTGTTCTACCTGAGTAGTGATCATAGAGGCATGTTTACTCAAAAGCTTAAGATCATTGACATTTCTATCTACACAAGCACTTAAATGACTAAGCAGTGACGCCCCGGTAAATTAAGCTACACTAAACATATGCTAATGGTGACACATCATCGGGATTACTATTGGTAATCTCACATAGCTTCAAACGCTTCAAATTCAAGTTTGAAATAAAATCAAAACAATAGAAGTTTTGGATATTAAGATAAGAAAATGTCGGGAGAGACATAAAGATTCCCTAATGATTTATAAAGTGAACATGGCATTTATAAAGTTATTACAGTCCCTATATATAATTAAACAGAAAGCTATTTAAAAAAAGTAATAACAATAATAATAATAAAAAAAAGAAAAAGAAGAAGGGAAAAAGCCCCTGGCCCAACTGGGCCAAGTTGGCCCAGCCGGCCTTGCCCCCAACCCGCCGCGTTGGGAACCCTAGCGAGCCCTGCTCGATCTCCACACCACCCCCTTGGCGACTGCCGCCGCCACTAGGGGCGAGTCCCACGTACCAGCGCTGTTCCCTCCCTACGACCGAGACCCCCTGCCTCTCGAGCCACCAACCCCCCACCGACACCCACCTACCGCGCCCCTGACCCACTCCCTCGCCACCTTCCCCCGCTTCCCCGCTGGTTTGCCTCGAGCCCTCAGCTCCCCCCGTCGGCCCCCTTGCCTCTCGTACCCCACGACACCCCCCTGCTCGCACCGGGAGCCTCACCAACCCCCCCACTTCCCTCGAGGCCGAGGGCCTCCCTCCACTCCACCGCCCCTGTCCCACCGACACCTCCCTCCCGTCGGCCTCCCTGGATCCCGAGCTCTCCTCTCGGCTCTCTCCCATGCCCGCGCAATCTCTCCCCTGGCCGCTCGATCCCCCAGCCTCCCGATCCCTTTCCGTCGTCCTCTCAGGGACCGAGGCCACCCATCCCCCACCGAGCGCCCCCATCTCCCGTCGGCCCCCGCGCCGGCCAAGCCCCAACCCACTCCGGCGACCCCTCCCTCCCGCTCGATCCAGGAGGGATCGAGCAGGGAGGTCTCCCTCTCCCCACTGTCCCCTTCCTTCGGCGTCGTCCCCGTCAACCCCGCTCCACCAACCGGCGGCGCTGCCTCAACCCCCGCCGGCCGTGACCCTCCGACGACCCTCACCGGCACCATCTTCACCACGTGACCGTCACCACCACCACCGCGTCTTCCTCCATGCCGCCTCCTCCGCCTCTCGAGAACTCCGGCTTCACCGGGCCCTCTCGTTAACGTCGGTGAGCCCCTTTTTAGGATCCTCCCACCGTCTCCTTCCTCACACCGTCCCGGTTCCATTCCGGCAAACGGCGCTCCGTTCCGACGTCGTTAGGATCGAGTAGGTGATGAGGGAGATGTATCTCTCTCTCTGTTGTTGAGTCTGTGTTGTTAACACAAAGGTTGGAGTTAAGATGAGAAAAGGAAAATAAAAAATAAAAAGACGTATGTATGTATGTATGTATTAGATGCCGTACGTATTTTGTATGTATGAGATGCACGTATGTATGTATGTATTTATGTATGTAGGTATATGGAGAAATACGTTGATTGTATAAATATGGTTATGGGTGTTTTTGTGTGTATGTGGCCTAAGCCACTTACCGGTGGGCCAACCCACCCCGCTATCTATGACAGGGAGGCCCCACACCCTCTTTTGAAGAAAAATGAAAATGAGAATATAAGAATAAAAATATGTTTTTATTGAATAAAAAAAATAGATATATTATTTAATTATTTAGTTAATTAATTATTTGGGTAATTAGAATAATTAGAGTATGACACGTGGGTCCCCCACTAAATTAATCTGATTAATTACTATTTAATCTTAATTAAAAACTTTTGTCTATGACGCTCGGGACCGAGTGGTCAGTTGACCAGTGAAGTGCTGATGTCAGCATGACATCATGCTGATGTCATATTAGCATTTTAATAATTATTTAAATCTGTTTTTAATTCCTAAATATTAAGTAAAACTTTAAAAATTAATATAAAATAATCCGTAAGTCAAATCAAAATACTTTCAACATGAAAGTTGATCAGCAGAACGAGACGAACCCGGATACATGGTCCATTCGTCTGTCACGCGTCTCTAGCATAGCAAACGTGGAACTTTTCCATCGTTTCCAGTGTGACCGGTAGTAGCACGAGACCCGGAAAATATCGTCAGATATTCTTCCGACCCGTATTTGACGGATGTTGCTGCGTTAGCTCATGTCTAGCCTGCATCTTGCCATGTCATGCATTGTGTTGCACCGTTGCTATTATTTATTGTTTCTTCCCCCTCTTCTTACCAGTTGACCCCGAGACTGACGCTGCTGCCGGGTACATCTACGACCCTGCCGATCAGTCTTTTGCCGCAGAGCAGCAAGGCATGTAAACCCCCCTTGACCATTCCTATATCGCCTATGTCTTTCTTCCTACTGCTTGCATTAGTATTTTGCTACTGTTGTATTTAGCTCCTATATCTGATGCATAGCCTATTTTTGATGAACTGCTACTTTCAGTCCTGTATCTTTAAATCTGCATAGTATAGGTGGAGCAGTCATCCCCTCTGACCCCGTAGTCCAGTTGCCCCGCTTGCTTTCAAATCTCGATCCCTGATCGACGAGCCATACCCGACACAACACATACACCCCCTTAGTTGTATGATGCTACAGGGGTACTATCGGGTACCGAGGGTGACACCTCGTTAAGTACTCCTCATGATATCTTTGTAGTATAGCTAGTCGGTCGTGGTTATCGAGGGTGATTCCTCTTTCACCATTCCCGACGATGCCTCTGTCGTGCAACCCCTCAAGTGTGGGACCCCGAGGGTGATTCCTCTAAGCCCACCTTGACGGATACATTGTTTGGAATCCAACGAGGGTGATACCTCGGATTTCCCCTGATGTTACAACCACACCGTTACCCGACCATGTTACTGGGATCATTGGTGATTAGATGTTAGTCGGGTGGATTCCCGCGAGATTGTGTTGATGGCCTAATTAAAATGTTAATGGATTTGGGTATTTCATCTGGGTTGGTCGGAGACCTTTTCGCACTAACCGGCTACGCGGGAAGAATTATGGGTACTCGACATCGCAGTATCAGCCGAAGCTTTTCAGACGTCAGCAATGTAGCGGCGCGCGCCCGAGTGGTCCCCAGATGCATCGCGCTTGTGATTAAGGGATGCTAGGACTGACGTCGGCCGCCTACGCCACGTGAAGGAGCGCGAAGGGGAACTGGGCCCATGAACCGTTTGTGCTTAGGAGTTAGACCGGCGGGCTGGCCTCTCTGTTGAGTCTTAGGTGGGGCTGCGACGTGTTGATATTTCGAGGCCGGGCATGACCCAGAAAAGTGTGTCCGGCCAGAGTGTTATCGAGCGCGATGGGACATGTGGTGCACCCCTGCAGGGATAAAAATTAACTATTCGAATAGCCGTGTCCACGGTTACAGGACGACTTGGAGTTGTGCCCTGATCTTATACAACTACAATTGTTACTTAACTGGATCTTTAGTTGCCTCGGGATTGCTTCCTCGCAGGGAGTCGAGGGAGGATCTCTGGGCATGGCCTCACTTTATTATTGCTGCAACAATATGACTATTAATTGTGTTACCTTGCTCTATTCTCGTCTATTGCCGCAAGACCCTGAAGATGCTAGTCTTTGATAGGACTAGGCCTTCTCTCTCTATTCTCGCATTGCTGCAGTGAGTCCACATATAACCACCCCCTTCTTTGATATTGATGCATGCTTAGCATAGTTCTGATGTAAGACTTGCGAGTACTTTGGATGAGTACTCACCGTTGCTTTGCTCCCCCTTTGTCCCCTTGATCCGTTGCTGCGATCAGATGATGGAGCCCAGGAGTGGAGTTTCCTGTCGATGTCTGCCATCCCGATGGTGTCTTCTTCATGGAGGCCGCTGAAGATAGGAGTTGTTAGGAGGTTCCCAGGCAGGAGGCCTTGCCTCGTTCGATCGTTGTATCTTTTGTGCTAGCCTTCTCTAAGGTACCCCATGTTTTATGTCTGTACTCAGATATTGTTGCTTCCGCTGACTCATGTGTTTATCGAGCTTCTGTATTCTAGCCCTCGAGGCCCCTGGCTTGTAACATGAAGCTTGTATTATTTTATTTGTGTCTAGAGTTGTGTTGTGATATCTTCCCGTGAGTCCTTGGGTTTGACCGTACGCATTTGCGTGTATGATTAGCGTACGATTAAACCGAGGGCGTCACAGCATACGAGCATTATGTTCCAATTGTCTGCTAACATAACCATTGAAACTTTGTTGTTTGGCAACATAGTTATCAAATTCATCTAAGCATAAGCTAGCAGGTTTATCAAAAGGAATATCACTCTCATTGGATCTACAAAGAGAATTCACCTCTACTACCTGTGTCGGGTTATCAAGACCATGGATCTCTTCGATAGGTGGTAGATTCTTGACATCTTCAGATTTAATCCCTTTCTCTTGCATAGATTTCTTAGCTTCTTGGATATCTTCAGGACTGAGGAGTAGGATACCTCTTTTCTTCGGAGTTGGCTTCGGAGGTGGTTCGGGAATAGTCCAAGCATTCTCATTGCACAAGCTATTATTCAATAGAATCTCAGCTTGTTCCACAGTTCGTTCCCTGAAAATACAACCAGCACAACTATATAGGTGGTCCCTAGAAGCATCGGTTAGTCCATTATAGAAGATATCAAGTATTTCATTTTTCTCAAGAGGGTGATCAGGAAAAGCATTAAGTAGCTGGACAATCCTCCCCCAAGCTTGTGGGAGACTCTCTTCTTCAACTTGCACAAAGTTATATATATCCTGCAAGGCAGCTTGTTTCTTATGGGCAGGGAAATATTTCTCAGAGAAGTAGTAGATTATATCCTAGGGACTACGCACACAACCAGGAGCAAGAGAAGTGAACCAAGTCTTAGCATCACCCTTTAGTGAGAAAGGAAACAACTTAAGGATATAGTAGTGGCGGATCTTTTCCTCACTCGTGAATAGGGTGGCTATATCGTGCAGCTTAGTAAGATGTGCTACAAACGTTTCAGACTCATAACCATGAAAAGGATCAGATTCGACCAAAGTGATTAACTCAGGATCGACAGAGAATTTATAATCCTTATCGGTCACAAAGATAGGCAAAGTAGCAAACTTAGGGTCGTATTTCATTCTAGCATTTAGAGATTTTTCTTTCCACTTGCCCAGTAAGTTCTCAAGATCATAGCTATCCTTACAAGCAATAAAGTCCTCAGCTACCTCTCCCTCCATAACATAACCCTCAGGTATATCAGGCAATTAATATCTGGGGGAGCTAGTTCTAACAGGTGAAATAGCAGGTTCTACTTCAATAATCTCAGCAGTTTTAGAAGTATCATAACATTCAGCAGCAACTCTAGCAATTTGTGCATCAAGGAATGCACCTAGTGGCAAAGAAGTATCAAGCAAAGCATCATCACAAGCATCGTGGATAGCAGAAGTACCATCATCAAGCACAGGCGACACATCAAAATTTCTAGCAGGTGGTGGTGTCCCAAACTTACTCATAACTGAAGGTGAATCAAGTGCAGAGCTAGATGGCAGTTCCTTACATGTCCTCGTAGTTGAGGGCGAGACTTTAGTTTTTGGATCTCTCGGATTCCTCATAGTGATCAACAGACGTAAATCCCAAGTGACTCAGAGAATAGAGATATGCCTCCCCGGCAACGGCGCCAGAAAATAGTCTTGATAACCCACAACTATAGGTGATCGCAACAGTTTTCGAGGGTAGAGTATTCAACCCAAATTTGTTGATTCGACATAAGGGGAAGCCAAAGAATATTCTCGAGTATTAGCAGTTGAGTTGTCAATTCAACCACACCTGAAAGACTTAGTATCTACAGCAAAGTTTCAGCAGCAAAGTAGTGTGATAGTAACAGTAGCAGCAGTAACAATAGGAACAGTGACATCAGTAGCGGCAAAGTAACGTAGCAAGGACCAGTAGGAAAAACTTGTAGGCATTGGATTGGTGATGGATAATTACGTCGGATGACATTCATCATGCAACAATTATAACATGGGGAGATATGTAACTAGCTCTAGTTCGTCAATGTAATGTAGGCATGTATTCTGTCTATAGTCATACGTGCTTCTGAAAAGAACTTACAGGACATCTATTGTCCATCCCTCCTATGGCAGCGGGGTCCTAATGGAAACTACGGGATATTAAGGTTCCCCTTTTAATAGAGAACCGGAACAAAGCATTAGCACTTAGTGAATACATGAACTCCTCATACTATGGTCATCTTCGGGAGTGGTACCGGCTATTGTCACTCCGGGGTTGCCTGGTCATAACACATAGTAGGTGACTACAACTTGCAAGATAGGATCAAGAACACACATATATTGACGAGAACATAATAGGTTCAGATCTAAAATCATGGCACTCGGGCCCTAGTGACAAGCATTAAGCATGGCAAAGTAGTAGCAACATCAATCTCAGAACATAGTGGATACTAGGGATGAATCCCCATCAAAACTAACTCGATTACATGATAGATCTCATCCAACCCATCACCGTCCAGCAAGCTTACGATGAGATTACTCACGAACGGTGAAGAGCATCATGGAATTGGCGATGAAGGAAGGTTGGTGATGACGACGGTGACGATCTCCCCTCTCCGGAGCCCAGAACGGACTCCAGATCTGCCCTCTAGAGGAAGAACATGTGGTGGCGGCGCCTCCGTATCGTAAAACGCGATGAACTATCCGCCTTTATTTTTTCCGGGCGAAAGAGACTAAATAGAGATGGAGTTGGAGGCGGCGGAGCCCTGAGGGCCCCACAAGCCTGCTAGGCGCGACGAGGGGGGCCCGCGCCTCCTGGGCTTGTGGGCTCCTCGCTCCACGTCTCCGTTTGATTCTTGCGCCAGTATTTTTTATATATTGCACAAAAAATCCTCGTAAATTTCCAGGTCATTTCGAGAACTTTTATTTCTGCGCAAAAACAACACCATGGCAATTCTGCTGAAAATAGCGTTAGTCCGGGTTAGTTCCATTCAAATCATGCAAATTAGAGTCCAAAACAAGGGCAAAAGAGTTTGGAAAAGTAGATACGATGGAGACGTATCAATCCACCACTTTACCTATTGGAATTTGTGAGGACGTCTCCGTTGTGGCTGCAAATGTTACTATCTTAACAAACTTTGTTATTCTTGATATGCCCGAGGACGAAAATATGTCAATCATCCTTGGTAGACTCTTTCTAAATAATGCATGGGCTGTTATTGATTGCAACAAAAGAAATATCACTTTTCATGTTAATGGCAAGCAAAATACGATACATTTTTGGACGAAGCAAACTTTGGTTAACAATATTAATGGCATTGAGCCTATTCCTACGGTCATCATTGGAAATTTTACCATTTCCCTACCTACTGCCAAGAAAAAGAAATACTATAATCTTATTTTGGGGGATATACAAATCCCCATTGAGATAACCGAGTGATATACAAAAACTCTTTGGTTTCATGTTTATCGAAAGTGATTGTTAATAAGACTTGATCAACCTTATTAATGGATCCTTTTTGAAAGACATGTGATTGATGAATTAAGTACTCATAACTCTCTATACCCCAAGTTTATTTTATGTACTCTTAGTTAAATAAAAGTAAAAAAGTCATGATTAATCTCTTTTGTGAGTTTTCCGTACCATAGAAAAATGAACCAAAAATAAAAAGTCTCAGAATGCCATAAAATTTTAACATGATTTTTTCTAGATTAAATAAGAAATTTTGGCATAAAAAATAGTAGGGAGATGCGCTTGTGGGCCACAAGCCAACAGGGCGTGCTCCCTGGTCGCGCCCCCTGGTCGTGCCCTAATGGCTTGTGGGACCCACAGGGCCCCCTTGCCTTATCCCTTTAGCTCCCTCACCCCTACCTCCAGAAAAAATTTCCTAGCTCTCTCTCTCTCCCGTGTTCTTCCTTGAGAAACTGAAATTTTCGATCTCTTTTCTCGAAAACCTGTTTCTGAAACTGTTTTGAGGAATTTGTTCCTTGTTATGTGACTCCTCCATCTCTCCAATTACTTTTTGCCTTATTGTTTTATATTTGGCATACATTGCTGCACTTGGTGCTATCTAAAATATAATTGCATGTTAAATTCTTTAAGTTCCAAGTAGTATGAATGCTTGATAAAGCCTGTAAGTATCCTTATGAGTATTTGCTATCATTCTCATAAAGTTTTATTGACATATTTTTGTGGACCCAAAATTTCAGAAATTGTGTGTAGGAAAATAAACTTCTTGAGGAGATGTTCTTCAAGGAAGGGTTCTTCGAGCAGGAGCCCCAAGGGAGTCACGGGGAGGACTCAGTATAGGGACATCAAGATCTTTCACAACACGGAGGTTAGGCCTTGTGAATGGCCACATACACCCTTGATGAGTGAAGCTGGTTTTTATGAAGAATTCATGCAATTCATTGCAAATTCTAGAGGATACAATTGCATACCGTAACAGGTTAGCTGCAGCGGAGGCTGAGGCCTAGGATTGGGATGCTCACGTGCCTCCACAGGAGCACTTTCATGGACCTGATGGTTACTACCAGCGGTGATTACCAAGCTAGGCAAAAGCCTAAGATTGGGGGAGTATGTATTGCTCATCTACATTACATTCATGCTCACACAGTCCATATAAATTGTCAGTGTTCATCCTCTTTCATTGTATATCCATGTTAGCTTTATTTTTCCGCTTTCTTTTTGTGTGTTTGAAAAACTTTAGAAAAGCCAAAAATATTTCTCGCTTCTTTTCGGCTTTTCTTTCTCATTTAATTAGTTGTAGTATTAAAAGAAAACCTAAAAATATTTCCTCTTGACCGTTAGGAGCTTTCCAGTGTAAATAATTTTTCTCGTTCTTGTTTTCCTTTGTTTATTTTTCTTTCTTAAGAAAAAAACTCTAAAAATATTTTAGTGTGTTTTTCTAAATTTCTTTTCCTTTTTGTTGAGTCATGATTTTGGCTCATTCGATCTTGATTCAGTATATCATGAGTGAACATGTTTGTGATGACAATTAGAGATGATAGCTTTTCATGCCATGCTTAAATAGCTAAGAGTTGATAATGATTTACCTTGTGTGTCAACATGCATTAAAATGGTTACGACGTGATATGGCAGTATGGTATTTTCCTCGGAGTAATTCAAGTGGTTTGACTTGGCCCATGTGCAAACATGTAGTTGATTCAAAACCAATGCAACCTTCATGATGTTTAAATTCAGAGTGTTTATATCCTACTTATGTTGTGTCTAAACATGATTATTTTCAATGTATGTTTATGACCATTGTCAATCTTTTGCTAGCCCCCACCTGTATTAAGCGGGAATGCTGCTTGTGCATCCAGTATCCTTAAAACCAAGTTATTCCACATGAGTCCACCATACCTAACTATATGTGGTATTACCCTACCGTTCCAAGTAAATTTGCATGTGCCACCTCTAAAATATTCAAATAAACATCAGTTTTGTGCACTCGTACCACTCATGGAGCAATGGGGCAATCAATATCTTCCATGCTAAGTAAGTTACTCTCACGACGGGCATTTAATCGTTGCCATTGCATGGGAGAGGTTGGTAACAAGGATGCCCAGTCCTGCTAAATCAAAATTAAATTAAAACAAAACTCCTTGGGAAAATTAATATGTTGGAGGGCACCCATGAATTCGGGTAGCCATGGTTGTGTATGGATGGTGGATAGGAGTAAAACTTTATAATTCTGTTTGAGAACCACCAATGATGAGTTTAGCATGGAAGATACTGAAAACCTTTTTCATAACCTTGACAGTAAAGAACACCACTCAAAGTTATATTTTCAATCCTGCTTTAAAAACTTGAGCTCTGACACCTCTGCAAATCAATGCTCCCTCTACAAAGGGCCTATCTATTTACTTTCATGTTGAGTCATCATCCTCTTACTTACATCACTAGACTCGAGAACACTATTGTTATTTTTATGCATTGAGTCTAGTAAATGTTGGATACGAGTGTGACTAGAAAAAAATCTTATCTATTGTGAATGATAATATTTAGTCACTACTTGAATCTCAAAGGAGCTCTGCAATTATGTTTTACAGTCTCAGAAAGGGCTAGTGAGATACCATGTCACCATATAATATCACGATCACTTTGACAAATTCTTGGCATGTGAGATATCTTATTATTGCTTGCAGGTTGGTTATGTATTGCCATGATTGAATATGGTGCTTAAATTATTATCATGAATGTGGTTATTTTTGATTTATACGGAAAGCTTGAACACTAGCTAAGCATATGTATAACGACGAGAACAAAAGAGTTTGTAAAAGTTTTCTTTATCACTTTCAGTTTATCAACTGAATTGCTTGAGGACAAGCAATGAGTTAAGCTTGTAGGAGTTGATACATATCCAACGCATGTACTTTTCCAAACACTTTTGCTCTGGTTTTGACCTCTAATTTACATGATTTGAATGAAACTAACCCGGACTTACGTTGGTTTCAGAACAACTACCTTGGTGTTATTTTTGTGGAGAAATAAAAGTTCTCAGAATTAGATGAACTTTATTTTTGAATTATTTCTGATATTTATAAGGAATTCTGGAGCAAAGACCTCGAAGAGAAATGCTGCCAGGGGGCCACAAGCCAAGAGGGCGCCCCTCCCCCAGGTCGCGCCCTGATGCCTTGTGGGGCCCACGTGGCTCATCCGACACTAATTCTAGTCCTATAAAATCACATCTTGAGAGGAAAAAAATAAGAGAGAAGTTTTCATCGCGTTTCATGAGACGGAGCCGCTGCCACCTCCCGTTCATCCTCCATAGGGCTGATCTGGAATCCGCTTGGGGCTCCGAGAGGGGCATTCGTCATTGTCGTCACCACCAACCCTTCTCCATCAACACCTCTATGATGCTCACCACCAGGAGTGAGTAATTCCTTTGTAGGCTTGTTGTACGGTGGTGGGATTGTATGAGATAGATCATGTAATTGAGTTAAGTTTGATAAGGCTTGATCCCTAGTATCCACTATGTTCCGAGATTGATGTTACTATGACTTTGCTATTCTTAGTGCTTTTCACTAGGGCCCGAGTGCCATGATTTCAGATCTGAACCTATTATGTTTTCATGAATATAAGAGCGATTTGGATCCTATCTCGCAAGTTGTAGTTACCTATTACGTGTCTTGATCCGCATACCCCAAGGTGACAATAATTTGGATTCATTCTGGTGATTGCGATAGTCTAAGGAGTTCATGAATTCACTATATGTTAATGCTTAGCTCTGATTCTCTACTAAAAGGAGTCCTTAATACCCCTTAGTTTCCAATAGGAACCAGCTTCCATGGGAGGGTAGGACAAAAGATGTCATCCAAGTTCTTACCGCATGCACGTATGACTATATACAAAATACATGCCTACATTATATTGATGAATTGGAGCTAGTTCTGTGTCGCCCTAGTTTGTAACTATTACATGATCAATGTCATCTAAATCATTATCCATCACCTATCCACGAGCCTATTCTTTACAGATACTAAATCTTGCTAAGTTATTATTGTTGGGGAACGTTGCATGGGAAACAAAAAATTTCCTACGCACACGAAGACCTATCATGGTGATGCCCATCTACGAATGGAGATTTGGATCTACGTACCCTTGTAGATCGCACAGCAGGAAGCCTTAAGAAATGCGGTTGATGTAGTGGAACGTCTTCACGTCCCTCGAATCGTCCCACGAACTGTCCCGCGGTCCGTTGCTATCTAGTGCCGAACGGACGACACCTCCACGTTCAGCACACGTACAACTCGACCATGATCTCGGCCTTCTTGATCCAACAAGCAAGACAGAGAAGTATATGAGTTCTCCGGCAGTGTGACGACACTCCGGTGGTGGTGATGATCTACTCCTGCAGGGCTCCGCCCGAGCTCCACATAAATCCGATCTAGAGGTGGAACTGTGTAGTTTAGGCTAGAGTTGCACGTGGCAAAGTTGTGTCTCAAAAAGCCCTAAAACTCCACTATATATAGGAGGGAGGGGTGCTACTGCAACAAAAGACCTTCCAACGGCGCCAGAAATACGTGCTGATGGGAGACTATTCTTGTCTTGATTCTCCTCAGCAACGGCACCAGGAATCCTTCTGCTCGGCTACGCCTTTAGGGACTTCCTAGGCAAATATGCAAAGGATTCCCCTGTGGCCTTGGAGCCTTGCGTTGGTGTTCCCTCGAAGCGGAAAGGGTGATGTTGCACAGCGGTGGTAAGTATTTCCCTTAGTTTTGAGAACCAAGATATCGATCCAGTGAAGGAGTATCACAAGTACCTGCACAAACACAAAAAGCTTGCTCCCAACGCTATGAAGGGGTTGTCATCTATGGCAATGATTATATCTATAGGCATCACGTCCAAAACAAGTAGACCGATACTTTCTGCATCTACTACTATTACTCCACACGTCAACCGCTATCCAACATGAATCTAGTGTATTAAGTCCAAAAGAACAGAGTAACGCCTTAAGAAAGATGACATGATGTATATGGACAATCTCATATCTACGACAAAGCCCATCTTGTTACCCTTGATGGCAACTACACGATGTGTACCTTTCTGCCCTTTCTGTCACTCGGAAAGGTCACCACACGGTATGAACCCAAAACCAAGCACTTCTCCCATTGCAAGAATCAAAGATCTAGTTGGCCAAACAAAACCCAAGACTCGGAGAGACTTACAATCATATCAAATCATGCATATAAGAAATCTGCAAAGACTCAAATATATATTATAGATAATCTGATCACAAATCCACAATTCATCGGATCTCGACAAACACACCGCCAAAGAGGATTACATCGGATAGATCTCCATGAAGATCATGGAGAACTTTGTATTGAAGATCCAAGAGAGAGAAGAAGCCATCTAGCTACTAACTACGGACCCGTAGGTCTGAAGTGAACTACTCACGAGTCATTGGAGGGGCGATGATGTTGATGTAGAAGCCCTCCAACTCCAAAGTCCCCTCTGGCAGGGCACCGGGAAGGGTCTCCAGATGAGATCTCGCGGAAACAGAAGCTTGCGGCGGTGAAAAAGTGTTTTCGTGGATTCCCTGATTTTTTCCGTGTATTTTAGGGAATATATAGGCGAAGGAACTAGGTCAAGGGGGCGCTAGGGAGGCCACAAGCCTGCCAGCCGCCGCCCCCTGGTGGGGGCTACAGGGCTTGTGGGCCCCCTGTAGCTCTCCTGCCTTGGCCCTCAAGCCCCCTGATCTTCTTCCATTCGGGAAAAATTTATTTCGGGGATTTTATTCTGTTTGGACTGAGTTGAAAAATCAGATCTGAAAAGAGCCAAACACAAAAAAAAACATGAACTAGCACTTGGCACTGAATTAATAAGTTAGTCCCAAAAAAGATATAAAAGGTACATGAAACATCCAAAGATGACAAGATAACAACATGAAACCATCAAAAATTATAGATACGTTTGAGACGTATCAAGCATCCCCAAGCTTAACTCCTGCTCATCCGCGAGTAGGGAAGTGATAAAGAATGAATTTTTGATGCTTTCATGCTACCTAGCATAGATGTCCTTTGTAACTCCTCTTATGTGACGTGAATGTTCAGATCCATTAGATTCAAAACAATAGTTTGCTATTGACGTGGAAACAATAATACTTCAAGAAAACTAGCAAGGTAATCATGAACTTTCAAAATAACAAGGCCAAAAGAAAGTTATCCCTACAAAAGCATATAGTCTGGCTATGCTCTATCATCATTGCACAACGAATTTAAATCATGCACAACCCCGGTATTGGCCAAGTAATTGTTTTCACACCTTTACTTTCTCAAACCTTTTCAACTCTCACGCAATACATGAGCGTGAGCCATGGTTTTAGCACTATAAGTGGTGTGGAGTGTGGTGGAGGTTGCAAGACAAACAAGGAGAAGATGATCATATTAACTAGGCATATCAATGAGCTGTGGAGATGCTCATCAATAGATATCAGTGTGAATGAGTAGGGATTGCCATACAAATGATGCACTAGAGCTAAGAGTATGTGAAAGCTCTTAAAGAAAACTAGTGGGTGTGCATCCAACTTGCTTGCTCACGTAGACCTAAGGCAAATTTGAGGAAGCCTATCATTGGAATATACAAGACAAGTTATATAATGAAAATTTCGCACTAGCTATATGGTGGTGACAAAACGAGAGACTCTCAATCATGAAGATCATGGTGCTTAATAAGCATAAGTGTGGAAGGATAGTAGCATTGTCCCTTCTCTCTTTTTCTCTCATCATCATTTTTTTTGTGGGCTCTTTGGCCTCTTTTTTTTTAAATTTTGGTGGGCATCTTTGGCCTCTTTTATTTCCTCACATGGGACAATGCTCCATCAATGATGATCATGACACTTTCAACTCAAAACTTAGAGCAACGATGACTCTATATGGAATGCCTTCGGTAGTGTACCGTGACAATGATCTAGCATGGCATATATATTAATGGAAACATCATGCTAGCTATCTTACGATCATGCAATGGCAATGTAGAAGTGGTGGCACATGTCATGGTGGTAGTTGCATGGCAATATATTTCGGAATGACTTTGAAAAAGCCATAGTAGGTAGGTATGGTGGCTGTTTTGAGGGAGGCTAATGGTGGGTTTTGTGCACCGGCGAAAGTTGCACGACACTAAAGAAGATAGTGATGGTGGAAGGTGAAAGTGCATCTAAACCATGGACTCAACATTAGTCATGAATAACTCATATACTTGTTGCAAAAGTTTTAGTAGTAATCGAAACAAAGCATTCAACGCATACTCCTAGGGGAAGGGTTGGTAGGTATAAACCATCGCGCAATCCCGACCGCCACACAAAGGATGACAATCAATAGACTAATCATGCTCAGACTTCATCACATAATGGTTCACCATACGTGCATGCTACGGGAATCACTAACTTCAACACAAGTATTTCTAGATCCACACACCTTACTAGCATAACTTCAATATTACCACAACCACAACTCAAAACTATTTGAGATGAATCAACTTCTTTAACTATTCAATGCACATGAAGGTGGAAGTTTTCATATCCCTTTGGATAACTACCCCTTTTGAGACTACTTTCAAAGCATAGATCAACTGGCAAGCCACGCACCGCCGTGCTCTAAAAGATATAAGTGAAGCACATAGAGAAAAATCAACTAGCTCAAAAGATATAAGTGAAGCACATGTGAGCTGAATTGTCTACCAAAGGATATAAGTGAAGCTCGACAAACTCACGGTGAGTGCATGTCTCTCTCTCTAGGTGTGCAGCAAGGATGATTGTGACACAACAAAAATAAAGGACTCCTACGATACAAGACGCTCCAAGCAAAACACATAACATGTGGTGAATAAAAATATAGCACCAAGTAACGTTACCGATGGATTGAAGACGAAAGAGGGGATGCCTTCCCGGGGCATCCCCAAGATTAGGCTTTTACGGCATCCTTGAATCTCTTGGGGTGCCTTGGGCATCCCCAAGCTTGAGCTCTTGCCACTCTTTATCTCTTTGTCCATAAGAACTTCACCCAAAACTTGAAAACTTCACAACACAAAACTTAAACAGAAACTCGTGATAACATTAGTATAAGAAAGCAAACCTCCACTTCCTTAGGTAGTGTAGCAAACTTAAATTCTACTTATGTTGATGTTGGTTTACTGTATTTTCAATCTTCCATGGCTAATACCCCCCTATACTATCCATAGTTTCATCAAAATAAGCAACCAACTCAACAAAAACAGAATCTGTTAACAGCAGACCAGTCTGTAGCAATCTGTATACTTCGTGTACTTCTGGTACTTTAAAAATTCTGAAAAATCACAACAGTCTGAATAATTTGCGTAGAAATCAGCAGCAAAAAGAATCAACTCTCAAAGAAATCAGCAGCAAAAAGAATCAACTGCATATAAGAAATCAACAAAGACTCAAATATATATCATAGATAATCTGATCACAAATCCACAATTCATCAGATCTCGACAAATACACCACCAAAGAGGATTACATCGGATAGATCTCCAAGAAAATCATGGAGAACTTTGTATTGAAGATCGAAGAGAGAGAACAAGCCATCTAGCTACTAACTACGGACCCATAGGTCTGAAGTGAACTACTCACGAGTCATTGGAGGGGCGATGATGTTGATGTAGAAGCCCCCCAACTCCAAAGCCCCCTCTGGCAGGGCACCGGGAAGGGTCTCCAGATGAGATCTCGCGGAAACAGAAGCTTGCGGCGGCGGAAAAGTGTTTTCGTGGATTCCCTGATATTTTTCTGTATTTTAGGGAATATATAGGCGAAGGAACTAGGTCAAGGGGGCGCTAGGGAGGCCACAAGCTTGCTAGCCGCCGCCCCCTGGTGGGGGCTACAGGGCTTGTGGGCCCCCGTGTAGCTCTCCTGCCTAGGACCTCAAGCCCCCTATTCTTCTTCCGTTCGGGAAAAATTTATTTCGGGGATTTTATTCCGTTTGGACTCCGTTCCAAAATCAGTTCTGAAAAGAGCCAAAAACACAGAAAAAACAGGAACTAACACTTGGCACTGAATTAATAAGTTAGTCCCAAAAAAGATATAAAAGGTACATGAAACATCCAAAGATGACAAGGTAACAACATGAAACCATAAAAAATTATAGATACGTTTGAGACGTATCAAGGGGGAGGGGCTATCCTTGAGGGACAAGGCCCTCAAGGGTGCGCCGGCTCTAGGAGGAGGAGGACTCCTCCTCCAATTTGGTTTGGGAAGGAGGAGTCCTCCTGTTCCTTCCCACCTTCCTCTTTCCCTTTTATTTTTCTTTTCCTTTTGGTATTTTCATATGTGGTGCCATGGGCCCATTGGGCTGACTCCACCAGCCCACTTTGGACTTGTGGCACCACCCTAGTGCCTTGGGCTCACTCCCGGGTGGGTGGGCCCTTCCCGGTGAACTCCCAGAACCCATTTGTTACTCCTGGTACACTGCCGGAATTGCCTGAAACTTTCCGGTGACCAAATGAAACCATCCTATATATCAATCTTCATTTCCGGACCATTCCGGAAACCCTCGTGAAGTCCGTGATCTCATTCGGGACTCCGAACAACATTCGGTAACCACACATATAACTCAACTATACTAAAACATCATCGAACCTTAAGTGTGCAGACCCTGCGAGTTCGAGAACTATGTAGACATGACCCGAGGCACTCCTCGGTCAATATCCAATAGCGGGACCTGGATGCCCATATTGGATCCTACATATTCTCCGAATATCTTATCGGTTGAACCTCAGTGTCAAGGATTCATATAATCCCGTATGTCATTCCCTTTGTCCTTCAGTATGTTACTTGCCCGAGATTTGATTGTCGGTATTCGCATACCTATTTCAATCTCGTTACCGGCAAGTCTCTTTACTCGTTCCGTAATACAAGATCCCGTGACTTACACTTAGTCACATTGCTTGCAAGGCTTGTGTGTGATGTTGTATTACCGAGTGGGCCCCAAGATACCTCTCCGTCACACGGAGTGACAAATCCCAGTCTTGATCCATACTAACTCAACGGACACCTTCGGAGATACCTGTAGAGCACCTTTATAGTCACCCAGTTACGTTGTGACATTTGATGCACACAAGGTATTCCTCCCGTGCCAGTGAGTGATATGATCTCATGGTCATAGGAATAAATACTTGACACGTAGAAAACAATAGCAATAAAATGACACGATCAATATGCTACGTTCATAGTTTGTGTCTAGTCCATCACATGATTCTCCTAATGATGTGATCCAGTTATCAAGCAACAACACTTTGCACATAGTGAGAAAACCTTGACTATCCTTGATCAACCGGCTAGCCAAATAGAGGCTTGCTAGGGACATTGTTTTGTCTATGTATCCACACATGTATCTATGTTTTCATTCAATACAATTATAGAATGGATAATAAACGATTATCTTTAAACAGTAAATATAATAATAACTATTTATCATTGCCTCTAGGGCATATTTCCAACAGTCTCCCACTTGCACTAGAGTCAATAATCTAGTCCTCACATCGCCATGCGATTTACATTGTAATAAATCTAACACCCATACAGTTCCGGTGTTGATCATGTTTTGCCCGTGGAAGAGGTTTAGTCAGCGGGTCTGCTACATTCAGATCCGTGTGCACTTTGCAAATATTCACGTCCTGTCCTTCGACGTAGTCGCAGATGAGGTTGAAGCGTCATTTGATGTGTCTGGTTGTCTTGTGAAACCTTGGTTCCTTTGCTAAGGAAATGGCACCAGTGTTGTCACATAACAGAGTTATTGGATTTAGTGCGCTCGACACAACTCCAAGATATGTCATAAACTGCTTCATCCAGACACCCTCCTTTGCTGCCTCCGAGGCAGCCATGTACTCCGCTTCACATGTAGAATCTGCTACGACGCTTTGCTTGGAACAACACCAGCTTACCGCACCCCCATTAAGAATAAATACGTATCCGGTTTGAGACTTAGAGTCATCCGGATCAATGTCGAAGCTTGCGTCGACGTAACCCTTTACGATGAGCTCTTCGTCACCTCCATAAACGAGAAACATTTCCTTAGTCCTTTTCAGGTACTTCAGAATATTCTTGACCGTCGTCCAGTGATCCACTCCTGGATTACTCTGAAACTTGCCTACCATACTTATGGCCAAGCTGACGTCTCGTTTAGTGCACAACATTGCATACATGATAGAACCTACGGCTGAAACATAGGGGACGAAACTCATTTGTTCTCTATCTTCTGCAGTTGCTGGGAACTAAGTCTTACTCAATGTTATACCTTGTAATACAGGCAAGAACCCTTTCTTGGACTGATCCATTTTGAACTTCTTCAAAACTTTATCAAGGTATGTGCTTTGTGAAAGTCCTATCAGGCTTCTCGATCTATCCCTATAGATCTTAATGCCTAGAATGTAAGCAACTTCTCCTAGGTCCTTAATAGAGAAACTTTTATTCAAGTAATCCTTTATGCTCTCCAAAAACTCCACGTTGTTTCCAATCAGCAATATGTCATCCACACATAATATTAGAAACGCCACAGAGCTCTCACTCACTTTCTTGTAAATACAAGATTCTCCAACCACTTCTATAAACCCAAATGCTTTGATCACCTCATCAAAGCGCTTATTCCAACTCCAAGATGCTTGCACCAGTCCATAAATGGATCGCTGGAGTCTGCACACTTTGTTAGCATTCTTTGGATCGACAAAACCTTCGGGTTGCATCATATACAACTCTTCCTTAAGAAAACTGTTAAGGAACACTATTTTGACATCCATCTGCCAGATTTCATAATCGAAAAGTGCAGCTACTACTAACATGATTCTGACGGACTTAAGCATTGCTACTGGTGAGAAGGCTCATCATAGTCAACTCCTTGAACTTGTGAAAAACCCTTTGCCACAAGTCGAGCTTTTTAAACGCTCACATTACCGTCTGCGTCCGTCTTCTTCCTAAAGATCCATTTGTTCTGGATAGCCTTGCGGTCTTCAGGTAGTACTTCCAAAGTCCGCACTTTGGTCTCGTACATGGATCCTATCTCGGACTTCATGGCCTCCAGCCATTTGTTGGAATCCAGGCCCACCATTGCTTCTTCATAATTCACAGGTTCATTGTTGTCTAACAACGTAATTGATAAGACAGGATTACCGTACCACTTAGGAGCAGTACGTGATCTAGTCGACCTGCGAGGTCCGATAAGAACTTGATCCGAAGTTTCATGATCATCATCATCAATTTCCTCCTCAACCGGCGTTGCAACGATAGGGGGTTCCCCTTGCCCCGCGCTACCATCCAGAGCGGTTAGAGGTTCGACAACTTCATCAAGTTCTATCTTCCTCCCACTCAATTCTTTTGAGAGAAACTCCTTCTCAAGAAAATCTCTGTTTTTAGCAACAAGCACTTTGCCCTCGGATTTGAGATAGGAGGTATACCCAACTGTCTCTTTTGGGTCACCTATGAAGACACACTTTTCCGCTTTGGGTTCTAGCTTTTCAGGCTGAAGCTTTTTGACATAAGCATCACATCCCCAAACTTTAAGAAACGACAATTTTGGTCTTTTGCCATACCACAGTTCGTATGGTGTCGTCTCAACGGATTTTGATGGTGCCCTATTTAAAGTGAAAGCAGCTGTCTCTAATGCATAACCCCAAAACGATAACGGCAAATCGGTAAGAGACATCATAGATCGCACCATTTCCAACAAAGTACGATTACGGCGTTCCGACACACCATTACGCTATGGTGTTCCAGACGGTGTCAACTATGAAACAATTCCAAATTGTCTTAAGTGAGCACCAAACCCGAAACTCAGATATTCACCCCCGCGATCAGACCGTAGGAACTTGATCTTATTTTTATGATGATTTTCAACTTCACTCTGAAATTGCTTGAACTTCTCAAACGTTTCAGACTTGTGCTTCATCAAGTAGATATAACCATATCTACTCAAATCTTTAGTGAAGGTGAGAAAATAACGATATCCGCCGCGTGCCTCCACACTCATCGGACCGCACACATCGGTATGTATGATTTCCAACAAGTCACTTGCACACTCCATTGTTTCGGAGAACGGAGTTTTAGTCATCTTGCCCATGAGGCATGGTTCGCACGTGTCAAGTGAATCAAAGTCAAGTGACTCCAAAAGTCCATCGGAATGGAGTTTCTTCATGCGCTTTACACCAATATGACGTAAGCAGCAGTGCCACAAAAACATGGCGCTATCATTGTTAACTCTAACTCTTTTGGTCTCAATGTTATGTATATGTGTATCATCGCTATAAAGATTCAATATGAACAATCCTCTCACATTGGGTGCATGACCATAAAAGATATTACTCATAGAAATAGAACAACCATTATTCTCTGACTTAAACGAGTAACCGTCTCACAATAAACAAGATCCAGATATAATGTTCATGCTTAACGCAGGCACTAAATAACAATTATTTAAGTTCATAACTGATCGTGATGGTAACTGAAGTGCAACTATGCCGATGGCGATTGCATCAAGCTTGGAACCATTTCCCACGCGCATCGTCACTTCATCTTTCGCCAGCCTTCGTTTATTCCGCACTTCCTGTTTCGAGTTGCAAATATGAGCAACAGATCCGGTATCGAATACCCATGCACTACTATGAGAGTTGGTTAAGTACACATCAATAACATGTATATCGAATATACCTAATTTTTCCTTGACCGCCTTCTTATCAGCCAGATACTTGGGGCAGTTGCGCTTCCAGTGACCCAGTCCCTTGCAATAATAACACTCTGTTTCAGGCTTAGGTCCAGCCTTGGGTTTCTTCCTCGGATTGGCAACAGGTTTTCCGCTCTTCTTGGAGTTACCCTTCTTGCCTTTGCCATTTCTCTTGAAACTAGTGGTCTTATTGACCATCAACACTTGATGCTCTTTTCGGAGTTCTGACTCTGCGACTTTCAGCATCGCGAATAACTCGCCGGGTGACTTGTTCATCCCCTGCATGTTATAGTTCAACACAAAGCTCTTGTAGCTTGGTGGCAGTGATTGAATAATTCTGTCAGTGATAGCCTCTTGCGGGAGTTCAATCCCCAGCTCAGCTAGACGGTTTGAGTAACCAGACATTTTGAGCACATGTTCACTGACAGACGAATTCTCCTCCATCTTGCAAGCATAGAATTTATCAGAGGTCTCATACCTCTCGATCCGGGCGTTCTTCTGAAAGATAAACTTCAACTCCTGGAACATCACATATGCTCCATGACTCTCAAAGCGACGTTGAAGTCCCGGCTCTAAGCCATACAAGACTGCACATTGAACTATTGAGTAGTCCTCCTTACGTGTTAACCAAGCGTTCTTAATATCTTGGTCAGCCGTAGCGAGTGGTTCATCTCCTAGCGCAGCATTAAGGACATAATCCTTCTTCCCAGCTTGCAGGAGCAACTTAAGATTATGAGCCCACTCTAAAAAGATGCTTCCATCATCTTTCAACTTAGCTTTCTCTAGGAACGTATTAAAATTCAAGGTGACTGTCGCGTGAGCCATTGATCTACAACACAAATATTTCAAAGTGGACTTAGACTATGTTCAAGATAATTAGAGTTTAACTAATAAAATTACTTGCTAAACTCCCACTCAAAAAGTACATGTCTCTAGTCATTTGAGTGGCACATGATCCAAATTCACTAACTGAAGTCCGATCATCACGTGAGTTGAGAATAGTTTCAGTGGTAAGCATCTCTTTGCTAATCATATCAACTATACGATTCATGCTCGACCTTTCGGTCTCATGTGTTCCGAGGCGATGTCTGCACATGCTAGGCTCGTCAAGCTTAACCCGAGTGTTCCGCGCGTGCAACTGTTTTGCACCCGTTGTATGTGAAAGTTGAGTCTATCACACCCGATCATCACGTGGTGTCTCGAAATGACGAACTGTAGCAACGGTGCACAGTCGGGGAGAACACAATTTCATCTTGAAATTTTAGTGAGAGATCACCTTATAATGCTACCATCGTTCTAAGAAAAATAAGGTGTATAAAAGGATTAACATCACATGGAATTCATAAGTGACATGATATGGCCATCATCTTGTGCTTCTTGATCTCCATCACCAAAGCACCGGCATGATCTTCTTGTCACCGGCGCCACACCATGATCTCCAATAACGTGTCGCCATCGAGGTTGTCATGCTACTTATACTATTAATACTAAAGCTACGACCTAACAATATAGTAAACACATCTGCAAACACAAACGATAGTTTTAAAGACAACCCTATGGCTCCTGCTGGTTGTCGTAGCATCGACGTGTAAGTCGATATTAACTATTACAACATGATCATCTCATACATCCAATATATCACATCACGTCATTGGCCATATCATATCACAAGCATACCCTGCAAAAACAAGTTAGACGTCCTCTAATTTGTTGTTGCATGTTTTACGTGGCTGCTATGGGTATCTAGTATGATCGCATCTTACTTATGCAAAAACCACAACGGAGATGTGCAAATTGCTATTTAACATCTCCGAGGACCGCCTCGGTAAAAACCAATTCAACTAAAGTTGATGAAACTGACACCCGCCAGTCATCTTTATGCAACGAGGTTGCATGTCAATCGATGAAACCAATCTCTCGTAAGCGTGCGAGTTATGTCGGTCCGAGCCGCTTCAATCCAACAATACCGCCGAACCGAGAAAAGACTAAGGAGGGCAGAAAATCGAACATCACCGTCCACAAAACCTTTTGTGTTCTACTCGAGATAATATCTATGCATGAACCTAGTTCATGATGCCACTGTTGGGGAACGTTGCATGGGAAAGAAAATTTTTCCTACGCACACGAAGACCTATAATGGCGATGCCCATCTACGAGTGGAGATTTGGATCTACGTACCCTTGTAGATCGCACAACAGGAAGCGTTAAGAAACGCGATTGATGTAGTGGAACGTCTTCACGTCCCTCGAACCATCCCACAAACCATCCCGCGATCCGTCCCACGATCTGTTCCGATCTAGTGCCGAACGGACGGCACCTCCGCGTTCAGCACACGTACAGCTCGACGATGAGCTCGGCCTTCTTGATCCAGCAAGCAAGACGGAGAAGTAGATGAGTTCTTCGGCAGCGTGACGGCGCTCAGGTGGTGGTGATGATCTACTCCTGCAGGGCTCCGCCCAAGCTCCGCAGAAATCCGATCTAGAGGTGGAACTGTGTAGTTTAGGCTAGAGTTGCACGTGGCAAAGTTGTGTCTCAAAAATCCCTAAAACTCCACTATATATAGGAGGGAGGGGGAGGGGCTAGCCTTGAGGGACAAGGCCGTCAAGGGTGCGCCGGCGCTAGAGGTGAAACTTTTTTGAATTATTTCTGGTATTTATAAGGAATTATGGAGCAAAGATGTAACGCCCCGGGACACACCTGTCGGCGTTCGTTACTCCTGGCAGGATCTAGACTGGCCCCACATATCAATACTAGTATTTTCTACGCACTTTGTCCTCACTCGTGCGCACCCGGGATGATCTTCCCGGTCGGTCACCCATCCTAGAACTACTCCAAGCCGAGCACGCTTAACGTGGGAGTTCTGTTTGGATGGCTCCCAGAAAAGAAGGAATTCCTTATTGATATGAGTAGTCTATCATCCCTAATAAGCCAGGCTATCACAAAAGACCTCCAAGAGAAACGCTGCCAGGGGGCACAAGCCAAGAGGGCGCCCCTCCCCGAGGTCGCGCCCTGATGCCTTGTGGGGCCCACGTGGATCATCCGACACTAATTCTAGTCCTATAAAATCACATCTTCAGAGAAGAAAAATAAGAGAGAAGTTTTCATCGTGTTTCATGAGACGGAGCCGCTGCCACCTCCCGTTCATCCTTTGGAGGGCTGATCTGGAGTCCGCTTGGGGCTCAGAGAGGGGCGTTCGTCATTGTCGTCACCACCAACCCTTCTCCATCAACACCGCTATGATGTTCACCACCAGGAGTGAGTAATTCCTTTGTAGGCTTGTTGTACGGTGGTGGGATTGTATGAGATAGATCATGTAATCGAGTTAAGTTTGATAAGGCTTGATCCCTAGTATCCACTATGTTTCGAGTTTGATGTTACTATGACTTTGCTATTCTTAATTCTTGTCACTAGGGCCCGAGTGTCATGATTTCAGATCTGAAGCTATTATGTTTTCATGAATATAAGAGCGATTTGGATCCTATCTCTCAAGTTGTAGTTACCTATTACGTGTCTTGATCCGCATACCCCAAGGTGACAATAATTTGGATTCTTTCTGGTGATTGCCGTAGTTTAAGGAGTTCATGAATTCACTACATGTTAATGCTTTGCTCTGATTCTCTATTAAAAGGAGTCCTTAATACCCCTTAGTTTCCAATAGCAACCAACTGCCATGGGAGGGTAGGACAAAAGATGTCATCCAAGTTCTTACCGCATGCACGTATGACTATATACAAAATACATACCTACATTATATTGATGAATTGGAGCTAGTTCCGTGTCGCTCTAGTTTGTAACTATTACATGATCAATGTCATCTAAATCAATATCCATCACCTATCCACATGCCTATTCTTTACAGATACTAAATCTTGCTAAGTTATTATTGTTGGGGAACGGTGCATGGGAAACAAAAATTTTCCTACGCACACGAAGACCTATCATGGCGATGCCCATCTACGAGTGGGGATTTGGATATACGTACCCTTGTAGATCGCACATCAAGAAGCATTAAGAAACACGGTTGATGTAGTGGAACGTCTTCACGTCCCTCGAACCGTCCCTCGAACCGTCCCACGAACCGTCCCGTGATCCGTTCTGATCTAGTGCCGAACGGACGACACCTCCGCGTTCAGCACACGTACAACTCGACCATGATCTCGGCCTTCTTAATCCAGCAAGCAAGATGGAGAAGTAGATGATTTCTCCGGCAACATGACGGCACTCCGGTGGTGGTGATGATATACTCCTGCAGGGCTCCGCCCGAGCTCCGCAGAAATCCGATCTAGAGGTGGAACTGTGTAGTTTAGGCTAGAGTTGCACGTGGCAAAGTTGTGTCTCAAAAAGCCCTAAAACTCCACTATATATAGGAGGGAGGGGGAGGGGCTAGCCTTTAGGGACAAGGCCCTCAAGGGTGCGCCGACGCTAGGAGGAGGAGGACTCCTCCTCCAATTCGGTTTGGGAAGGAGGAGTCCTCCTCTTCCTTCCCACCTTCCTCTTTCCCTTTCCTTTTTCTTTTCCTTTTGGTATTTTCACATGTGGCGCCATGGGCCCCTTGGGCTGACTCCACTAGCCCACTAAGGACTTGTGGCGCCACCCTAGTGCCTTGGGTTCACTCCCGGGTGGATGGGCCCTTCCCGGTGAACTCCCGGAACCCATTCGTCACTCCCGGTACACTACCAAAGTTGCCTGAAACTTTTCGGTGACCAAATGAAACCATCCTATATATCAATGTTCATTTCCGGACCATTCCGGAAACCCTCGTGAAGTCTGTGATCTCATCCAGGACTCCGAACAACATTCAGTAACCACACATATAACTCAACCATACTAAAACATCATCGAACCTTAAGTGTGCAGACCCTGCGAGTTCGAGAACTATGTAGACATGACCCGAGGCACTCCTCGGTCAATATCCAATAGCGGGACCTGGATGCCCATATTGGATCCTACATATTCTCCGAAGATCTTATCGGTTGAACCTCAGTGTCAAGGATTCATATAATCCCGTATGTCATTCCCTTTGTCCTTCGGTATGTTACTTGCTCGAGATTTGATCGTCGGTATCCGCATACCTATTTCAATCTCCTTACCGGCAAGTATCTTTACTCGTTCTATAATACAAGATCCTGTGACTTACACTTAGTCACATTGCTTGCAAGGCTTGTGTGATGTTGTATTACCGAGTGGGACCCGAGATACCTCTCCATCACACGGAGTGACAAATCCCAGTCTTGATCCATAGTAACTCAACGGACACCTTCGGAGATACCTGTAGAGCACCTTTATAGTCACCCAGTTATGTTGTGATGTTTGATGCACACAAGGTATTCCTCCAGTGCCAGTGAGTTATATGATCTCATGGTCATAAGAATAAATACTTGACACACAGAAAACAATAGCAATAAAATGACACGATCAATATGCTACATTCATAGTTTGGGTCTAGTCCATCACATGATTCTCCTAATGATGTGATCCAGTTATCAAGCAACAACACTTTGCACATAGTCAGAAAACCTTGACTATCCTTGATCAACTGGCTAGCCAACTAGAGGCTTGCTAGGGACATTGTTTTGTCTATGTATCCACACATGTATCTATGTTTTCATTCAATACAATTATAGCATGGATAATAAACGGTTATCTTTCAACAGGAAATATAATAATAACTATCTATCATTGCCTCTAGGGCATATTTCCAACAATTATTGTTGCTGCTGCTGTCACACCTGCTACTCAATTACCACTATTACCAAAATTGCTGCTATCACTATTACTATTACTACTACCATTTTCCGTGCTACTAAATCCTTGCTGCGGAGAGTTACCCCGAGTACGGTTAAATTGAAAACTCAACTATCAAGGACAATCAATATTCTTTAGCTCCCCTTGTGTCAAATCAATAAATTAGGGTGAAATACTACTCGTGAAGACTCTCCCGATCCCCTATACTTGTGGGTTATCAGATGCATACCCCACTTAGCTTCATTTGACCTTTCATACAATTATAGCTCTCGTGCATGATTTGCATGACAATACCTACTACTTGCATTGACATCTACCGATGGACATCTCCATAGACCGTTGGTACGCCTATTTGATGTGAGACTATCTTCTCCATTTTTACCCCTTTGATATCTACCACCATATTCTATTCCACCCTTACGATATGTCTATGGATCACGCTCATGTATTGCGTGAAGAATTAAAAGTTTATTCAATTTGAAAAAGTATTATCCAATTGCCTGACTTGGATATCGTGGTGCTTAACATTTGTATTAATGTGGTGAAGACGGATCATGCTTTGCTAATATGAAAGAAGAATGGGGTAAACATTCGTTTAGGGTCGTAAACTTTGAAAGATTGATGATTGTGTTGCTTGTGCTTATAATTATTACTATGTTGATGTTTGTTAATTCATCATTCTCAATGAGCATACATGCAAAATATTACATATTGGGTAACATGCCACATCAAAAATTCTGTTTTTGTCATTTACTTGAGGACGAGCAGGAATTAAGTTTGCGGATGCTTGATACGTCTCCAATGTATCTATAATTTTTAATTGTTCCATGCTATTATATTATCATCCTAAGATACATTTTGGGTAATAATTCACCAATTTATATTATTTTGACAACTAACCTATTAACCCAGTGCCCAGTGCTAGTTGTTGTTTTATGGTGTTTTTTGTTTTTCAGGTTTTTAGTACCAACTGAAGTCCAATTGCCATGAAACCTTTTTATGATTTTTTCTGGACAAAAAGAAGATCTAGAAGCGCCGGGAGGAGACCTAAAGCCATATGAGGGAATCACAAGCCAACAGGATGTGGCCAGGGGCTAGCGGCGCCCTATGATATGTCTCCAACGTATCTACTTTTCCAAACACTTTTGCCGTGGTTTTGACCTCTAATTTGCATGATTTGAATAAGCTAATCCGTATTGACGCCGTTTTCAGCAAAATTACCTTGGTGTTATTTTTGTGCAGAAATAGAAGTTCTCGAAATTGGACGAAACTTTTTGTCAATTATTTCTAGAATTTATGATAAATTATGGAGCAAAAGATCTGCTGGAGGGAGGTTGCCAGGGGACCACAAGCCAACAGGGCACCCACGCCACACCCTAATGGCTTGTGGCGCCCACGTGGCTCCTTTGACCTGAATTCCAGTCATATAAAATCACATCTTCACAGAAAAAAATAGAGAGAGGTTTTCATCGCATTTTACGAGACGGAGGCGCCACCACCTCCTGTTCTTCCTTTGGACGGTTGATATGGATTCCGTTTGGGCTCCGAAGAGGGGGATTTTCGTCACCGACGTATTCACCAACCCTTCTCCATCAACACCGCCATGATGCTCAGCACCGGGAGTGAGTAATTCCTTTGTAGGCTTGCTGTACGGTGGTGGTATTGGATTAGATTGACCATGTAAGCGAGTTAAGTTTGATAGGGCCTGATCCCTAATATCCACTATGTTTTGAAATTGATGTTGCTATAACTTTGCTATGCTTAATGCTTGTCACTAGGGCCCGAGTGCCATGATTTCAGATCTGTACCTATTATGTTTGCATGAATATAAGAGTTATTTGTATCCTATCGTGCAAGTTTTGGTTACCTATTACATGTCTTGATCCGCATGCCCGAGTGTGACAATAATTGGGATTCTTTCTAGTGATTGACGTAGTTTGAGGAGTTCGTGTATTCACCATGTGTTAATGCTTTGTTCTGGTTCTCTATTAAAAGGAGACCTTCATATCCCTCAGTTTCCAATAGTACCCTAGTACCACGAGAGGGTAGGACAAAAGATGTCATCTAAGATCTTATCCCAAGCACATATGACTATATACGGAATACATGCCTACATTATATTGATGAATTGGAGCTAGTTCTGTGTCGTGTAATTGTTACATGATGAATGTCATCTAAATCATTAGCCATTACCGATCCACGGGTCTACGCTTTACATATACCGAATCTTGCTAATTTACTACTGTTGCTACTACTGTCATTACTATTACCAAAATCGTTGTTATCACTGTTACTATTACTATTATCATTTGTTGTGCTACTTGATGACCCACAAGTATAGGGGATCTATCATAGTACTTTCGATAAGTAAGAGTGTCGAACCCAACGAGGAGCAGAAGAAAATGACAAGTGGATTTCAGTAAGGTATTCTGTGCAAGCACTGAAATTATCGGTAAGAGATAGTTTTGTGATATGGTAATTCGTAACGGGTAGCAAGTAACAAATGTAACAAAGGTACAACAAGGTGGCCCAATCCTTTTTGTAGCAAAGGACAAGCCTGGAAAAACTCTTATATAAATAAAGCACTCCCGAGGACACATGAGAATTTCTATCAAGCTAGTTTTCATCATGCTCATATGATTCGAGTTCATTACTTTGATAATTTGATATGTGGGTGGACCGGTGCTTGGGTGCTGCCCTTACTTGGAAAAACCTCCCACTTATGATTAACCTCTCTTGCAAGCGTCCGCAACTACGAAAGAATAATTAAGATAAATCGAACCATAGCATGAAACATATGGATCCAAATCAGCCCCTTACGAAGCAACGTATCAACTAGGGTTTAAGCTTGTGTCACTCTAGCAACCCATCATCTACTTATTACTTCCCAATGCATTCCCTTAGGTCCAAATAATGGTCAAGTGTCATTTAGTCGACCTTCACATAACACCACTAGAGGAGAGACAAGATACATGTCATCAAAATATCGAACGTATACCAAATTCACATGATTACTTATAACAAGACTTATTCCATGTCCTCAGGAACAAACGTAATTACTCACAAAGCATATTCATGTTCATAATCAGAGGAGTATTAATGATCATTAAGGATCTAAACATACGATCTTCCACCAAGTAAACCAACTAGCATCAACTACAAGGAGTAATCAATACTACTAGCAACACACAGGTACCAATATGAGGTTTTGAGACAAAGATCGGATGCAAGAGATGAACTAGGGTTTGGAGAGGAGATGGTGTTGATGAAGATGTTGATGGAGATTTACCCCCTCCCGATGAGAGGATCATTGGTGATGACGATGGTTTCAATTTCCCCCTTGAGAAGGGAAGTTTCCCCGACAGAACACCTTAGATTGGTTCTGCCCAAGTTCCGCCTCGAGAAGGCGGCGCTTCGCCCCGAAAGTTTTGATATGATTTTTTCTAGGTCAAAACCCTCCATATAGCAGAAGATGGGCACCGGAGGCCTGCCAGGGGGCCCACAAGCCTGCAGGGTGCGCCTAGGGGGATAGGGCGCGCCCCTGGCTTGTGGCCACCTGGTGGGTCCCCTGATGTATTTCTTCCACCTAATATTTTTTTGTTCCAAAATAATTCTCAGTAAGTTTTTAGGACTTTTGGAGTTGTGCAGAATAGGTCTATCAGATTTGCTCCTTTTCCAGTCCAGAATTCCAGCTGTCGGCATTGTCCCTCTTCATGTAAACCTTGTAAAATTAGAGAGAAAGGCATAAGTATTGTACCATAATGTGTATTAACAACCCATAATGCAATAAATATCGATATAAAAGAATGATGCAAAATGGACGTATCAACTCCCCCAAGCTTAGTCCTCGCTTGTCCTCAAGCGAAAGACAAAATCGGTAAATATCCCCACATGTTTAGAGATAGAGGTGTCGATAAAAAAATACGGACATGAAGGCATCATGGTTATCTTTAGAACAACAACACATACTGACATATAATTTCTTATGCTAGAGTAACAATTCATTCACAAGGTAAAACATGAATCAAGAACTCTACTGAGAAGTAACAAACTATGATCTCAGTCGTTGAAGCAATTCCATTTTATCATAACGTGGGCAAGAGTCAATGTAAGAGCTTGTAAAGTGAATCCACATACTCAATCATCTTATGGTCTTTCATAATTGCTAACAATCACGCAGTACCTATGAGGTCAAAGCTTCAATCGGACAGAGAGAAAAATAGGGGCTTATAGTTTTTCCTCCCAACTATTTACCTCAAGGGTAATGTCAACAATATATGTGTCTAGATCATTCCCCAACACATGATGCTTGCCAAAAGATAAAGGCAAAATAAAGGAAATGGTGAATATCACCATGACTCTTGCATAAAGGTAAGTACTAGAAAGTAAAGGTAACAGATAGGCCCTTCACAGAGGGAAGCATAGGTTGTCATGTGCTTTTATAGTTGGATGCGCAATCCCTTAATGCAGAAGAACATTACTTTATATTGCCCCTTGTGATAAAGAACTTAATTATGCAGTCTCTCGCTTTTATTTCTTCCATATCACAAGTTCATATAAAGTTTATTTTTCTCACACTAATAGATCACACATATTTAGAGAGCAATTTTTATTGCTTGCACCGATGACAACTTACTTGGAGGATCTTACTCAATCCATAGGTAGGTATGGTGGACTCCCAAGGCAAAACTGGGTTAAAGGTGTTTGGATGCACAAGTAGTATCTCTACTTGGTGCGGAAGTTTTTGGCTGATATGGGGTGGAAGCAAGCAACACATGTTGAAGGATCTATAACAATATAACTTCTATTTGGAAATAAGCAAACATAACTCATTATGTTGTCTTCCTTGTCCAACATCAACTTCTTAACATATAATATTTTAATGAGTGCTCACAATCATAAAAGATGTCCAAGATAATATATTCATATGTCAATCTATCTTTCTTTATTACTTCCTTTTAATTGCAATAATGACCAATAGCTTTGTTTGTCAACTCACAAAATATTTCAATCGACATACTTTTTATATGTGAAGTCATCCCTCCCCATAAGACCATTACATATACTCTTTGATTTTATTCTATACTTCTTTCTATTTCTTTTTCTCAAGATCATAACAAGCAAGCAAATCCCTCAACTCAAAACTACTCTTTATTATATAACTCTCGGGCTTGCTTACATAGGGGGAACATAAAGCAAAACTCAAAATTAGATCACACTAAAAACTTTATTCTACTAGATCAAGATATAACCAAAAGGATCGAACGAAGAAAAAGATAAAAGTAAAAGGTGTGATGGTGATATGATACCGGGGCACCTCCCCCAAGCTTGGCGCAAGCCAAGGGGAGTGCCCATGCCCATGTGTTTAGTTGTCTTTCTTCGGAGGTGGTGATGTTGGAGTTGTTGGTGAGGTTGGAGGCTTGTCCTCCGTCTTCCAAGGCATGGACTTACCATCGTAAAAAGATGAATGAGTCTCCAGGATCCTCAAATCTGCAGCCAAACTCGTTCTCTTAAATCTGTATTCATACTCATAGTTTTGGTTTTGCAGGTCATAGATCCGGGCTTGGAGATGCTCGATTTTATCGTAAAGCTTGAAGACGTGCTCCCCGATATCCTTGGCATCTAGCTTGTGCTTATGGGTAAACTCCGTGATCATCATGTGATTGACATTGAGTCCTCGTTCCACCATCCCTTGGCACTTGAAGACTTTTTGTTCCACTGCTTTGAGCCTTGTCTCCACGCTTTCGGTCTTCTTTGGCCCCTCAACATCACGGATGTGCAGCACCCCCTCATGCATCTCAATGGATTGAGGGTGTTGCGACACCTCTGCCAGGTAGGGGTTGATGACCTTCTCGAAGAACCTTTCCTTCGAAGCACTTGAAGACGCCATGTTGATCTAAATATGCTGCAGAAACAACTCAAAACGAAAACAGGAGATATTGTTGTGATACGAAGGTCAAAACCTACCTTCGGGAGATTATATAATGAAGTTTTACCGAACCGAAGGAGTATACCACAAGAAAATGGAGTCTGGAGGGTACACGAGATGGACACAAGCCATAGGGGCGCGCCCCTTGGCTAGTTGCCTCCTCGTGCACTTTTCGGACTGCTTTAAATTTTTCGATTTTTTTAAATATTCCAAAACTGATAAAAATTGCCATTGGGAATGTTTTGGAGTCGGTTTGCTTACCGTAAGACATACCTATTCCTTTTCAGAGTCTGAAACGTTCTGATAGGTCTCCCTAATGTACTCCTTCAGAGTTATGGTATTGCTAATATTGGTTTCAACATTTATGGGAGTACCTGAGATATAATGTTTGATTCTTTTCCCATTTACCACCTAAGTATTTGTGCCTTCGGCATTGTTGATATTGATGGCAGCAGAACGATATACTTCCTCGATAATGTAAGGCCCTTCCCATTTAGAGAGAAGTTTTCCTGCAAAAAAAACTTAAACGAGAGTTGTATAGCAAGAAATGATCACCTACATTGAATTCCCGCTTTTGTATCCTTCTATCATGCCGTCCCTTAACCTTTTCTTTAATCAACTTGGCATTCTCATACGCCTGGGTTCTCCATTCATCAAGTGATCTAATGTCAAATAACCTCTTCTCACCAGCAAGTTTGAAATCATAGTTAAGCTCTTTAATTGCCCAATAAGTTTTATGTTCTAGCTCTAGAGGTAAGTGACATGCTTTACCATAAACCATTTTATACGGAGACATACCCATAGGGTTTCTGTAAGCGGTTCTATAAGCCCATAATGCATCATCAAGTTTCCTAGACCAATTTTTTCTAGATCTTTTACAGTCTTTTGCAAGATCAATTTAATTTCACTATTGCTCAATTCTACTTGACCACTAGAGTGAGGATGATAAGGAGATGCAATTCTATGATTAACATCATACTTAGCAAGCAATTTGCGGAAAGCACCATGAATAAAGTGTGAACCACCATCAGTCATTAAATATCCAGGGAGTCCAAATCTAAGGAAAATAACTTCTTTCAGCATTTTAATAGAAGTGTTATGATCAACACTACTAGTTAGAATAGCTTCTACCCGCTTAATGACATAATCAGCAACAACTAGAATATGAGTATACCCGTTGGACTTTGAAAAAGGTCCCATATAATCAAAACCCCAAACATCAAATGGTTCAATAACAAGAGAGTAATTCATAGGCATTTCCTGACGTATGCTATATTACCAATTCTTTGACATTCATCACAAGACAATACAAACTTACGAGCATCCTTGAAGAGAGTAGGCCAATAAAAACAAGATTGTAATACCTTGTGTGCAGTTCTATCTCCAGCGTGGTGTCCTCCATAGGCCTCGGAGTGACACTTGTGTAGGATCTCTTCCTTTTCATGCTCAGGTACACAACATCTAAGAATACCATCTACTCGTTCTTTATAAAGGTGTGGATCTTCCCAAAAGTAATGCCTTAAATCATAGAAGAAAATTTTCTTTTGTTGGTATGTGAAACTAGGCGGTATAAATTTAGCAACAATGTAGTTAGCATAATCAGCATACCAAGGAGCACCGTGCGAAGCATTTATATCAGCTAATTGTTCATCAGGAAAGCTATCATCAATAGGTAGTGGGTCATCAAGAACATTACCCAATCTAGACAAGTTATCCGCTACAAGGTTATCAACACCCTTTCTATCAATAATATGCAAATCAAATTCTTGTAGCAGAAGAACCCATCTAATAAGTCTAGGTTTAGCATCTTTCTTTTCCATAAGGTATTTAACAACAATGTGATCAGTGTGAACATTTACTTTGGAATCAACAATGTAAGGTATGAACTTATCACACACAAACACAACTGCTAAAAAATTCTTTTCAGTGGTGACGCAGTTTCTTTGAGGACTGTCTAGAGTTTTACTAGCATAATGGATAACATTTAATTTCTTATCAACACTTTGCCCTAGAACAACACCAACATCATAATCACTGACATCACACATAATTGCAAAGGGTAGGTTCCAATCAGGTGGTTGAACAACATGTGCTGTGATCAAGGCTCTCTTTAGAATTTCAAATGCTTCTACACAATCATCCTCAAAAATGAATGGAACATCTTTTTGCAAATGATTAGTGAGAGGCCTAGAAATCTTACAACTCGTTTGTCTCTTGACACTTGACTCGGAATTCACGGATTTCATTTCCAAATTCCGACCATAACTTGTTTGGCCGTCACAGAATTAGACACGGGATTTCATTTTACAATTCCAGGGAATCCAATTATAACTGGGGCAAAATCCCTTCCGAGACCCCGTCTTTTCCCAAATCTTCCCAGACCCAACTCACCCTCCATCCCAATCCACCCCAACTCCACCCTCCTCCACTCCTCTCCTCCCCGATGCGGCGGCCGCCGCCCCGATGCGACTGCCGCCACTGTCTACCCGACACGAATGCAGCCGTCTCCCCAACACGACCGTCGCCTCTCCAACATGAACAACGCCGCCCGCAAGATCTCCCTCACGCCAACGCCTTTGCCCCTCTCCTCTCTGATGTGAATGCCACCTCCCCGATGCGAACGCCGTCGGCTAGACGCGAACAACGCCACCAGGATGGTCTCCCCGACCCCAACGTCTTCGCTCCTCTCATCCCTTACGCCAGTGACACATGTCCATTCATATCAAGGTCACCATATCTCGTCCCCTCTCCTCCGACTGTTGGATCCGTCCACCCTTTGCCGGATCCCGACCTCCAAGCCAAGAACTTCATCCACCTTCGACACCTTGCAAGGTATAACGTCCATCCATGGCTTGGCCGTATGATGAGCATCCTTTTCCATTTCCATGTTTTGGTGATGATTAGTTGTTGAAAAGAGCTGAATAGATTTGCTTTGGTGATGAGGTCTGTAGCTCTAGTTGTGTATCACTAGTAATTGGGCTTGAGTTTAGATTATTGCTGCCATTAATTTGTTGTCGTTGTTGTGTATCACTAGTAGTTGCTTTTAGATTATGTTTGCCTTTAATTTGTTGTTGTTGTGTATCACTAGTAATTGGGCTTGATTTCAGATTATTGCTGCCATTAATTTGTTGTTGTTGTTGTGTATCACTAGTAGTTGCTTTCAGATTATTGCTGCCATTACTTTGTTGCTATTGTTGTGTATCACTAGTAATTGGGCTTGAGTTCTTCCTCAGTTGTCATTTCTTCATCTCTAAATATAGATGTCAGACCTGCACATTAACACATTGCATGATGATAAGAGGACAAATAAAAGAAAGAGGGCAGCTGCTGGGTTTTTTGTGTCTTTTTCACGATAGTTCAGCACACATATTGTCGGAGGAGGATTAGAGAGCTTGATGATTTCAGTGAGGATGAGGCAGAGATTAGGGTTATAAAACAAATGCTAAAATCAATTTATCAAGGTTCTAACAAGCACTCTTATGATAGTTTGCGCCTAAGTAAACGGTCCTTTGTGGACCTATGCGCTATCTTGCGTAAAAGATGTGGTTTGAGCGAGACATTTTATGTGTCGGTCGAAGAATTAGTCACAATGTTTATGCTAGTGATAAGACATGGGATGAAATATCTGTTAATTGAAAGCACATATAGGTGGGCACTCAAGACAATCTGTAGGCATTTCAGTGAGATCTTAAGATCTATCCTTTCCTTGTCTCACGAGTTTATAAATTTACCGAGTCCTTTAGCTGAGCAACCCGAGGACACTAGATGGAAATGGTTTCCAGATGGACTAGGAGATTTAGATGGAACACACGTTGATGTCTGTGTTTCCGCTCGCAAGCAAGTAGATACAAGAATAGGAAGCAAGATGTGACAACTAATGTGCTTGGTGTTTGTGACCGGAATATGAAGTTTTCGTATGTCTTAGCTGGACGGGAAGGTTCTGCATCATATTCACGAGTGTTGCGAGATGCAATGTCACGACAAGACGCTTTTAGAGTTCCACATGGTAATTCTCTTTCTTGGTACGATAAAATAACTAAATTATGATATTTCAAGGGAAATATAATATCTAATACTTGTTATTTTTGCAAACATTAACAAAATACTACCTTGTAGATGATGGGTACACTAATGGTCTGGGCTTCTTTGCTCCATACCGGTCAGTCTGGTACCATTTAAAAGAATGGTCAGCTAATGGGAAAAAACCACAAACTCCAAGAGAGTTATATAATCTGCGACATGCACCAGCTAGGAATGTGATAGAGAGAACTTTTGGTCTACTAAAGATGAGATGGGCTATTTTGAGGACTAGTTCGTTTTTGACATACGAAATCAGGTATCACATAGCATTTTGCAAAACCAAGCATCTGTTTATTTTTTATTTTTTATTAACATGGCAATAATACCATCTTGTAGATTGTGTCATTAATGTTTGCTGCATATTGCATAACTTTCTAAGAGATAGGCAGAAAGAGATGGATGATATAATGCTAGTTGACGTGGATAATCAGATAAATGATGCTACAATTGAACATCCAGAAGAACCAGACATTATTAGACATGTTGAATCAACAACTGAGTGGAACAACAAGCGAGATACCTTGGCTAATCAAATGTGGGCAGATTACCAAAGGAGACGCGGGGGAGTCAAACATTGAATTTATTCATTTGTATGTTCATATATTTCATATGCCTATTTTGAACTCTCTCTCTCCCTCTCTCCCTCTCTCTCTCTCTCTCTATCTATCTATCTATCTCTATATCTATCTATCTCGGGATTCTACGTTTGTCTCATACATATATTGTTGCTTGCAGGAAGATATGGATGTGGAGAAGAAAGGAGGTAGAAACTACCTTACCTGGATGGATGAGATGGACGAGGCAATATTGAATGCATTCGTGGACCATTACAATAGAGGGGATCATCCTCAAAACAGGTGGAAACCACATGTTTACACCACAGTTGTCAACAATGTTCGAGCTGAGTGCAATGTGGATATCACAAAGGAGAATGTCATATCAAGGTGCAAGAACATTGATAAACACTATGTGAATGTCAGCAAGATGTTGTCAACGAGTGGTTTTGGGTGGGATTGGATTCATAACAAGCTTATGGTTGATAGTGAGGATGTGTGGAGAAACTATGTCAAGGTAAGCACTTCATCTTGAGCAACTGTGAATTCAGCCTAGTTTATTCGAAAAACATGCACTTATACTTGTTGATGCATAGCCTTCTAATCAACGGTCTACTCACCATTTACCCTATGTTCTCCTATTATATCAATGAAAACAACATGAAACCTCAAATCACATCAGCACTTCTCTTTTCTATTGAGAAACAATCACAACTTGTAATAGTGCACTTGTGTCCCCCACTATTTGTGTTTGGTGTTTGGATGGATGTGCGACTATTTGTCTTCATGTTTTGTAGGCAAACAAAGATGCTGCTTGATACAAGCACAAGGTCATAAAGTTTTGGGACTCAATCAACCTTGTCTTCTCAAAGGATCATGCCACTGGAACTAGAGCCAGAAGCGCCGCTGAAAGTGCAGCTGAAATGACTCGAGAGAATGTCAACAACATCAACATTGAGTCTGCCGCAACATCTTCAACACAAACCGGCGAGGAACAGAAGAGGAAAAGATATTGCGGGGACCCCGACTTATGAGTCGAGATCGTCGAACGAACGTGCTCAGTGATCCCAGAGATCAATGCTCACCGAACACACATATACTGAATAACAAGAGTCTTACATCCAAAATTAACATCTGATACAAATATGAGCATTATGGTCAAGTCTTACAAGGATAGGGCCATTGAGGCCAGTCACACCATCACAACTACTAGTGGAATACTTGGTAGAAAATGGGAACCCATTGCCATCAGTCTTATCCAACAGGCATTCTGACTGGGAAGCGTCCTAGATCGCGTGTCTGTCTCCGACATACTCTTCTCCAAATTCTGGTTCCTCCATGTCTGGTCAATAAAATAACAAGTGGCAAGCCAATGAGTACTTTGAATGTGCTCGCAAACAGACCATGATATGGATGAATGCAGTTGGTACAATAATAAGATAATATGCAACATTTGGGAAAGCAAATTTCAATTGTAAATGAACATGATCGAATACTTGTATGGACATGCATCCTAAACTAGATGGTATTCATAACAACAAGTTACAGATATCAACATATCTGTTAAGGGTTGAACACCACAGGTTCACCCTATATGTCAAGTCACCGAACTTGTCATATCCTCTTTCTTAGATAACATCTTTAAACACACACACACACACACACACACACACACAATCACACACACTTGGTTTATGCGAAAACCACTGGATGTAGTTTAAGCAGCACCACCCAACTGTCCTTGACCATGGACATCGGCTATTCGAATAGTTTTACACTTTGAAGACGTTGCACGCTTTACCGACGAGATCCGGGAAACTTCCGTGTCATCCACGACTCGCGATATATATAACATACCCGAGGTAAGTACCCGAACATTGCCTTTCCCCTAACGCTACTAGACAAAGAGTCCACTCGATTGGTACCCAGCCCACATGATGAACGTCTTATGAGCACCAACTCTAGACCGTATCGTCCATGCGGGGACCAACGGTGTGCCCGGAACACGCGAAAACAACATAGTCGACCTACCTGGTACGACCCCGTCACGAGAGTGACCACATGGCACTCCCGCCACTAGTAATGCGGGCTCTTTGCTAGCACCTACCAAAGTAATCAACAAAGCCCCGTCCCATAAAGGTTGGTACGGTTGGCAAATCATAAGTCTAATCCCATTTCTGAAACCACCCACACAAAACCTTTCCGGTACACCACTTCTTTCTCAAGTGGTCATCCATCTCAACACATCACCCGGGCATTAGTGGCACCCAACGGGGTTTTCGTAAAACAGTTAATACCAGCTTGTTTACCATCACCATGCATATGCTCATCCAATGCGTAGCACTACTACTACTACTTGTCGACATTTGTCAGCATGACCCTCATAGATGGTAGGGTCAAGCTCAAATGCAAGTGCTCCAGAGGAGCCACCGGTAACACCACCTTGATGGTTTACCAACTATTTATGATCATATGCAACGGAGATAATCTTTCTACATGGCATGCGTAAAACATTTTCTCAGACATGGTCAAAGGGCTGCTTGCCTTAGTCAGCTAGGTATCCAGGGTCTTCGAGGTCTTCGGGTTCGGGTCCTTCGTCAAATGTGTGACCTAACGTTGTAATAATAATAATTTTAATAAGAAACACAATAAAAAACAGAGGACAAACTCACTTTAAAATGTTACCCTATTCTGATAAATCTATAAAATAATTTTAAATTTTTTTGTCTCTCGTCTTGAGAAAAGTTATTATTTTTAAAATCAGTTTAACAGAAGCTAAAGTAATCAAAATGAGCCTTTTAATTATCTCTCTACAGAAAAGTTGTTATAATTTTTTTTCAATGGCTCTATTAAATTCTACTCATTTTAGAAGACTTGTGGTGGAAAAATAATTAATTTATAATGGATAACAAATTCTATAAAATTCTACTAAAATAGAATCAAATGGAAAAAGAAAAATGGGCTAAGCCCTCGCCTGGCTCGACCTGTGGTTCGACCGGCCCAGCTGGCCAACCGGCTAGCCAGCCCAGGCGTGCGCGTTGTCAGCGGCTGAAAGGAGAGAGGCGGAGAGAGTTGAGCCGCCGACAGGTGGGGCACACCTGTCGGGGTCGTCTTCTTCCTCAGGACAGAGGGGAGGGGAGGCACGCCGTCGGCGACACCGACGCCCTCGAGCCGGAACGACGACAGGAATGGAACCAGTGCTTCACCGCCTACCTGCAAGTGGTCGAATGAACGACACGGATGCCCTGGTTCACCGGCGACAAGGTGGCTGCGGCGGAGCCGATTCGGGAGGTGGACGAAGTGGGTGCTATGGGCAGGGATAAGCTCGGGGGAGTGGCTGGGAAGCTTCGTGAGCTTGCTACGGTCACGGAGGTGGAGAGAGGAGCGTCGGAGCTGGCCTGTAACTCGTAATCGACGGAGCTCCGAAGGGCGGGGCCTCGGCCGATCTCGAGCACGGAGCTCGCTGTGCTCGAATGGGGTGGCTAGGGGTGCGATTGAGGCTCTGGAGGAGTGGATTGAGGGTGCTGGAGCGAGGGTAGGTCTATTTATAGGGCCTCGACAGTGCACCGAGCGGGAAGCGCCGATGGTTTCACCGTGGCTCGCACGTGGGGCACATGGGGCTTGGGGTCGAAATCGTGGTGTGCCAGACGTGGTTTTGGACCCCTGAGACTCACTAAGAGGGGGAGAGAGAGCGAGGAGGAGCATGCATGCATGGCCGCGGTCTTCTGGCCGAATCTGGCACGCGCAGGCACCCGTCGCTCCGGTCAACAGAGCGAGGGAGGAGGGGCCCTAGGGCTGCCCTGATGCGGGAGGAGTGTCGGGGATGTGGAGAGACAACGGGGGGAGGCTCGAACCGGCCGGGGCTCGCCATCTTTGCCTCGGGTGCACCCTGTAGCATAACCAGTTTTGGCATGCCACGGCATGCTGGCGCGCTCTGGGGTGCTTTGGCCGTGTCTGGCGTGTCCTGGGGTTGGGTTGGAAGATCCCTAGCCGTGTGGAAGTCTAGTGACTCACTGCTGGTCAAAGAGAGTGATTAAAGAGATGATGCCTGTCTTAGACCAGAAACTAAAATGAATATTTTGGCTCTTCTGCTTGGAATCAAAGAGGGTCCACTCTTCTGCAGCCGTGGAGTGGTGCTGGCTACTTGGTCTATGAGTTTCGGTGTAAGTGTCGGTGTGTGGGGTGAGTTAGGAGCTGATTCACTAATGTGGCAGAAGGTGTTCTATAGGTGTTTGGGGTAGTTACACTTCACCGCAAGTGATGACAGTTAAGAGGATTAAGTTTGAGGTAAAGATAGGATGCTACACCAAATTTGAGCTCCATTGGACAAGTTCGACAATGTAAACTTGAAAATACCCCCAAATGGATAGTTCTGCCTTCACAAAGGAAATTTTGGGTAAATTAATCCCCACAAATCCCATTCTTGGCATAAACTCCTTTTATGGTTATTGAACCCTCCTGCAAAGTTTCAGGTCATTTGGATAAACTTTGCAATGTAGAGTTGCTCAAATTTGATTATGACGAGAGAGGGTTTTAGGACTACTTGGTGAACCAAACCACCTTGGAGTGAGGCTTGGCATAGCCACCAAATATAGCTTGGGAAACATGCTGGAATTTACTCAGAATTTATTGAGAATATTTCCTTTGGAAATATTTCAAAAGGTCAAAACAGACAGAATAGGTTTTTAGAGGTTTACTCAAATATACAGAATATAAATAATGGTTGGAAATCATATATATGGAAAATATATTTCCTCTCAGTATCCTCAAATTTGTCCAGATTTTTCTAAGGTAGAAAGATAATTTTCCATATAGGAATATAATTTTTGGCCTCAGAAAAGGACATTCAAATAAAATAGAAATAAAATTTGAAAAATAAGAATTTTATGATCTTGGAGGTTTATAACAATGCTGGTTTCAAAATACAATACTTGGGTGGAGGCACTCCCTAGAAATCAGGGTCTTGTAGTGCAAACCCCCAAGCAAGGTTTTAATTTGCAGAAATAGGAAAAAGGTATTTTTTGCAAGATTAATTTCTGAAAACCAATTTTCCAAGGTCCACACATACAAGCATCCATACAATCAATGACATACATGGCACTCATGGCATTTGATTAAAAAGTTTTAGTTGGTTCCAAATTTTAAAGAGGTTACATTAAGGTGAGTGAAAATCAGGCTCTGACAGACCTACCCCCCTTACAAGAATCTCGTCCCCGAGATTCCTAAGCTAAGTGATGAAAAGGTGCGGAAACTCGGATCGGAGGTAGTCTTCACGTTCCCATGTGGCTTCTGCTTCAGTGTGGTTGCTCCACTGGACCTTATAGTACTTGATGGTGCGGCTTCTAGTACATCGCTCAGCTTCATCCAGAATGCGGATTGGTCTCTCGCGCTATGTGAGGTCGGCTGAAGATCGATGGTCTGATGATTAGTGTCCTTATAATGGTCTGGACGGTTCGGTGCTTGAAGACACTTCCGAAGTTGTGACACGTGGAAGACGTTGTGCACACCCGAAAGTTCTGGAGGTAGCTCCAACTGGTAAGCAACTTCTCCATGCCTTGTCGTGACCTTAAAAGGACCAATGAACCTTGGAGCAAGTTTTCCCTTGACGTGGAAACGCTTTCTCCCCTTGACGGGTGTGACTCCAAGGTACACATGGTCTCCGGGGTTAAACTCCATTTCCCGTCGATGGGAATCTGCATAACTCTTCTACCGCGACTTGACATCCTTTAGGTGTTCCCTAACAAGCTGCAACTTCTCTTCAGCTTCACAGAGAACGTCCGGCTCGAAAATCAAACCTTCACCAGTCTCGGACCAGTTGAGCGGGGTGCGGCACTTGCATCATTTAACACTTCAAATGGGGCCATTTGGAGACTGGTCTGGTAGCTGTTGTTTTAAGAAAACTCGGTGAAAGGCAGACAGTACTCCCATTTGGCTCCACGTGCCAAAACACAAGCGTGGAGCATGTCTTCTAATATCTGGTTTATTCGCTCCGTCTGCCCGCCCGTCTATGGGTTGAATGCGGTGTTGAAGGAGAGTTTGGTTCCCAAGGCTTCTTGGAACTTTTTCCAGAATCTGGAGGTGAATTGCGTGCCTTGACCAGACACAATTTCCTTGGGTACTCCATGGAGGCTCACGACGCGGTGAATGTACAGGTTGGCCAACTGGCTTCCATGGTATGTGGTGTTGACAGGAATGAAGTGGGCTACCTTGGTCAAGTGATCGACAATGACCCATATAGACTCATGCCCCTTTCTTGACTTAGGCAGTCTGATGATGAAGTCCATGCCAACTTTATCCCACTTCCATTCCGACACTTGAAGAGGTTGAAGTAGTCCAGCAGGTCGTTGGTGTTCATCCTTGACTCGCTGGCATACGTCGCATTTGGCGACATATGATGCTATTTCTAGCTTCATGCCATGCCACCAGAATCTTTCTCGGAGGTCCTCGTACATCTTGGTTCCACCAGGATGGATCGAGTAAGGAGCGTCGTGGGCCTCTTGCAGGATCAAGTCCTTGAGTTCGGCCTTGTTGGGTATGCATAAGCGCTTCCCAAACCACATAACTCCTTGTTCATCCACTGATAACCCTGGGGCCTTGCCTTCCTTGATCTTCTCCTTGAGGCCTTCTATGCTCCTGTGCCTTTTCTGAGCTTCCTTGATGTCATCTGCTAGAGTGGGTTTCACTTCAAGGTTAGCCAGGAATCCGCGTTCGACCAGCTCTAACCCGAAGCTTTCCAGCTCTTCATACAAGGCAGGTCGCCTTTTCTTAATTGCAGCATTCAAGGTGCAAGACTTCCGGCTCAAGGCATCGTCCACCACGTTGGCCTTACCGGGGTGGTATTGCATGTTGAGGTCATAGTCTTTGATTAGCTCCAACCACATTCGCCGCCTCATATTCAATTCCCGCTGGGTGAATATATACTTTAAACTTTTATGGTCGGTGTATATTTCACATCGCTTCCCTAGAAGGTAATGTCGCCATGTCTTCAAGGCATGCTCTACAGCTGCCAACTCAAGATCATGAGTGGCGTAGTTCTCTTCATGCGGGTGCAGTTGCCGTGACAGATAAGCCACGACTCCACCGTCTTGCATCAGGACGCCACCGAGCCCGATCCTTGAGGCATCACCGTATATCACAAATTCCTTGTTGATATCTGGAGTGGCCAATACTGGGGCGGTGGTTAGCCTCTTTTTTAGCTCGTGGAAGCTTTCTTCGCACTCAGGTGCGCATTCGAACTTCTTGCATTTCTTCAAGAGCTGAGTCATTGGTCGGGCGATGCGGGAGAATACTTCCACGAACTTGCAGTAGTATCCCGCGAGTCCGAGGAAGCTTCTGACTTCCTTCACATCGATTGGCGAATTCTAGTTGGTTACCGTGACAATCTTGGCCGTATCGACCGCCAATCCTTCCGCTGTCATGATATGACCCAAGAACCCAACTTCGTTGAGCCAAAACTTGTACTTGCTGAACTTGGCATAAAGTTGGTGCTCTCGAAGCTTTTCCAACACCAACCTCAACTGTTGTTCATGTTCTTCTTCGGATTTGGAGAAGATTAGTATGTCGTTGATGAAAACGACAACAAACTTACCCAAATATTCCATGAAGACCTTGTTCGTGAGGTACATGAAGTATGCTGGGGCATTGGTCAACTGATGATCCACAAGTGTCGGGGATCTATTGTAGTCCTTTCGACAAGTAAGTGTGTCGAACCCAACGAGGAGCAGAAGGAACTGACAAGTGGTTTGAGCAAGGTATTCTCTGCAAGCACTGAAATTATCGGGAACAGATAGTTGTGTGATAAGATAATTCGTAGCGAGTAGCAAGTAACAATAGTAACAAAGGTGCAGCAAGATGGCCCAATCCCTTTTGAAGCAAGGGACAAGCTTGGACAAACTCTTATATGAGGTAAAGCGCTCCCGAGGACACATGGGAATTTCTGTCAAGCTAGTTTTCATCATGTTCATATGATTCGCGTTCGCTACTTTGATAGTTTGATATGTGGGTGGACCGGTGCTTGGGTGGTGCCCTTACTTGGACAAACATCCCACTTATGATTAACCCCTATCGCAAGCATCCACAGTTACGAAAGAAGAATTAAGACTAAGTATAACCATATCATTAAACTAGTGGATCCAAATAAGCCCCTTACGAAGCCACACATAAACTAGGGTTTAAGCTTCTGTCACTCTAGCAACCCATCATCTACTTATTACTTCCCAATGCCTTCCTCTAGGCCCAAGTAATGGTGAAGTGTTATGTAGTCGACGTTCACGTAACACCACTAGAGGAAAGACAACATACAACGCATCAAAATCTCGAACGAATACCAAATTCACATGACTATTTATAGCACGACTTATCCCATGTCCTCAGGAACAAAAGTGACTACTCACAAAGAATAATTATGTTCATGACCAGAGAGGTATTGAATAGCATTAGAGATCTGAACATATGATCTTCCACCAAGTAATCCAACTAGCATCAACTACAAAGAGTAATTAACACTACTAGCATCCTTACAAGTACCAATCGGAGTCGCGAGACGGAGATTGGTTACAAGAGATGAACTAGGGTTTGGAGATGAGATGGTGCTGATGAAGATGTTGATGGTGATGAGTCCCCTCCGATGAGAGGAGTGTTGGTGATGACGATGGCGATGATTTCCCCCTCCGGGAGGGAAGTTTCCCGGGCAGGACGGCCCTACCGGAGCTCTAGATTGGTTCTGCTCAAGTTCCGCCTCGTGGCGGCGGCGATTCCTCCTGAAATTCTCTTCTTGATTTTTTTCTGGAACGAAACTCTCCTTATAGCAAAAGATGGGGGCCAGAGGGGCAACAGGGGGCCCACAAGCCACCCAGGCGCGACCAGGGGGTAGGCCACGCCTGGCAAGCTTGTGGCCTCCTGGTGGCTCCCCTCCGGTACTTCTTCCGCCCAGTATTTTTTATAAAATCCAAAATAATTCCTCATTTATTTTCACGGCTTTTGGAGTTGTGCAGAATAGGTATCTCAAACTTGCTCCTTTTTTAGACCAGAATTCCAGCTGTCAGCATTCTCCCTCCTCATGTAAACCTTATAAAATAAGAGATAAAAGGCATAAGTATTGTACTGTAAAGTGTAATAATAGCCCATAAAGAGATAAATATCAACATAAAAGCATGATGCAAAATGGACGTATCATCAACCCAAACGACATAACCATGCACTCATAAAGACCATATCTGGTCACGAATGCCGTTTTAGGTATGTCCTCGGGCCGAATCTTTAGCTGGTAATACCCAGATCTGAGATCGATCTTGGATAATATCTTGGCACCATTTAACTGGTCGAGTAAGTCTTCAATCTTGGCAAGTGGATACTTGTTCTTTATCATGACCTCATTGAGGGAACGGTAATATACGCAAAGTCTGATTGTTCCATCCTTTTCGGACACGAATAAAACAAGTGATCCCCAAGGTGAGGCCCTTGGTCGGATGAATCCCTTCCGGAGCTTCTCGGCCAGCTGCTTCTTCAAATCTGACAGCTCCTCGAATCCCATCCTATACGGATTCTTATAGATAGGCCTTGACCCGGGCATGAGCTTGATACGTCCATTTTGCATCATGTTTTCATGTTGTTATTTATCGCTTCTTGGGCTGTTATTTCACTTCACGGTACAATTCTTATGCCTTTTCTCTCTTATTTTGCAAGGTTTACATGAAGAGGGAGAATGCCGTCAACTGGAATTCTGACCTGAAAGTGGAGCAAGTTTGAGATACCTATTCTGCGCAACTCCAAACGCCATAAAAATCAACGAGGATTTTTTTCCCGATTTATCAAAAATACCGGGCCGAAGAAGTGCTAGAGGGGCGCCACGGGGTGGCCACCCCCAGGCCACGCCATGGGGGCTTGTGGGCACCCTGCTGGCCCACTTGCCCCCTCTTTTGCTATATGGAGGGTTTCGTCCAGGAAAAAAAAGGAGGAGCTTTTTCGTGGTTTCGCCGCCGCCACGAGGCGGAACTTGAGCAGAACCAATCTAAAGCTTCGGCACGACGATCCTGCCGGGGAAACTTCCCTCCCAGAGGGGGAAATCGTCGCCATCGTCATCACCAACACTCCTTTCATCGGAGGGGACTCATCACCATCAACATCTTCATCAGCACCATCTCATCTCCAAACCCTAGTTCATCACTTGTAACCAATCTCCGTCTCGCGACTCCGATTGGTACTTGTAAGGTTGCTAGTAGTGTTGATTACTCTTTGTAGTTGATGCTAGTTGGATTACTTTGTGGAAGAGTTTATGTTCAGATCCTTGATGCTATTCATTACCTCTCTGGTCATGAATATGATTATGCTTTGTGAGTAGTTACTTTTGTTCCTCAGGACATGGGATAAGTCATGCTAATAGTAGTCATGTGAATTTGGTATTCGTTCGGTAATTTGATATGTTGTATGTTGTTTTTCCTCTAGTGGTGTTATGTGAACGTCGACTACATAACACTTCACCATTATTTGGGCCTAGAGGAAGGCATTGGGAAGTAGTAAGTAGATGATGGGTTGCTAGAGGGATATAAGCTTAAACCCTAGTTTATGCGTTACTTCATAAGGGGCTGATTTGGATCCACTAGTTTAATGCTATGGTTAGACTTTGTCTTAATTCTTCTTTCGTAGTTGCGGATGCTTGCGAGAGGGGTTAATCATAAGTGGGATGCTTGTCCAAGTAAGGGAAGTACCCAAGTGCCGGTCCACCCACATGTCAAACTATCAAAGTAACGAACACGAATCATACGAACATGATGAAAACTAGCATGACAGAAATTCCCGTGTGTCCTCGGGAGCGTTTTTCCTCCTATAAGACTTTGTCCAGGCTTGTCCCTTGCTACAAAAGGGATTGGGCCACTTTTCTGCACCGTTGCTACTTTTGTTACTTTTTGCTCGCTACGAATCATCTCACCACACAATCACTTGTTACCGACAATTTCAGTGCCTGCAGATTTTACCTTGGTGAAAACCACTTGTTAGATCCTTCTGCTCCTCGTTGGGTTCTACACTCTTACTTATCGAAAGGACTAAGATTGATCCCCTATACTTGTGGGTCATCAGAGCTCAATGATGAACTCGATATCTCGGTCAGGAGGCATCCCTGACAGCTCATCGAGAAATACGTCCGGGTATTCACACACCACAGGTACTTGGTCCACACTTTCTTTTGAAAGGCAGTTGACCTGAGGGGCTTGAGTAGCGGTATTGTCAGGGACATACTTGACCTTGACCCCTTGGTCACTTGTCATGGTGATAGCCCTCTTGGTGCAATCGATCAAGCTTTGGTGCCTAGCCAGCCAGTCCATACCAAGGATCACGTCCAAGCCTTGCGACTTAAGGACGATGAGATCTATGGTGAAGTCTACCCCGTTGATATTGATCCCAACTCCTCTACATCCTAAGTTGGTCCTTAGAACTGCCCCCGGGGTATGAACTGACATGTGCCCATGAAGGAAGGTTGGTTTTAGCCCACTCTTTGCAGCAAACTTTTGGGTGACAAAAGAATGCGAAGCACCACAATCAAACAATACTGTTGCTGGGGTTGAGTTGACGAGGAACGTACCCAGAATGCAGTCCGGGTCTTCCTGGGCTTCCTCAGCGGAGATGTGATTCACACGTCCCCTATGGTGGTACTGATGGTTGCGCGGTGCCTGGTTCCGGTTTGGTGCTCCTTGGCCTTGATTTGGCGCATTGGGGCACGGTGCATCAGGCTTCTTATTAGGGCACTGCCGGGAGTAGTGTCCAGACTGACCACACCCAAAGCAGGTGACCTGCCCTAGAATGACGGGCTTGCCCCCACAGTTGTTGGGCGGGTTGGTTGTTGGCTTGGGTTGGCAGTCTGCTGGGGCTGAAAGCTTGGGCGAAAGGTAGGAGTGTTGTACTGCTGCTGTTGATAGTTAGGCTTGGCCAGGGCGGATTGCGACGGACGAGCCCTTGGTAGGTTAGACCAACCACTGTCCATCAGCTTATGCTTGCGAGTATCATCCATAGCACGACGCTTATCTTCCAGCATGAGCGCCATGTTCACCAGATCACAGAAGGTTTGGCTGTCACAGACAACAAGCTGGTATTGCAGTGATTGCTGGAGCCCTTCCATGAAGCGCTCCACCTTGGTGGCTTCAGTGCTGACATCTTCCGGCGCGTACCTTCATAGGAGGTTGAACTTATGTACGTATTCCTTGACCGTGCCGCTGCCTTGCTTCAGAGCATGGAATTCCCGCTTCTTGATGGTCATCATCCCTGGGGGAATGTGAGCAGCGCGGAACCCGTTCTTGAAGACAGCCCACGTGATGGCCTATGCGCCTTGCATAACTTGGAATCCATCCCACTCAGCTCTGGCAGTGCCTCCAAGATAGTGAGAAGCATAAAGGACCTTCTCACCATCATCAGTGCACTTAACCAGCGTGAGGAGGTCTTCGATGGTGCGGTCCAGTCATCGACATCCAGGGGTTCAGTCGTCTCGGCGAATATTGGTTCGTAGTCTTCATGAACTCAGACAGAGTAGAGCGACCGTTGCTATTTCCACCTTGCGGCGGGTTATTCACCAAGGCCTGAGCTATCTGCTGGATGGCGACATTGTTGGCTTGGCGTTCCTCTCAGAGAGCTTGGAAGAACTGTGCCACAATCATGTGCTCCGGAGGTGGTGGTGGGGGAATGTCGTGTTGCTGCTCCGGGTGATCTCCAGCTTGGGTGGTTTCACCGGCTCCTGGCTGCTGGCTAGTCTCACCATTACCGAGGTTGCCGAAGACACTGGTGCGCGTAGCATTCACCATCCTGCGGGAAGCGACCAGGTCAATACTATGAAGTGGTCGAGGGGTAACATAAAGGGACGAGGTGCCTAATAAGGGGTTTCGGTATGGTGCAAGTGTGTCAATTTAAGAAGGCTCGAAGAACCTTGCAACTGCATTAATTAAGATAGGCGATGCAGTCGCTTACATGCTGCCTAGGGCAAAGTGTGACTTGCATCATAACACAACAACAAGCACACATACTACAAGCATTCACTCGAACCATTACACGGACTCGACTTTGCATGGGAAACTCCTAACTTATCCTAATGTACATCCTAAGCGGCGGATTGCTCTGTCTCGTACTCATGCTCTTCAGGGTCTTCCTCTTCATCGTCATCAGTGTGATCATCTTCCTTCTTCAGGGGTGTGGGTGAAGGAAGAGGTCCATCACGGTATCGTTTAGTCGGGGAAGCCGTGAGGAGTTATGTGTGTTCCTCGGCAGTCAGTCGACGACTCTCGATATGAGTGGCAATACTCCTCCTCGGAAGGCAATAGTAGGCTGACCTCTGGGTGCTCCTTCTTTCTTGACTTTGTGAGCCTTAATCTTCACTAGGCGGAGTAGGTCTTTGACTTGGTGAAGCTCTTGGCGGAGCATCACCGACTCCTTAATCAGTAGGTGAGCCAAGGTGTTGGCGGAGAGGCTGTAGTAGGTTTGGAATCGAAGATGTGTTCCATCCTCCGGGGATGGGTTAATAGTCCAGCTCCGTCGTGTTCGTCCTTAACAAAGGGCAGATGACGAGTAGCCGGGTCTTCAACCATCTCGGGAAGAAGGTCACGGAGATGCACGAGCTCCTCTCGTGCTGCTGTCTCCACGGCTAGCACAACCGTATCCATCCGTGGTCCTTCAAAGAACCAACTAGTTGGAGAGTCACTTGCCTTCACAATCACGTCCACGTGATATTTCTTGGTGTCGGGATTGACGCAGTGCTCGTGGTAGAGAAAGATGGGCATGCGGCGTACGTGACACTTCTCCAGGATATCTCCCAAAAGTAGGGGAAAGCATCTCAGGTACGACGACCATCTACAAGGTTTATAGGAGAGGGTTAGAATTTTAGTCGGTGGTATTAAAAGATGGTATGGTGAAGAAAAACTTATAGTGTTGGGTCTGAGAGGGTTATCCTCCTTGGCTAACATCCATGCTACCAAAGGCTTCCTACAATCAGGATGGCTCTGATGTCAGCTCTGTGGGGACCCCGACTTACGAGTCGAGATCGCCGAATGAACGTGCTCAGTGATCCCAGAGATCAATGCTCATCGAACACACATATACTAAATAACAAGAGTCTTACATCCGAAATTAACGTCTGATACAAATATGACCATTATGGCCAAGTCTTACAAGGATAGGGCCATTGAGGTCAGTTACACCATCACAACTACTAGAGGAATACTTGGTAGAAAACGGGAACCCATTGCCATCAGCCTTATCCAACAAGCATTCTAACTGGGAAGCATCCTAGATCTTGTGTCCGTCTCCGGCATACTCTTCTCCAAATTCTGGTCAATAAAATAACGAGTGGCAAGCCAATGCGTACTTTGAATATACTCGCAAACAACCCATGATATGGATGAATGCAGTTGGTACAATAATAAGATAATAGGCAGCATTTGCGGAAAGCAATTTTCGATTGTAAATAAACATGATCAAATACTTTTATGGACATGAAATCCTAAACTAGATGGTATTCATAAGAACAGGTTACAGATATCAACATATATGTTAAGGGCTGAACACCACAAGTTCACCCTATATGTCAAGTCACCGAACTTCTCATATCATCTTTCTTAGATAACATCTTTAAACACACACACACACACACACACACACACACTTGGTTTGTGCGGAAACGACTGGACGTAGTTTAAGCAGCACCACCCAACTATCCTTGACCATGGACATCGGCTATTCGAATAGTTCTACACTCTGCAGAGGTTGCACGCTTTACCCACGAGATCCGGGAAACTTCTGTGTCATCCACGACTCGCGGTATATATAACATACCCGTGGTAAGTGACCGAACATTGCCTTTCCACTAACGATACTAGACAAAGAGTCCACTTGATTGGTACCCATCCCACATGATGAACGTCTTACAAGCACCAACTCTAGACCGTATCATCCATTTGGGGACCAACGGTGTGCCCGGAACACGCGAAAACGGCATAGTCGACCTACCTGGTATGACCCCGTCACGAGAGTGACCACATGTCACTCCTGCCACTAGTAATGCGGGCTCTTTGCTAGCACCGACCAAAGTAATCAACAAAGCCCCGTCCCATAAAGGGGTAATATGGTCGCACATGTAAGGTTGGGACGGTCGACAAATAATAAATCTAATCCCATTTCCGAAACCACTCACACAAAACCTTTCCGGTACACCACTTCTTTCTCAAGTGGTCATCTAGCTCAACACATCATCCATGCATTAGTGGCACCCGACGGGGTTTTCGTAAAACATTTGATACCACCTTGTTTACCATCACCATGCATATGCTCATCCTATGCGTAGCACTACTACTAATACTTGTCGACATTTGTCAGCATGACCCTCATAGATGGTAGGGTCAAGCTCAAATGCAAGTGCTCTAGAGGAGCCACCGGTAACACCACCTTAATGGTTTACCAACTATTTATGATCATATGCAACGGAGATAATCTTTCTACATGGCATGCATAAAACAATATCTCACACATGGTCAAAGGGCTTCTTGCCTTGGTCAGCTAGGTATCCGGGGTCTTCGAGGTCTTCGGGTCCGGTTTCTTCGTCAAATGCGTGATCTAACGTTGTAATAATAATAAATTTAATAAGAAACACAATCAATAACAGAGCACAAACTCACTTTAAAAATGTTACCCTATTCAGATAAATCTATAAAATAATTTTCAAAATGTTTGTCTCTGGTTTTGAGAAAAGTTATTATTTTTAAAATCAGTTTAAGAGAAGCCAAAGTAACCAGAATGAGCCTTTTAATTATCTCTCTACATAAAAGTTGTTATTTTTTTCAATGGCTCTATTAAATTCTACTTATTTTTAGAAGAATTGTGGTGGAAAAATAATTAATTTATACTGCATAACAAATCCTAGAAAATTCTTCTAAAACAGAATCAAATGGAAAAAGAAAAATGGGCTAAGCCCTGGCCTGGCTCGGCCTGTGGCTGGACCGGCCCAGCTGGCCAACCGGCGAGCCAGCACAGGCGCACGCGCCGTCAGGTTCAAACCTGACGCGCGGGCCCGAGCGGTCAGCGGTTGCAAGTAGAGAGGGGGGAGAGATGAGCCGCCGACAGGTGGGGCACACCTATCGGGGTCATCGTCTTCCTCGGGTCAGAGGGGAGGGGAGGCACACCGGCGGGGATTCCGATGCCGTCAAGCCCCAACGAGGACAGGAATGGAACCAGTGCTTCGTCACCTACCTGCTGGTGGTCGAATGAACGATGGGGAGGCTCTGGTTCACCGGAAGTGAGGTGGTTGTGATGGAGCATATTTGGGAGGTGGACGAAGTGGGTGCTACGGGCAGGGATAAGCTCAGAGGAGTGGCTGGGAAGCTTCCTGAGCTTGCTACGGTCACGGAGGTGAAGAGAGGAGTGCTGGAGCTAGCCTGTAACCCCAGATCGACGGAGCTCCGAAGCGTCAGGGCCTTGGTCAATCTCGAGCACCAGAGCTCAGTGTGCTCGAATGGGGTGGCTAGGGGTGCGATTGAGGCTCTGGAGGAGTAGGGTGAGGGTGCTGGAGCGAGGGGGAGGCCTATTTATAGGGCCTCGACGGTGCACCAAGCGGGAAGCGCAAGTGGTTTCATCGTGGCTCGCAGGTTGGGCAGAGGGGGCTCGGGGTCGAAACCGTGGTGTGGCGGACGTGGTTTTGGACCCCTGCGACTCACTAAGAGGGAGAGAGAGCGAGGAGGAGCGTGCATGCGTGGCCGCGGTCTTCTGGCCGAATCTGGCGCACGCGGGCATGCGTCGCTCCCGTCAACAGAGCAAGGGAGGAGGGGCCCTCGGGTTGCCCTAATGCAGTAGGAGTGTCGGGGACGTGGAGAGACAACAGGGGGGAGGCTCGAACCGGCCAGGGCTCGCCATCTTTGCCTCGGGTGCGTCCTGTAGCGTGCCCAGAGCGTAGTTTTGGCATGCCACGACATGTTGGCGTGCTCTGGGTGCTTTGGCCGTCTCAGGCGTGTCCTAGGGTTGGGTTGGAAGATCCCTAGCTGTCTGGAAGCCGAGTGACACACTCCTAGTCAAAGAGAGTGATTAAAGAGATGATGCCAGTCTTAGACGAGAAACTAAAATGAAGATTTTGGCTCTTCTACTTGGAATCAAATAGGTGCCACTCTTCTGAAGTCGTGGAGTGGTGCTGGCTACTTGGTCTATGAGTTTGCGTGTAAGTGTATGGGTGTGGAGTGAGTTAGGAGCTGAGTCACTAATCTGGTAGAAGGTGTTCGGCAGGTGTTTGGGGTAGCTACAGTTCACCACTGGTGATGAAAGTTAACAAGATTAAGTTTGAGGTAAAGATAGGATGCTACACCAAATTTGAGCTCCATTGGACAAGTTTGTTAATGTAAACTTGAAAATACCCCCAAATGGACAGTTTTGCCTTCACAAATGAAAATTTGGGTAAATTAATCCCCACAAATCCGATTCTTTCCATGAACTCCTTATTTGGGGTATTGAACCCTCCTGCAAAGTTTCAGGTCATTTGGATAAACTTTGCAATGTAGAGTTGCTCAAATTTGATTTTGAACAGAGAGGGTTTTAGGATTACTTGGTGAATCAAACCACCTTGGAATGAGGTGAGGCTTGGCATAGCCATCAAATATAGCTTGGGAAACATGCTGGAATTTATTGGGAATTTATTGAGAATATTTCCTTTGGAAATATTTCAAAAGGTCAAAACACACGGAATAGGTTTTTAGAGGTTTACTCAAATATATAGAATATAAATAATGGTTGAAAATCATATATATGGAAAATATATGTCCTGTGAGTGCCCTAAATTTTTAACATATTTTTCTAAGATAGAAAGATAATTTTCCATATAGGAATATCATTTCTGGCCTCAGAAAAGGAAATTCAAATAAAATAGAAATATAATTTAAAAATAAGAATTTTATGATCTTGGAGGTTTATAACAATGTTGGTTTCAAAATACAATACTTGGGTGGAGGCAATCCCTAGAAATCAGGGTCTTGTAGTGAAAACCCCCAAGCAAGGTTTTAATTTGCAGAAATAGGTAAAGGGCATTTTTAGCTAGATTAATTTGTGAAAACCAATTTTCCAAGGTCCACACATACAACATCCATACAATCAATGACAAACATGGCACTCATGGCATTTGATTAAAAGTTTTAATTGGTTCCAAATTTTAAAGAGGTTGCACTAAGGTGAGTGAAAATCAGGTTGTGATAGATATCGATCGGATGACTCAATTGCATCTATGCTTGGAGAGAAACTGGATAATTTTACTACTGCCTACAAATCTAATATCGCTCAAGCTGCTCCTCCCTCGAAACTCTCCTCTCCTGAAGAAATACTTGATGCTCTCAATGTCATTGCGGGACTGGATGATGATGCATTGCTAGAAGCTCATGATATCCTCATAGCAGATGACCGCAAGTTCAAGGCTCTTATGGCGCTGCCTAAAAGGATGAAGAAGAAATGGATCCTCAAGCAAATCAACCAATGAAGGTATGTTGCTTGTTCAGTGATCGGTTAGCAGTTGGCAAGCTCTGCTACATTTGTCCTTAGTTGTTTGTTAATGTCAACAATATTATGGGTACCTAGTATGGAGCAGAGGAAACAACTTGTTTGCTTTTCATCATAGTTATGTACTTACGTATTCCATGTTGAGATTAGCATGATCGATGGTGTTATGTTATCATCTTAATAAGATTTTCCTGTCATGTCTTCCATACAAGGCTTACTCAAACAATGTTTTTTCTGCCATGTTTGAGAACAACTTGTTCTGCCATGTCTTTTTTCTTTTCATCAAGAAGTGGCATTAATAGTCTAGAATATATCAACTACATATGCCTATTTAGTGGATGAATAAATATATGTACTTAATGAAGTGCAAGTTAACCTTTGAGCAATTTCTATATCAACTTGAGTTTGTTTACCCTTGTAAGGATTGTTGCAAGCTAAAGCTTATCGTGTGACACTTTGATTTGTCTTCTAGGCTGGCATCAAATATTGGGTGAAGTGTGATGTTGAACGAACAAAACAAAGAAATTAAGATCCTCGAGCAATGGAAATCTTTCTTGGGTGGTGCTAACAATGCAAAGATTCAGTTTTATGTAACCCTGGCTAGATTATGATCATTTGATGTTGTTGTGAACCTTTGTTGTATTGTAAAGTTAACTTTTTACAAGTCTGATTAAATTTTTACAAAGTCTCATGTTGAAGTTATATGTCTTGGCATGGTTCAGTTTATTGCAAAACATTGCTATGTGTGAAAAACAAGTTGTCAAAGTTGGTGTTGGTACAGTTTCATGTTCGTTTTGGTTCTGCTACAAATTTGACCTCAAAATCCTAGTGACATCCAAACATGAAATTTGGAATTGGAATCTAGATTGAGCCAAATGAAATCTTGATAGAGATTTCATTTCAGCTAAATGAAACGAAATCAGGGGAGCCAAACGAGTTGTTAGAGAAGTCTTTAATAAACCTCCTATAGAAACCAGCATGACCAAGGAAACTTCTTATACCTTTGATATCGGTAGGACACGACATTTTTTCAATAGCATCAACTTTAGCTTTGTCAACTTCAATACCTCTTTCGGAGATTTTGTGTCCCAAGACAATGCCTTCATTAACCATAAAGTGGCACTTCTGCCAATTCGAGACAAGATTATTTCTACATATCTCTGCAAAACTCGATCAAGGTTGCTCAAGAAATCATCAAAAGAAGTTTCGTAAACGGAAAAATCATCCATGAAAACCTCAACAATCTTTTCACAAAAGTCAAAGAATATAGCCATCATACATCTTTGAAAGGTAGTAGGTGCATTGCATAAACCAAAATGCATACGTCTATAAGCAAAGATATCGAAAGGGCAAGTAAAAGTGGTCTTCTCTTGATCCTCTTTTGACACAGGTATTTGAGAGAAACCAGAATAACCATCTAGAAAGCAAAAACGTGTATGGTTGGATAGTATTTCTAGAATTTGATCAATAAAAGGTAGAGGGTAATTATCTTTCCTAGTAGCTTTATTTAATTTCCTAAAATCAATTACCATTCTATATCCTGCAATAAATCTATGCGAGATAAATTCATTTTTATCATTAGGAACAATGGTAATACCTTCCTTTTTAGGGACCCAATGAACGGGACTAACCCATCTACTATCAGCAACAGGATAAATTATACCTGCCTCTAGAACCTTTTGTATTTCAGTTCTTACCAATTTTTTCATTTTAGGATTTAACCGTCGTTCGTGATCAACAACTGGTTTAGCATCAGGCTCCATATTAATTTTGTGCTGACATAGAGTGGGACTAATGCCCTTAAGATCATTAAGAGTATATCCAATAGCAACATGGTGCTTCCTCAAAGTTTTCAATAATCTCTTTTCTTCATGCTCTGAAATGTTAGCACTAACAATAACATGATATACCTCCTTTTCATCAAGATAAGCATACTTCAGAGTATCAGGTAATTGTTTAAGCTCAAACACGGGATCACCCTTGGGTGGAGGAGGATCCCCAAGTATTTGAACAGGCAGCTTGTGTTTCAAAATAGGCTACTGATCAAAGAAAATCTTATCTATTTCATTCCTTTCATTCAATTGCATATCATTTTCAGGGTCTAGCAAATATTGTTCTAAGGGATCAGTAGGAGGCACATCGATACAAGCGAGACCAATAATTTCATCTTTACTAGGCAATTATTTGTCATGGGGTTGTCTACGAAATTTAGAGAAACTGAACTCATGAGACACATGCCCAAAACTTACAGTAACAGTTTCTTTCTGAGATAGCAGCTTCTTTTTGTGAATCTTTTGCTATAAAGTATTAACACTATTCAAGAAGGGTCTACCAAATATAATGGGACAAAAATCATCTTGTGGGGAACAAAGAACAAGAAAATCAGTAGGATACTTTATTTTCCCACACAAGACTTCAACATCTCTAACAATCCCAATTGGTGCAATAGTTTCTCTATTAGCAAGCTTAATGGTAACATCATTTTCTTCTAATTCAGCTGATGCAATATCATTCATAATTTCTTGGTATAAGGTAAAGGGAATTGCACTCACACTAGCACCCACATCTCATAAGCCATGATAATAATGATCTCCTATTTTAACAGAAACAATAGGCATGCCAACTATAGGTCTATGTTTACCTTTAGTATCAGGTCTAGCAATTCTAGCAGCTTCCTCACAGAAATGAAAAACATGCCCATCAATATTATCAACCAAGAGATCTTTAACCATAGCAATACTAGGTTCAACTTTAATTTGTTCAGGAGGCATAGGTGTTCTAGTACAACTCTTAAGAACCACAGGTAAAGCTTTAGCATGTTCCTTTATTCTAACAGGAAAGGGTGGTTTCTCAATATAAGCAGTAGGAATAACAGGATCAGTATTATAAATAATAGTTTCTTCTTCAACTTCAATGGGTTCAACTACTTTAACTTCAATGGGAGGATGATATTTAAACCACTTCTCCTTGGGGAGATCAACATGAGTAGCAAAAGATTCACAGAAAGAAGCTACTATCTCAGCGTCAAGTCCATATTTAGTGCTAAAATCACGAAAAGCTTGAGTGTCTATAAAGGATTTAACACAATCAAACTTAAGGCTTATACTTGACTCATTACATTTGTCAAGTTCCCAATCTTCAGAGTTGCATTTAATTCTTTCCAATAAGTTCCATTTGAATTCAATATCTTTCTTCATAAAGGAACCATCACAAGAAGTATCGAGCATGGATTGATCATTACGAGAGAGCCGAGCATAAAAATTCTAAATAATAATTTCTCCTAGGAGCTCATGATTGGGGCATGAATATAACATTGACTTAAGCCTCCCCCAAGGTTGAGCGATTCTTTCTCCTTCACGAGGCAAAAAATTATAAATAATATTCCGATCACGATGAACCAGATTGTGACGCCCTCCATTTAATCGTACGCTAATCATGCACGCAAATGCGTACGATCAAACCCAAGGACTCACGGGAAGAATATCACAACACAACTCTAGACACAAATAAAATAATACAAGCTTCATATTACAAGCTAGGGGCCTCGAGGGATAGAATACAGAAGCTCGATAAACACACAAGTCAGAGGAAGCAACAATATCTGAGTACAGACATACACATGGGGTGCCTTAGAGAAGGCTAGCATAAAAGAAACACGATCGAACGAGGCGAGGCCTCCTGCCTGGGAACCTCCTAAACTACTCCTGGTCTTCAACGACCTCCATGAAGAAAACACCATGGGGGGGGCAGACATCGACAGGAAATTCCATCTCCTGGGCTCCATCATCTAGTCGCAGCAACGGATCAAGGGGACAAAAGGGGGGAGCAATGCAACGGTGAGTACTCATCCAAAGTACTCGCAAGACTTATATCAGAACTAAGCTAAGTATGCATTAGTATCAAAGAAAGGAGTTTATATGTGGACTGACTGCAACAATGCAAGAATAGAGAGAGAAGGCCTAGTCCTATCGAAGGCTAGCATCTTTAGGGTCTTGCAGCAATAGACGAGAGTAGAACAGGTAACACCATTAATAGTCATATTGTTGCAGCAATATTAAAGTGAGGTCATGCCGAGAGATCCTTCCTCAACTCCCTGGGAGGAAGCAATCCCAGGGCAACAATTCCAGTTAAGTAACAATTGTAGTTGTATAAGATCAGTGCACAACTCCAAGTCGTCCTGTAACCGTGGACACGACTATTCGAATAGTTAATTTTCATCCCTGCAGGGGTGCAACACATTTCCCGTCACGCTCGATAACACTCTGGCCGGACACACTTTTCTGGGTCATGCCCGGCCTCGGAATATCGACACGTCGCAGCCCCACCTAAGACTCAACAGAGAGGCCAGCCCGCCGGTCTAACTCCTAAGCACAAAGGGTTCATGGGCCCGGTTAGTGCGAAAATGTCTCCAACCAACCCAGATCAAATACCCAAATCCATTATCATTTTAATTAGGCCATCGACACAATCTCGCGGGAATCCATCCGTCTAACAACTAATCACCAATGATCCCAGTAGCATGGTCGAGTAACTGTGTGGTTGAAACATGTAGCGAACCGACCTGAAACGACCAAGTCTCTGGTGTTTCCGTACCATCCCAAGATCATGCTGGTACACACACAGTACATCAATGTATATATCGAGAGTTCAATCACACAGCTTTATTAATCGAAATCTCATATCGAGTACTTTATTACAATAATGAATTACAATAAAGTGGCTGAAGGCCATCTCATGAGATAACTAACAAAGACTAGCAGAAGCTTCAAAGGTAGACGAGTCCATCCGACTCCAGGGCATATTACCGAGCGTATGTCATAGCCTCACTCCTGGTCGGAAAAATACTCCACAACATGATACGTTGCATCCGTGTAGGTCAGCATATGGAATATGCCGACAAGTCATCAAAGAGAGGGGGTGAAATAATAATCATCTATTCTACATGCATATATGGAAGGCGGGGCTATAAGTTTTCAGCGAAAAGCAAATTTTCTCCTACATCAAGAGAGGGTTAAAAGCAAAATATTACTACATTGTTTGTTGTTAACGAGATGGTTCCGCCAACCAATTTCTCATACCCGAGTTGTCAATAATTCCCACATCATTATTAAATTGTGTTGAGAGTTCAGGAAAAATTCAATGCCTTCGGCTCAAGTTGTCCATGACCATGGACACGGCTAATCGATTAGGTTTGGGTACTCTGCAGAGTTCTGCACACGTTCCCCACAAGATTTGATCGCCTCCGGGTATGTCCTCGCACTTCAGGGTGTTTGAAGATTGGATGATCAAAACATGGTCTTTCAACGGGTCCCTCTGATCCCCTATCGGTGTCCATCGAATCCTACCGTTCTTCTACATCTGCTAGCACCGCCTGTCTAGAGTCTCCGCGTTGTCCAACCAAGCCAAAGCCCATAATGACTTGTGGCTGTGCAGGTAAGCCTTGGGTCTTGAAGCCTCCGTCCATCCCTTCGAGCCTGGGTGAAGCTTTCCGCAAGATGTCATGGCACTTCCCCATGCATCCCGGGTTATCCACTAGTTTCTCCAGGGAGCCCATCTAAACCGTCCTTCACCCAGAGTTGCATTGCATCACGAGGTCTTGAAAAGTCTTGACTTAACCGGTCTTGGTTATTAAATTATTCTCGCATCACTCGTGATAAACTCTCAACCAGAACCCCGTCTACACAAGCATAGCAAAGTAAAGTTTGTCGTCTTGGGCCAAGTAACGGGGTTGTTGGGTGCCTACCACAAGATACTACAACAAGTAACCAAAATTTGCAAGTACCTAATCAGCATGCAATAGGGTGTTTGAAGGATAGAACTACAATGTATAAAACATAGGTAATACATGATCAAATGACTTGCCTTGCTGATAGTTTTCGTTATCGGGCGCTTCTAATTAGCACGCTTCACACTCCGGGTGATCTATCGATACAAACAAATACACACCATAAGCACTACAATCAATAACAAGCAAAATAACATCACTAACATATAATCACCATTGCACAAAGTGAAGAAAATCACTTAACATAAGAAAAATAGAATCTGTTTTTGATAAAAACCCAAGTAAAATATTTTAAAAACAATGAAATTTAAACTATAGAAATATATGATCACTAGGAAGCAACATAAAAAAGAATCAAATTAAAAGCTCTTTTTAAACTCCTGGAATAAGCAAAACAAGATTTAAACTAAATCTAATCTAATTCAAATTTTGACATTTCAAACATAGGAAAGTAATATGTTTTCGACAACTACGGAAAAATTGTGATCTACTGGAAAAAGATTCAACTCCATTGGAGTTCTGGATCAAAAGTTATGGAGGAAACAAAATTGGAACTCTCTCTGTTTTTGAATTAAAACTGAAAAACATAATAAGCTAACTAGTGAACGGGAGGGGGTACGTGTCAGCTCCTGATTCTCTAAGGGGGTGTGTGTTGCGGGGATAACCGGCAAATGGCCGGTATGTAAGTAAAGCCTCTCGGCTAAATAGTAAGTGGGGTAAAACTGGTTCGGTTTTTTTAACTAAAACCGAAGGGGTATCTATTTCTAATCTACACCGTAGATGAAAGATCCTACGGCTACAGGAGAGAGATGGGGAGATACTCACAGGCAGGAGCTCCGGCGAGACTCCGGCGAGCAGTGTGGTGGTGGTCGACGGGGACGGGGCTTCGGTGAGTCTCCGGCGAGGCCGAGGGCACCAGAGGATGGCGGCGGGGCTCCTCCGACGAATGGCAGCGACGGTGAGGCAGCTTGGGGCCGGGGAAGAGCTGCAGGGCGCCGGGGAGCTTCGGCTCAAGCGGACTCCGGCGAGGGTGGCGGGCGGAGGCGGCGGGGCTCGGGCAAGGGAAAGGCGAGGGGAAACGGGGCGAGGAGAGGGCCGGGGGGCGGCTTATATAGGGATAGAGGGGGGCTCCAGAGGGAAGGAGATCGGGGCGGAGGGTAACTCCGGCGAGAGTGGGCCGATAGGTTGAGAGAAAAAGGAAGGGGAGGGAGAGAAGAAAGGAAGGAGGAGGGGGGGTGACCGGCTCGGGTAGGGGTCGGTCGGCGGGTCCCACCGGGCAGAGAGAGAAGGGCACGGGCGGTCGGTTCGGTCGACCGGATCCTACGGGATTCGGTCCCGGGCTAGAAGGGGAGTGGGCCGGCAGGTTATAATGCGCCCGGGGCGCTTTCCTATTAAAAAATATACTTCTGGATTTTTTTTTCAAAAACACAAAGTAATAAAAATAAAAAGGAAATAAAATAAATACCAAATATAGGGGTATTATATACCAAAATTTTCAGAAAAAAATTTCCTACTCGTTTATCATTTTTCCAAGACCAAAATAAAAACTTTTTTAAAATGTCTTTTTTTAGAAAAACCCCTAAGGCTTTATTTTCTTTTTGCAATTATTTTCTCCATAAAACTTTGGTTTTTCTTGGCTCAAATATTTTCAAAAAAAATGCCCCTGATTTCGGAGGGTCATATTCCTCCTCTCTTTCTTGTTTGCAAGAATTATTTCGGGGCATTTCTCGTGGGAAGAAAAAAATATAAAAGCAAAGGAAAAATTGAAAGAATCCAAATGCAAAGCTTTATGGCAAACAATATGCTTAGATGCTTAGCTACATTTGTAAAACATTCCAAATTAGGAAATTTGGATGTTACAAACCTACCCACCTTAAGATGAATCTCGCCCTCGAGATTCGGGTTGGCTAGAAAGTAGGTGCGGGTGGTCTCGACGAAGATCCTCTTCTCGTTCCCACGTGGCTTCTTCCTTGGTGTGGTGGCTCCACAACACCTTGCAGAACTTGATGATCTTGGTGCGGGTAACTCTGTTGGCGGTCTCAAGAATCCTGACGGGTTTCTCCTCATACGTCAGATCAGTGTCAAGCTGTATGGCCTCTAGGGGCACTGTATCTCTCAACGAAACATCAGCCATCTCAGCATGGCATTTCTTCAACTCGGAAACATGGAAGACATCATGAACTCCGGACAATCCTTCCGACAATTCCAGTTTATATGCAACTTCGCCTCTACGTTCAAGGATTTTGTATGGGCCAATGAATTGGTGTGCTAACTTTCCTTTCACACCAAATCTCTTGATTCCTCGAAGTGGAGACACCCGAAGGTATGCTCGGTCTCCCGCTTCGTATGTTACTTCCTTGCGTTTGCTATCAGCATAACTTTTCTGCCTGGACTGAGCTATCTTGAGTCGGTCACGGATCAGCTTGACCTTCTCTTCGGAATCTCGGATAAGGTCGGGAGCAAAAAGTTGTCGGTCTCCAACTCCATCCCACATCAATGGTGTTCTGCACCTCTTTCCGTATAAAGTTTCGAAAGGGGCCATCTTCAGACTGGTCTGATAGCTGTTGTTGTATGAGAACTCGGCATAAGGCAAATTGTCATCCCAGCTGGACCCATAGTCTAGTGCCCAAGCTCTCAACATGTCCTCCAGAATCTGATTGACTCTCTCGGTCTGTCCGTCGGTTTGAGGGTGAAAAGCTGTACTAAACTCCAATCTCGTTCCCAAGGTTTCGTGCAGTTGGTGCATTGAGTCCCTCTATCCCACACAATACTCTTCGATACTTCATAAAGGCATACGATCCTGGTCATATAGATCTTGGCCAACTTGGCACTCGTGTAGGTAGTCTTCACGGGAATGAAGTGAGCTACCTTGGTCAAATGATCGACCACAACCCAGATAGAATCATAACCAGAATGGTCCTGGGCAATCCTGTGATGAAGTCCATACCAAGCTTTTCCCATTTCCACTCGGGTATCGACAGAGGTTGAAGCAAACCTGCTGGCTTCTGATGCTCGGCTTTTACTCGCTGAGAAACATCTCATATTGCTACAAACTCGGCAATGTCTTTCTTCATTCCTATCCACCAGAAACTTTCTTTCAGATCCAGATACATCTTGGTGTTGCCTGGGTGTATCGAGTACGGGGAATTATGGGCCTCATGAAGTATCAACTTCCCGAGTTCGGGATCATTGGGTACATAGATGCGATCCTCAAACCATAAAGTTCCGAGTTCATCCTGACGAAAACCTTTAGCCTTCCCGTCTTTCATTCTCTGCTTAATCTCACCTATCTCCTTGTCGGTCTTCTGTGCTTCGCTGAACTTTTCAGTCAAAGTGGACCGAATTTCCAGTGTGGCTACAAATCCTCTTGGAACTATCTCCAATTTGAGCTCTCGGAGATCATCGGCTAACTCCTGGGGTAATCCTCCCGCTATGAGTGTGTTCACATAACTCTTGCGGCTCAAGGCATCGGCTACAACATTTGCCTTCCCGGGGTGATAATGCAATCTCATGTCATAGTCCTTTATCAACTCTAGCTATCTCCTCTGTCTGAGGTTCAACTCCTTCTACGTGAAGATATATTTCAGGCTCTTGTGATCAGTGTAAACATCACAACTATTTCCGATCAGGAAATGTCTCTAGGTCTTGAGAGCGTGCACTACGGCTGCTAGTTCCAAGTCATGCGTGGCATAATTCAGCTCATGGGGCCTGAGCTGTCTGGATGCATAGGCTACAACTTTACCTTCTTGCATGAGCACTCCTCCAAGTCCTTGACGAGAAGCGTCACAGTAAACGTGGAAATCCTTCCGAATGTTCGGCAATATCAGCACTGGGGCTGTAACCACACGTTTCTTCAACTCTTGAAAACTGGCTTCACATTCGTCGGTCCAAACATACTTGGACTCCTTCTTCGACAACTCTGTCATGGGCTTGGCGATCTTTGAGAAATTCTCAATGAACCTCCGGTAATATCCGGCAAGTCCGAGGAAACTGCGGGTCTCCTTAACTGAAGTGGGTGCTACCCATTCGGTGATTGCTACGACCTTGGCAGGATCCACTGCTATTCCTTCTCGTGAAATGACGTGTCCGAGGAATCCGACTTCCTTCAACCAAAATTCACATTTGCTGAACTTCACATACAACTGATGCTCTCGAAGTTTCTCCAAAACCAGAGATAAGTTTCCTTGTGTTCCTCCTCATTCTTGGAGAATATCAGTATGTCATCGATGAACACCACGACAAACTTCTCCAAGTATTCCATAAATACCTTGTTCATCAGATTCATAAAATATGCCTGAGCATTAGTCAGTCCAAATGACATGACCGTGTACTCATACAGACCATACCGGGTGGTGAAGGCTGTCTGGGGTATATCTTGTTCACGAATTTTTAGCTGATGATACCCGGATCGAAGATCGATCTTGGATAACACTCTGGCTCCAACTAACTTGTCAAACAGATCGTTGATCATCGGCAAGGGAGACTTTTTCTTGATGGTCGCCTCGTTCAATGCACGATAATCGACAACCATTCTCAAGGACTTATCCTTCTTTTCAACCAAGAGCACTCGGGCTCCCCAAGGTGAAGAACTTGGGCGAATATACCCTTTGTCCAACAACTTCTTAATTTGCTTCTTGATTTCTACTAAATCGTTTGCGGGCATCCGATAGGGTCTCTTGGATATCGGGGCTGTTCCGGGTAATAGCTCAATCAGGAACTCAATCTCTCTATCCGGTGGCATGCCCGGCAATTCCTCCAGAAATACATCTGGGTATTTTTGCACAATCGGTACTTCCTCCTGGACTACTCCCGTGACCCGATTACTCCGTGTCGGGCGTTGGGATACGTACTTAATCCGCTTTTCCTCGGGGGTGGTGAGAAAAATAGACTTAAGGGCACAATCAATATTCCCTTCGTACTTGGCCAACCAATCCATGCCTATGATTACATCCAATCCCTGAGACTCTAATACGATGAGGTCGGTGGGAAACTTATGGTTCCCGATGTTGAGACTCAAAGCATGGCATCCTATCCCGGCTGTCATCATGCCTCCTGGGGAACTGACCTTAATAGGCTAGCTGAGGGTTCTAGTTGGCAAACTATACTTTTCCACAACTACCCTTGATATGAATGAATGCGTTGCCCCAGAATCAGAAAGTACCAATACTGGACGTGAATTTAGGAAAAACTTACCAACCACAATATCGGGGTGATCATAGACCTCTTCAACATCAATGTGATTCACTTGAGCTCGAGGAAAAGGGTTGGGCTTCTTTGCTGCTGAGTTGTCATTGCCGTTTCCATTTCTCTGCTTGTTCTGGGGACATTCAGTGGCATAGTGTCCCGTCTTCTAACACTTGAAGCAGGTGATGTGATTCAGATCCTTCTGGGCTGGAGCGGAATGATGCTGAGTGCCGGTGCCGCCATTCTTGAAGTTGTTGTTGTTGCGGTGGTTCCCATTTCCTCCATGGTTGTGGCCTCCATGGTTGTGCATTGGGTGGTTATGCTGGACATGTCCTTCAAACTTACCGGATCCAGCCCCGGTATTCCCTCGATAGGCGGTGTAGAGAGGCTTCTGCTAAGTGCCGGAGTTGAACTTCCCATTGCCATACTTCCGCTTGCGGTTCTCCATCTGCTGATGTTTCCCCTCCAAGATGAGGGCCTTATCTACCAGCTCCTGGTAGTTGTTGAAGTTGGCTACAGTCAGCTGAATGCTCAGCTCATCATTGAGTCCTTCCATGAACTTCTCCTGCTTGGCCGCATCATCGGCCACATCTCTAGGTGCATAGTGAGCGAGCATACTGAACTCATCAACGTACTGTGCCACAGAGCGATTTCCCTGGCTTAAGTTGCGAAACTCACGCTTCTTCAGACTCATTGCACCAGGTGAGACATGTGCGGTGCGGAAGGCTTGCTTGAATTGCTCCCAGGTGACTCCAGCGATGGGGTAAGTGGTGGTGTAGTTCTCCCACCATACAACTGCAGGGCCTTCAAGCTGATGCGCGGCAAAGCGCACCTTCTCAGCTTCAGTACATCCAGCAGCGATTAGTTCCCGCTCCATCTTGCGGAGCCAATCATCTGCCACAGTTGGCTCAATGCTGCTGGATAAAGTAGGAGGGTTCAACCTCAGAAAACGGGTGAGATTGTCGGCCTGGGGTGGATGATGGTTGTTGTTATTGTTCTGTTTCTGGATGATCAGCTGCATCAGGGTATTCTGTTGCTGAATCAACTGAGTGAGCTCCGGCGGGAAGTTGGAAGCAGGGTCACGTCTCGGAGGCATTTGGTGTTTGTAGAGGGGTGGGATTAGCATAGAACAATGGTCTAAAGAGTAATTACACTACCCATATGAAATGCAACAAACAAGTATCACACCACACATTTTATTCAATACCGTCACAAAAGGTTCACACACGGGGATACAAGTTCCGATAACCTAAACATCGGCCTAAGCGTTTAACGATAAGATAAATTGGTGGACTAGTCTAAGTGTCCTCCTCAGAAAAGCATGGTGGTGGGTGCTTCGGTGGAGCTTGCTTCGTAGTCCTCCTCATTGCTGATCAAGGGGGCTACGTCTCCTTCAGGATGAAGGTTCTCGCCCATGTCCAGTTCTTCCTCCAGATATGCGACACGAACCTTCAGCTTCTCGATCCTCTCCAAAAAGTCATTCACCTCCAATTCGTGCTCATAGTGGGCTTCTCGGGCTGCTTCTTCGAGTTCGAGTTCGCGGAGCGACAGTTGCTTGATCTTCCCGGCGTCCTTGACCACACGATGCTCCAGAGTCCCGATGTGCTTCTCCAAGGTCTGGGCATAGGACAGGAGAGCGTCCTTGGTCTTGATTGAGATGATTTATCCATCTTCTCCTCTCCGGGATACCGTGAATAGGTCCGGTGAAATAGGGCAGCCTCTGTGCACTTCCTTGATATGTCCGAGTGCACAATGGACCGCCATGTCCCTTCCGAGAATCCAGCTGGGTGCGATGAACTTGAAGTCCACAGGCTCAGTGCGCGGCTCGAATGTCCTTCCGGGGACGTGCACCTCAATCCTGTAGCGTGAATCCTCCGGGTAAGATGAAGTAGGCTTCCTGTGATAGTCGGCAGAGCAATCCTCAAGTCCTTGGTGATCTGCATCAGCTCCTTTCCGAAAGGCATAGTGGCGTCGGGTTGGCATAACTCCGTGAACTTAACGGGGATGAAGGTGGCCATCTAAAACATTGGAAAATCGGAGAGAAGTCAGAAATGAGCAGAAGAGGAAATAGAAGATTTATAGACATAAGAAAAATAGTTTTCTTCCTAAGGCTTTTCCATTCCTAGAGGTTACGTCCTACGGTCAGCGTGTGCTCTGATACCATACCTGTAGCGACCCGACCTGAAACGGCCAAGTCTCTGGTGTTTCCGTACCATCCCAAGATCATGCTGGTACACACACAGTACATCAATGTAAATATCGAGAGTTCAATCACACAACTTTATTAATCGAAATCTCATATCGAGTACTTTATTACAATAATGAATTACAATAAATTGGCTCAAGCCCATCTCATGAGATAACTAACGAAGACTAGCGGAAGCTTCAAAGGTAGACGAGTCCATCCGACTCCAGGGCATATCACCGAGCGTAGATCGTAGCCTCACTCCTGGTCGGAAAAATGCTCTGCAACATGATACGTTGCAGCCGTGTAGGTCAGCATATGGAATATGCCGACAAGTCATCAAAGAGAGGGGGTGAAATAATAATCATCTATTCTACATGCATATATGGCAGGCGGGGCTATAAGTTTTCAGCGAAAAGCAAGTTTTCTCCTACATCAAGAGAGGGTTAAAAGCAAAATATTACTACATTGTTTGTTGTTAACGAGATGGTTCCGCCAACCAATTTCTCATACCAGAGTAGTTAATAATTCCCGCATCATTATTAAATTGTGTTGAGAGTTCAGGAAAAATTCAATGCCTTCGGCTCAAGTTGTCCATGACCGTGCACACGGCTAATCGATTAGGTTTGGGTACTCTGCAGAGTTTTGCACACGTTCGCCACAAGATTTGATCGTCTCCGGGTATGTCCTCGCACTTCAGGGTGTTTGAAGACAGGATGATCAAAACATGGTCTTTCAACGGGTCCCTCTGATCCCCTGTCGGTGCCCATCCAATCCTACCGTTCTTCTACATCTGCTAGCACCGCCTGTCCAGAGTCGCCGCGTTGTCCAACCAAGCCAAAGCCCATAATGACTTGTGGCTGCGCAGGTAAGCCTTGGGTCTTGATGCCTCCGTCCATCCCTTCGAGCCTGGGTGAAGCTTTCCGCAAGATGTCATGGCACTTCCCCATGCATCCCGGGTCGTCCACTGGTTTCTCCAGGGAGCCCATCTAAACCGTCCTTCACCCAGAGTTGCATTGCATCACGAGGTCTTGAAAAGTCTTGACTTAACCGGTCTTGGTTATTAAATTATTCTCGCATCACTCGTGATAAACTCTCAACCAGAACCCCGTCTACACAAGCATATCAAAGTAAAGTTTGTCGTCCCGGGCCAAGTAACGGGGTTGTTGGGTGCCTACCACAAGATACTACAACAAGTAACCAAAATTTCCAAGTACCTAATCAGCATGCAATAGGGTGTTTGAAGGATAGAACTACAATGCATAAAACATAGGTAATACATGATCAACTGACTTGCCTTGCTGATAGTTGTCGTTATCGAGCGCTTCTAAGTAGCACGCTTCGCACTCCGGGTGATCTATCGATACAAACAAATACACACCATTAGCACTACAATCAATAACAAGCAAAATAACATCACTAACATATAATCACTTAACATAAGCAAAACAGAATCTGTTTTTGATAAAACCCCAAGTAACAATATTTTAAAAAAATTGAAACTGAAACTACAGAAAGATATGATCACTAGGAAGCAGCAGCAAAAAGAATCAAATTAAAAGCTCTTTTTAAACTCCTGGAATAAGCAAAACAAGATTTAAACTAAATCTGATCTAATTCAAATTTTGAAATTTCAAACATAGGCAAGTAATATGTTTTCGAAAACTACAGAAAAATTGTGATCTACTCGAAAAAGATTCAACTCCATTGGAGTTCTGGATCAAAAGTTATGGAGGAAACAAAATTGGAACTCTCTCTGTTTTTGAATTAAAACTGAAAAACAGAATAAGCTAACTAGTGAACGAGAGGGGGTACGTGTCAGCTCCTGATTCGCTAAGGGGGTGTGTGTTGCGGGGATAACCGGCAAACGGCCGGTATGTAAGTAAAACCTCTCGGCGAAATAGTAAGTGGGGTAAAACCAGTTTGGTTTTTTTAACTAAAAACCGAAGGGGTATCTATTTCTAATCTACACCGTAGATGAAAGATCCTACGGCTACAAGAGAGAGATGGGGAGATACTCACAGGCAGGAGCTCCGGCGAGACTCCGGCGAGTAGGGTGGTGGTGGTCGACGGGGACGGGGCTCCGGCGAGGCCGAGGGCACCAGAGGATGGCGGTGGGGCTCCTCCGACGGATGGCGGCGACGGCGAGGCAGCTCGTGGCCAGGGAAGAGCTGCAGGGCACCTGGGAGCTTCGGCTCAAGCCGACTCCGGCGAGGGTGGCGAGCGGAGGCGGTGGGGCTCAGGCAGGGGAAAGGCGAGGGGAAACATGGGGAATAGAGGGTCGGGGGGTGGCTTATATGGGGAGAGAGAGGGGGCTCTAGAGGGAAGGAGATCGGGGCGGAGGGTAACTCCGACGAGAGTGGGCGGCTCGGCTGACAGAAAAAGGAAGGGGAGGGAGAGAAGAATGGAAGGAGGAGGGGGGTGACCGGCTCGGGCAGGGATTGGTCGGGTGGGTCCCACCGAGCTGAGAGAGAAGGGCACAGGCGGTCGGTTCGGTCGACCGGATCCTACGGATTCGGTCCCGGGGCAGAAGGGGAGTGGGCCGGCATGTTATAATGCGCCCGGGGCGCTTTCCTATTAAAAAAATATACTTCCTGATTTTTTTTTCAAAAGCAGAAAGTAATAAAAATAAAAAGGAAATAAAATAAATACCAAATATAGGGGTATTATATACCAAAATTTTCATAAAAAAATTTCCTACTCGTTTATCATTTTTCCAAGACCAAAATAAAAACTTTTTTAAAAATGTTTTTTTTCAGAAAAACCCCTAAGGCTTTATTTTGTTTTTGCAATTATTTTCTCCATAAAACTTTGGTTTTTCTTGGCTCAAATATTTTCAAAAAAAATGCCCCTGATTTCGGAGGGTCATATTCCTCCTCTCAATCTTGTTTGCAAGAATTATTTCGGGGCATTTCTCGTGGGAAGAAAAAAATATAAAAGCAAAGGAAAAATTGAAAGAATCCAAATGCAAAGCTTTATGGCAAACAATATGCTTAGATGCTTAGCTACATTTGTAAAACATTCCAAATTAGGAAATTTGAGATGTTACAAAACATCAGGGAAATCCGAGGTATCACCCTCGTTGGATTCCGAACGATGTATCCGTCAAGGTGGGCTTAGAGGAATCACCCTCGGGGGTCCCACACTTGAGGGGTTGCACGACAGAGTCATCGTCAGGAATGGTGAAAGAGGAATCACCCTCAATAACCACGACTGATGGGGTCATAGTCCTAGGGTAGGGTCATAGGCCTGTCCTACAGGTCCTACCCAAGGACTACCCCACGCAAGGGACATGACCTTAAGTATGCCCGACTGTATTAAGGTGCCCCCATCATCCAGTCGGTAACGGGCTCAGGATCATCCAGTCGGAGACTAAGACTCGGAGGACACCGGACCTACCGACTGGATACACTCGGTGCGTCGTAACCTCCCTGGAGGGAAACTGCCGTACGTTTCCGGGTGCATTAACTAGCATTTATAGCATACGTTACCTGTAACGCATGCACTCAATCGCCACTGCTCCACCCTTGAATCAGAACCGTTGTGGAGGGCAGCGCACTCTATATAAGCCGCCCTCCCCCATTGATAAAAGGGTTAGAAAAACATTGTACTCCATATTACACTCGGTAACAAACTCCAAGAGCACTAAGACGTAGGGCTATTACCTCCACCGTAGAGGGGCCTGAACTCATACAACCTCGCCGTAGCTAGGACTCTGCCCATCTCATTCGTACCCTACACATCTACTGTCAGGCTTATACCCATGACAGTAAGCGCCCACCTTGGGGCAGGCGTCTAAGCGACTTCCGGCGAGTTTGCGACTACTTCCTTTCGTCATGTCGTCCGGTGGAGTTTCAAGCATGGGTCACCAGATCCTCTTCGGTGCTCTCTCCTTCATCGTCGACGATTCGGCGTGGCTCCGGGAGGCACCCCTTGACGTCAAGGCGCTTCCTCGTCGCGGGGCCACGCACTTTCGTGCTGGCGCTCGCGGCGTTCTTCTTCTCCAACAATCGGCTCCGTTGCCGGCTTGCACCTTCGTCACGCGCCGCAGCAGGCGATCTCGCAGTCCGCGTCTAGAACGTTGGGTGCAGCATGCCCGAGCGCGCCAGTTCGCCTCCTCTCAGGTGGCAATCCTGGAGTCTGTTGTAGTTGCCCCACGCTCCCAATGCTCGGACTCGGTTCCGACTGAGCTTCCTACCGAGTACGTGGGTCGTGGGCCTGCAGCAGAAGTACACATGGCCAACTCCCATGAAGATCCTCGTCAAGCCGACCGAGGTGAAGTTGGCGAAGCATCCGGTGCGCGTCGTCCGCCTCGTCGTTCTGCCAGCCGACACACTCGGCGGAGCAACGTGGAGGTGTTCCGCACGCCTCTCCTCAACCTGGCCGCGGCTGCCCAGATTGCCGATTCCCTCCAGCCGACTAATTCAGAAGCAGGAAGGGGAATCGAACAAATCCGAGCCCTGTTGTGCACGGTGCAGCAACAGAATTCGGCAGTCTCCCAGTCACACAATCGGATCCACAATAGTTCCGTCCATGCAAACACGCATAGATCGGTTCACAACCATGGATCTCATCAGTATCGCCGTCGCTCATGCATCCCTCCGCGGGGTGGGCCCTACGGGTCCCGACATCATGATGATCGACATTCAGTCGGTGACACTTACGACCCAAGACCCGACGCAAGGGGCCGAATCGCCCAGCGAAGAGTTGACAGGGGTCGAGCCCACCGCGATGGCCGCGATATGGACCGTACGTGTGGAAGCAGGGGCATCGTATCTGGCCCCGAGTGTTTTAGTCGAGCCATCCGCTCGGCTGATATCCCGCCCAACTTCCGATTGGCTGCGAGAATCGGTAAATTCTCAGGAGAGTCCAAGCCTGAAACATGGCTAGACGACTACCGAGTGGCGGTCCAGATCGGAGGAGGATACGACCATGTCGCTATGAAGCACCTCCCTCTGATGCTCGACGGCTCGGCCCGAGCTTGGCTGAACCAGTTGGCCCCTTCAAGCATTTACAGTTGGGCAGATCTAGCCCGAGTGTTCATCAGAACCTTCGAAGGAACGTGCAAGCGCCCTGCAGGTCTTGTGGAGCTTCAACACTGTGTCCAGAAGCCGAATGAGCCCTTGCGCGACTTCATCCAGCGATGGACGACTCTGTACCACACGGTGGAGAACGTCACCGAGCGTCAAGCGGTCTGCGCTTTCAAGGCAGGCGTGCGATACAGGGAGCTGTACTTGAAGTTTGGTCGAACCGGCGACATCTCCATGAGCAAGATGATGGAGATAGGAACTCCCTATGCAAATGGCGAAGAAGAGGAGCGCATCCGGAGCGGTAAACACAAGACAGTCGGCGATGCCGACGGAGGTAGCACTCGGAAGCAGAAACCGAAGGTTCCGCCCACACCGCAAGCACAAGCTGCAGCTGTAACCAGCACCAAATTCAAGGGCAAAGGGAAAGCGCAGTTCACCCCAAGAAAAAGCCTTTCAACAATCCCATCCTGGACCAGCCTTGTCCAATCCATACGAAGATGGATGAGGAAGGTAACCCCATATACGCAAAGCACACTACTCGGCAGTGCCGCCTCCTGATCCAGGGTTTCAGCGAAGGGCAGCCGAGTGAGCAGAATCCTGAACAGGATGAGGAGGACAAGGAGGATCCGTCCCCCCAAGTCCATGCAACCCTCATGATCTTCGCTGACGTCGAAAGCAAGAGTCGACTGAAGCTAGTAAACAGAGAAGTCAACATGGCCGTTACGACTGCCCCCAAGTTTCTCAAATGGTCTCAGACTACGATTACCTTCGATCAGTCGGATCATCCAACACATGTCCCCACCCAGGAAGGCAGGCTCTGGTCGTCGACCCGGTGGTGGAAGGGGTCCGACTGCGCAAAGTCCTAATGGACGGCGGCGGCGGGTTGAATATTATGTATGCTGACACTCTCAAGGGGATGGGCATTCCGATGTCCAGACTCAGCGAGAGCAATATGCAGTTCCACGGAGTCGTCCCAGGGCAGAAGGCCAAATCACTCGGCCAGATCGCATTGGAGGTCATCTTCGGCTCCGACAAGAACTTTCGCAAGGAGAAGCTCATATTCGAGGTGGTGGACTTCCAGAGCGCTTACCATGCAATTCTGGGCCGCCCGGCATATGTGAGTTTCATGGCACGACCGTGCTATGTGTACTTGAAGTTGAAAATGCCCGGTCCAAAAGGCGTTATAACCATCATCGGCAATCGCCAGCAAGCCGAGGAGTGTCTGCAAGAAGGGTCGAGGATCGCCGACCATCAGATGGCTGTACTCGAGCTCGAAGAGTACAAGAAGACAGTCGACCCCGCCGACTTAATGCGCTCGAAGAAGCCAGCTTCTGAGTCCGCGTTCCAGTCGGCAGGGGAGACTAAGAAGGTTAGCATCCACCCGACGGACGAGTCTGCCGCCCCGACGAACATCTCCACCACCCTGGATCCCAAATAGGAAGCCGAGCTCACCCAATTCCTCCGTGAGAACTGGGACATCTTTGCATGGAAGCCATCTGACATGCCGGGTGTACCTAGGGAGTTAGCTGAGCACCGACTGCATGTGGATCCCGCTGCTCGGCCTGTCCGAGAGCGCCTGCGCCGGTCCGCCGCGCACAAAAGGAAGGCAATCGGAGAAGAGGTGGCTAAGCTGCTAGCTGCCAGATTCATTCGCGAGATTCACCACTCCAAGTGGCTCGCCAATGTAGTCATGGTGCCCAAGAAGGACAAGTCACTCCGAATGTGCATTGACTTCAAGCACCTCAATAAGGTCTGCCCGAAAGACCATTTTCCGCTCCCCCGCATAGATCAAATTGTCGGTTCGACTGCGGGGTGTGACCGTTTATCATTTCTTGATGCCTACTCGGGTTATCATAAGATCCGTCTGTATGGTCCCGATGAGTTGAAAACAACTTTTATCACCCCGTTTGGGTGCTTCTGCTACATCACCATGCCTTTCGGTCTGAAGAATGCAGGAGCTACCTTTATGCGCATGATCCAAAAATGTCTCCTCGACCAGATCGGTCGCAATGTGGAGGCATACATGGATGATATCGTAGTCAAGTCCCGCAAAGGTTCCGACCTGCTGACTGACTTGGCAGAAACATTCGCCAATCCTGCCAAGTGTTCATTCGGTGTTCCCAGCGGAAAGTTACTCGGTTTCTTTGTTTCCGAACGAGGGATCGATGTTAACCCCGAAAAGATCGGGACCATCGTCCGAATGGAGAGGCCGGTCAGAATACACGATGTTCAACGACTCACAGGTTGCTTAGCAGCTTTGAGCAGGTTCATCAGTCGACTCGGCGAAAAAGCACTTCCTCTGTACCGACTCATGAAGAAATCAGATACCTTCGAGTGGACAGACGAAGCCCAAGTCGCGTTCGACGACCTCAAAGTCCTACTTTCCACCCAGCCGGTTCTTACTGCTCCGCTCAGTAAAGAGCCCCTTCTTCTGTATATCGCGGCTACAAATCAAGTCGTCAGTACTGTTCTTACAGTCGAGCGAGAAGAAGAAGGCAAAGCATACAAAGTTCAGCGGCCAGTGTACTATGTCTCCGAGGTCCTGACCCCTTCCAAGCAGAGGTATCCCCATTATCAGAAGCTTATCTATGGGATCTATTTGACTGCGAAGAAGGTTGCCCATTATTTCCAAGACCACTCGGTATCTGTCGTTTCTGATTCTCCTTTGTCGGAAATTCTCCACAATCGAGACGCGTCAGGCCGAGTGGCGAAGTGGGCGATGGAGATGCTGTACTGTGACATCAAGTTCGAGGCCAAGAAAGCTATTAAGTCTCAAGCCCTGGCTGAATTTATAGCAGAAGGGGTAGAACAACAGCAACCGACCCACATCTACTCGGCTCATTGGACAATGTTCTTCGATGGGTCTCAGATGTTGAATGGATCTGGCGCTGGTGTTGTGATCGTATCACCAAAGGGTGACAAGCTCAAGTATGTGCTTCAGATACACTTTGATTCCTCTAACAATGAGGCAGAGTATGAAGCTCTTCTCTACGGATTGCGCATGGCCATCTCACTCGGTGTCCGTCGCCTGATGGTCTACGGCGATTCAGACTTGGTGGTCAACCAAGTTATGAAAGAGTGGGACATAAGGAACCCCACTATGACAACCTACTGCAATGCAGTCAGGAAGCTGGAGAAGAAGTTTGAAGGTCTAGAACTTCATCATGTTCCAAGGCTGAAGAACCAAGCGGCGGATGAATTGGCTAAGCTCGGATCCACTCGGAGACCCGTCCCGAGTGATGTCTACCTCGAGCACCTCCATCTTCCTTCAGTCAAAGAAGATCCCTTCACGGAAGAGCCAGTGCAACCCAAGAGCGCAACAGATCCGACTGAAGTCGATGTGCCTGCTATGGTTGATCTGGTCACTGAGATTCTGGTAATTATCCCCGAGTGGACTGTGCCGATTATGGCATATATCCTAAGGCAAGAGCTTCCAGAAGACGAAGTCCAAGCCCGACAAATAGTTCGCAGGTCGAAGGCGTTTACCGTCATTGACGGTCAATTGTATAAGGAGAGTGTTTCAGGCGTTCTCCAACGTTGCATTTCCCCACAGGAAGGGCAGTTGATCCTAGAGGATATCCACTCGGGAACCTGCGGCCATCATGCTTCTTCAAGAGCAATCGTCGCCAAGGCGTTTAGGGCTGGATTCTTCTGGTTGCAGGCTAACGAAATGGCCAAAGCTATGGTCGATCGATGCGAAGGCTGTCAGTTCTACTCCAACAAGTCCCACAAGCCAACATCTGCACTAAAGACAATCCCGCTTGTGTGGCCGTTTGCAGTTTGGGGATTAGACACAGTCGGACCATTCAAGACAGGCCAAGGAGGCTACACACATCTGTTGGTGGCAGTCGACAAGTTTACAAAGTGGATAGAAGCCAAGCCCATCAAGAAACTCGACGCCTCCAGAGCCGTGAAGTTTGTCAGAGACATCATCTCCAGATTCGGAGTGCCTCACAGCATAATCACGGACAATGGGACAAACTTCGACTCAGACAGGTTCAAAGGTTTCTGCGTGAGTCAAGGTATCCGAGTGGATTTTGCTTCCGTAGCACATCCGCAATCCAATGGACAAGCTGAGCGTGCAAATGGACTTATCCTTCAAGGTTTGAAGCCTCGACTCTAGCGAGAGATAGGACATGCTGCTGCTGCGTGGGTAACCGAGTTACCTTCAGTACTTTGGGGTCTCCGCACCACTCCGAACAGATCAACGGGGCGATCACCGTTCTTCCTCGTCTATGGAGCAGAAGCGGTCCTTCCGAGTGACCTGCTTCACAATGCCCCGCGAGTCGAACTCTTCTCCGAAGCCGAAGCAGAACAAGCAAGGCAAGATGGAGTTGATCTTCTAGAGGAGGAGCGCGAAATGGCACTTACTCACTCAACAATTTATCAGCAAGATCTGCGACGTTTTCATGCACGACATGTCAGAAGCCGCACGTTCCAGGCTGGCGATTTGGTGCTCCGAGTGGATCAGCAGAGACCACACAAGTTGGCTCCGGCCTGGGAAGGTCCTTTCATCATTTCAAAGGTGCTGAACAACGGAGCATACAGACTCTACAACATTCAGAAGGAGACCGACGAACCCCGCACGTAGAACGGAGACCTCCTCAAGCGTTTTTATACATGGTCGCCGACTGAAGCAGTGTAACGAACAAGTTTTGGAGAAATAATATATAGCAGATTCAATTTCTTTTGCAGATTCAGAGTTCTTCCGTGGTTGCAGACTATGGTCACAAAAAAAACTTAGCTGCGATCCTGCATCGCCTAAGTATTAACTTCCTCCGAGTGTGCACTTTTACGTCGCACTCGGGGAACTTAGCTGCGATCCCGCATCGCCTAAGTATTAACTTCCTCCGAGTGTGCACTTTACGTCACACTCGGGGACTTAGCTGCGATCCCGAATCGCCTAAGTAACACCTTCCTCCGAGTGTGCACTTTGCGTCACACTCGGAGACTTAGCTGCGGTCACGCATCGCCTAAGTATTAACTTCTCTGAGTGTGCACTTCACATCGCACTCGGGGACTTAGCTGCGATCCCGAATCGCCGAAGTATTAACTTCTCCGAGTGTGCACTTTACGTCACACTCGGGGACTTAGCTGCGATCCCGAATTGCCTAAGTAACACCTTCCTCCGAGTGTGCACTTTGCGTCACACTCGGAGACTTAGCTGCGATCACGCATCGCCTAAGTGTTAACTTCTCCGAGTGTGCACTTTACGTCACACTCGGGGACTTAGCTGCGATCCCGAATCGCCTAAGTAACACCTTCCTCCGAGTGTGCACTTTGCATCACACTCGGAGACTTAGCTGCGATCACGCATCGCCTAAGTATTAACTTCTCCGAGTGTGCACTTCACGTCGCACTCGGGGACTTAGGTGCGATCTCGAATCGCCTAAGTAACACGTTCCTCCGAGTGTGCACTTTGCGTCACACTCGGAGACTTAGCTGCGATCACGCATCGCCTAAGTATTAACTTCTCCGACTGTGCACTTCACGTCGCACTCAGGGACTTAGCTGTGATCCCAAATCGCCTAAGTAACACCTTCCTCCGAGTGTGCACTTTGCGTCACACTCAGAGACTTAGCCGCGATCGCGCATCGCCTAAGTATTAACTTCTCTGAGTGTAAACTTCACGTCACACTCAGGGACTTAGCTGCGATCCCGAATCGCCTAAGTAACAACTTCTCCGAGTGTGCACTTTGCGTCACACTCGGGGACTTAGCTGCGACCCTGCATCGCCTAAGTATTAACTACCTCCGAGTGTGCACTTTGCGTCACATTCGGGGACTTAGCTACGATCCCGCATCGCCTAAGTATTAACTTTCTCCGAGTGTGCACTTTGCGTCACACTTGGGGACTTAGCTATGATCACGCATCGCCTAACTATTACCTTCCTCCGAGTGTGCACTTTGCGTTACACTAGGGGACTTAGCTGCGACCCTGCATCGCCAAAGTATTAACTACCTCCGAGTGTGCACTTTACGTTGCACTCGGGGACTTAGTTGCGATCACGCATCGCCTAAGTACTAATCGCTCCTCCGAGTGTGCTCTATATGTTACACTCGAGAATTTAGCACTGATCATGAATCACCTAAGTCCTAATATTTTACGCGTACACATTTAGTGTTCAACTCCAAACAGCATTCAAGCAAAAGAATAAGTGTTTTCATTGTCACTCCAACAGTCTAGACACGATAACAGACTCGGTGCGGATCAAGCTTACCCGCACCGATCTAAAAGTATGACGGCCAACAGAAGTGGCCAGAATATCTTACAGGCAAACACTCGGCATACCGAGCATAACATCTGATTACGCGTCAGCTGGGCCGGAGTCAGGACTAGAGGATTCCACAAAAGTGTCCAAGTCAATTCCATCAGCAATGCGGGTGGCAGTCTCGAGGAACGTCTCCATGAAGTCTTCGAATTGAAGTTTCTTCGTGTTGGCAACCTTCAACGCTTTCAGCTTATCTTCCCGCACCTCCTTGCAATGGACTCGGACCAACGACAGCGCAACATCAGCACCGCAGCGCGCTGCCAATTTCTTCCAAGATTGCACTTGGTTCGGCACCTCCTCCAGTCGGCTTGTTAGGTTCTCCATCTCCTCCCGTGACTCCTCTTCCGGCCAAAGTTCCTTGTTAATTCGGCCGACGACTTCTCTTAGTCGACCGATGAAAGGACCTACTTTGCTAGCGCGGATTTGTGCTCGAAGCAGATCCCGATTTTCGTCCTCACCGAGTGGAACTTTGTCCTTAACAACCCGTTCCACAGCCGCTGTTTCAGCTTCAGGGTCTCCGCAAAAGTCTGCCACCAACAAGCAAGCAGGCAATGAAAACCGAAAGTCGGCCACACGATAAAGCCACTCGACAAAGCATAAGACTTACCAGCCAGACAAGTCATCGTTTGCTTAGCCCAGTCGGTGACATACTTCTCTTGAGCTATGCACCTTCTGTTCAGGGCGCCCATCTGATTATGCAGATCGGTCCTATGTTTCCTCATCATCTGCGTCTCCGCCGTCAATACCCTGTTTGCCTCCCGAGCTTCTTCCAAGGACTTTTCTCGCGCTTCCAGAGCGTCCTTCATACCAGCCATGGCAAGCATTGCAGCTTCCAGTTCACCAGCATATTGATTCCTCTCCGCTCTGAGGGTTTCATAAGAAGTTCCCATATCACAAGTTTTCTACAAAACAAAACAAAGCGTTATCAGCAACTTTCTCAATACACACTACGTTCTTTAGACCCGTGCCGACGCAAGCAGTCGACAGCGGTCTCGGGGACTACACCCAGTGGGTTCACTAAGAGTGACCCCACTGGCATGCACCTCAAGCAGGTCTGCCCTATTGAGGTGCACGTTTTCACCTACGCCTCCGAGGCTAAAGCTACTCCACCTGTGCGTAGTTTACTCTAGGGACTCTTACCGCAAGAGTGCTCCGATTGCAGTAAGTACTTGCACTCAGAAATCTTGTCTACGGACACGACAACAATAAAGACCAAATGTATAAAGACAACTGTCGGTGCAAGCACTCGACAGAAGTCTCGGGGACTACACCCACTGGGTTCACTCGGAGTGAACCCATTGCACACAACCGACTTCGACAACACCCAGTGGGTTACAGAAGAAAAGTAAGTACTTACTAGGGTACTTACTCGGATGTCATCGCGCAGCTCCAAGCTCCGCTGATATAAAGCTGCAGCGGAGTCATAAACCCTCTTGGCCTCTCCGGCCATCAGCTCCGCCCGAACCATGGTCCCCTTGACTACTCCCACCTGCTCCGCTAGGACACACCGAATGTTGAATTCGGTGTTTGACGAACCGGGAATCGGGGGGAGATCCTGGTTCATCCCAAGGTTCGCCCCAGTAGGTTCCTCACCCGTCAGCGCCGGTTCAGTCGGCAGAGGCTCTTCGTTTGGTAGAGCGTCGGCGGCAGGGGCGGCGGCAGGAGGAGCAGCCTCAGGGACAGACTCTTCGACGGGCTCCGCGGTCGGGTCAGCTCTCCCCCCTGACAAGCCGAATAACACAGTGCTTCAGAAGAAGAAAGAGATGGCACAGTCTGCAAGAATAAAATACCCGACTCTCCCACAACGTACCTGGCTGCGATGAAACGACATTGTCCGCGTCCATGGGGTCGTCCCCTTGGCGAGCCGGCAAGGTCGCAGAAGTGGCAACCCTGTCGAGTGAAGACCATTCCACTTGTAAAACAAGAGTTCACTCGGTCAACAGAAAGGACCGAAAACTAGATTCGCTTACGTGGAGGTAACGGGGATGGCCATCCTCATCCGCGGCAGAGCCTTCCGAAGTTTGGACCCGCTCGATTTGGGCGCCTTGGAGGACTCACCCGTAGGTTCAGTGGCTGCATCCCTGGCTCTTTTGGTACCTCGAACACTCGGTGCAGCCGGGGAAGCAGGCGGGGCACTCGGCGACGCAGGGGGAACTGAAGAGACAGCGGACCCTTGCCGGCTCCTATTCCGATGCTCTGGCCGCGGAGGCAGCGAGTCTGGCTCTTCATCTTTTTCCTCTTCCTCGCTGTTTTCCTCCTCCGACTCTTCTCTGTCGAAGATGTATTCGTCGCTCTCCACGCTTCCCTCCTGGCTGCCTTCTTCATCTTCCTCCTCCAGTTTCCCGCTCGAGACGGGGGAGAACCAGTTGGTCCACGCCTGCAGTCGGAAACGTTAAGCATCACGCGGAGATATAAATGAGTTGATGAAATCAAAGCAGTTCAACGCACTCGGCTAATGCTACTCACCTGATTCGGTGGAGGATTGTCCGCACCATAAGGCGCCACTCGGCGGGCTCCCTTGGGATTCTCACAGGGACCCGTGATTTGGAGCACCTTAGAGGTCACCTTCTCCTCGAGAATGCCCTCCACGTTGGTCCGAGTGGAGTCTTCAGGTCCTGCGTAGTGCCACATGGCGTGGTGGCGGGCTTGCAGAGGCTGGATTCGCCGACCGATGAAGACTTCCAGCAAGTCCATCCCAGTGACCCCCCTCCTGACAACATCTGCGAGTGCCTCAACCAAAGGCTGGATGTCTTTCTTCTCCGCTTTTGAGAGAGCGAGTTGCTTGGGTGGAGCAGGGCGGTCTAGACTGAATGGAGGCAGCCCAGTCGACGCGTTCGGACAGGCTATGTCCTGGCAGTAAAACCACGTCGACTGCCAGTTCCTTACCGACTCACTCAACTGCAGAGCAGGGTAAATACTCCGATTCTTCTTCTGAAACCCTAAACCCCCACAAAGCTGGAGGAGATGCGTCTTGTCATCCGATTGACTAAGACGTTTTATGGTTTGGGAGCGGGCGGAAAAGATGTGTTTGAATAAACCCCAATGGGGAGGACAACCAATAAAGCATTCGCACAAGACAATGAATGCTGAAAGGTGGACGATGGCGTTCGGAGGGAAATGATGGAGTTGTGCACCAAAATGATTCATAATACCCTTGAAGAAAGGGTGGGGAGGCAGAGAGAAACCTCGGTGAACGTGGCTGAGGATCAAGACGCGCTCTCCATCCCGTGGCGCCGGCTCAACCTCGTCGTCCGCCGGCAACCTCCAAGATTTATGCACGAGCTGGCCGTGCTCTACCAGCTCCAGCAGGCCCCCCTCCGTCACGGTGGAGGGGAGAAAGTCTCCCTGGATCCATCCCGCTGGCAATGGCCGCTGCCGCCGCTGAGCAGCCGCCGCCTTGCCCTTCTTCTTCCTGGCCTCCATCTTGCTGGTTTGGCCCTTGGTCATGGCGGCGATGGCGAGCTTTCGAGAAGGATGGGAAGGGAAAGGTGTATGAGCGCAAGAGGTGGCGAGGAAGACGGAGCAAGCGAGAGCAGAGGATTCGGCGAGCGTAACCGAAGGGTCTCGTCGGCCGGAGTTAAATAGAGCACCGACTGGGTCGCTGGCGAGCGGGCCCGAAATCTTATCTGCCCAACCAGCCGTGGCGATATGGGCGGAAGAGTTGAAGGCGCGAGGATCGAGGAGTCAGGCACTACTCGAGCGCGCTGACGTCGCCCCCGCTAAGCGCGCGGAACCCGAAATTTGAGATCCCGGAAAATCCGCCGCTGTCAGTTGACCGGTCGTGTCGAAAGATGCCGCGAAGGCACTCGGTTCCCGACAGTCCGTTCCGCAGAACACATTCACTCGGATCATTGGCCAGGAGAGATAGAATGGATAGAGGCAAGCAACGCCCAAGCCGAACCTAGTCCAGTCGGATCTAAGCATCGAGAACTACTCTGACGTTTCAACCCCAATCCATCCGGGAACTACCTGTAACGCATGCACTCAATCGCCACTACTCCACCCTTGAATCAGAACCGTTGTGGAGGGCAGCGCACTCTATATAAGCCGCCCTCCCCCATTGGTAAAAGGGTTAGAAAAACATTGTACTCCATATTACACTCGGTAACAAGATCCAAGAGCACTGAGACGTAGGGCTATTACCTCCACCGTAGAGGGGCCTGAACTCATACAACCTCGCCGTAGCTAGGACTCTGCCCATCTCATTCGTACCCTACACATCTACTGTCAGGCTTATACCCACGACAACGACCGACTAGCTGTACTAGACAGATATCATCAGGAGTACTTAGCGAGGTGTCACCCTCGGTACCCGATAGTATCCATGTAGCGTCGTACAACTAAGGGGGGGTGTATGTGCTGTGTCGGGTATGGCTTGTCGATTAGGGATCGAGATTTGAAAGCAAAGAAGGGCAACTGGACTACGGGGTCATAGGGGAAGACTGCTCCACCTATACTAAGTAGTTTAAAGGTACAGAACTGAAAGTAGCAGTTCATCAAAAACAGGCTATGCATCAGATATAGGAGCTATCTACAATAGTAGCAAAAATACTAATGCAAGCATGAGGGAGAAAGACATAGGCGATATAGGAACGATCAAGGGGGGTTTGCTTGCCTTGCTTCTCTGCGGTAAAAGGCTGGTCGGCAAAGCCGTAGATGTACCCGGCAGCAGCGTTATTCTCGGGGTCTATCGGCAAGAAGAAGGGGGAGAAACAATAAATAACAGCAACATATGCGACACGATGCATGACATGGCAAGATGCAGGCTAGACATGAGCTAACGCAGGAACATCCGTCATAGACGGATCGGAAGAATATGAGACGATATTTTCCGGGTCCCGGGCTACTACGGGTCTGATGGAAAACGATGGAAAAGTTCCACGTTTTCTATGCTAGAGACGCGTGATAGACGAATTGACAGTGTATCCGGGTTCGTCTCGTTGTGCTGATCAACTTTCATGTTGAAAATATTTTGATCTGACTTACGGTTTATTTAATATTAATTTTTAAAGCTTTATTAATTATTTAGTAATTAAAAACAGATTTACTTAATTTAATTAAATGCAATTATGACCTCAGCATGATGTCATGCTGACATCAACAGTTGACTGGTCAAGTGACCAGTGGGTCCCATGCGTCATAGACACACATTTTTAATTAGGTTTAAATAGTAATTAATCAGATTAATTTAGTGGGGGACCCACGTGTCATACTCTAATTATTCTAATTACCTATTTAATTAATTCACTAATTAATTAACTAATATATCTATTTACTTATTTATTTATTTAATTAAAAAATTTATTTATATATATATATATATTTTTTACAGAGGGTGTGGGGCCTCCCTGTCATAGACAGTGGGTGGGGCTGGCCCCACAGGTAAGTGGCACAATGGTCACACACACACAAAACACCCACACAACCACATATATCTATACATAATGCATTATTTTATATACCTGCATACATACATAGTAATACATACATACTCCCTCCGTTCCTAAATATAAGTCTTTCTAGAGATTCTACTAGAGGACTACATACGGATGTATGTAGACATACTTTAGAGTGTATATTCACTCATTTTGTTTCGTATGTAGTCACCTAATGAAATTTCTTAAAAGACTTATATTTAGGAACAGAGGGGGTACATATCTAATACATACACATTACTATTATTATTTTCTCTCTTCTAACATATCTCTGTACAACTCTCTCTGTTCATCTCTCTCAACAAAGAGAGGAGGCCACCTTCACCTACTACTCTTACAGGAAAACAATGATGACGGAACGAGACGACGAACGTCGCAACAGAACCGGGACGGGGGGAAGGAGGATAGGTGGGAGGATCCCGAAAAAGGGCTCATCGGCATTGCCGGGGAATGGGGCAGCGAGGCTCGGTGGAGCCGTTGAGGAAGAGGACGAGGAAGCCGGTGGTGCGGTGAAGGTCGCCGGAGGAGCTTCAGTGGGGGCGTCGGAGGTGATGGCGCCGTGGCGGTTTCGGTAGGAGAGGAGGAGGCGCGGAGGAGTAGGAGCTCGACCGGCACGGGTCTGAAGGCAGCCGTAGGAGGATGGGGCCGCTGGAGGGCCGGTCGTGGCCGGAGGGTGACAGCCCGGCGCGGGGCTGGCCCTGGCACGGCGGGGCGACGACGGGTGGAGGCGACGAGGGGAGACGGGGAGGCGAGCCGGGAAGCGACGCTCGTTCCCACGGGGTGGTGGGGTGCTGGAAGCGCCGGTGGTGAGGGCGCTGGCGGCGTAGCGCCGGCGGGGCGATGGGGAGGGCACTCGTGTCGTGGGGAGAGGCAATGCGGTGAGGGAGATCCAGGAGGGAGGGGAGGATCGGTGAGGGAGTGGAACGGCGTTGGGTGAGGTGGGGGTGAGCCGGCGAGTGGAGGGCCGCTAGAGGGGGGCGATCTGGCCAGGGAGATGGGGGTTGGTGGCGAAGGTGGAGCGAGGGGGTGCGGGTTGGATCTCGGGCGCGGTGTCGTGGGCGCCCTAACGAGGGGGTAGGTGGCGAGGGGGGAGGGAACTGCACGGTTCCCTCGTTGCTTCGGCGGCGGGCGGGGAACAGGCGTGGGGGCGCCTGGCGCTAGGGTTCGCTGGGGGGAGGGGCTCGGTGCGTGCAGTGTGGCCTGCTACGGCAACAAAAGTCCTTCCCAAGCAATGCCTGGAATTCTTCTTGCTACTTCTCTTGTTTGCGTCGGTTTTTCCATTGAAGAGGAAAGGGTGATGCAGCACAGGAGCAGTAAGTATTTCTCTCAGTTTGAGAACCAAGGTATCTATCCAGAAGGAGGGTCTCGTCAAGTCCAGAGTACCTGCGCAAACACAAACGAGCTTGCACCAAACGCTCCAAAGGGGTTGTCAATCCCTTCAAGATTGTTTGCAAAGTGAGATCTGAAGGCGGAAAGTGCAACGAAGTAAAAGGGTAAAGCTGAAAATATGGTGTGGAGTAGACCCAGGGGGTATAATGTTCACTAGAGGCTTCTCTCAAAATAGCAAATATCACGGTGGGTGAACAAATTACTGTCGAGCAATTGATAGAACCGCGCAAAGTCAAGACGATATCTAAGGCAATGATCATACATATAGGCATCACGTCCGAGACAAGTAGACTGATACTTTCTGCATCTACTACTATTACTCCACACATCGACCGCTATCCAGCATGCATCTAGTGTACTGAGTTCATGACGAACAGAGTAACGCCTTAAGCAAGATGACATGATGTAGAGGGATAATCTCAAACCAATGATGAAAACCCCATCTTTTTACCCTTGATGGCAACAACATGATGCGTGCCTCGCTACCCCTTCTGTCACTGGGTGAGGTCACCACATGGTATGAACCCAAAACCAAGCACTTCTCCCAATGCAAGAATCATAGATCTAGTTGGCCAAACAAAACCCACAACTCAAAGAGAATTACAAGGATATGAAATCATGCATAAGAGAGATCGGAAGAAACTCAAATAGGATTCATAGATAATCTGATCATAAATCCACAATTAATCGGATCTCGACAAACACACCGCAAAAGAAGATTACATTGGATAGATCTCCATGAAGATCATGGAGAACTTTGTATTGAAGATCCAAGAGAGAGAAGAAGCCATCTAGTTACTAGCTATGGACCCGTAGGTCTATGGTGAACTACTCACGCATCATCGGAGAGGTCATGGTGTTGATGAAGAAGCCCTCTTTGTACGAATCCCCCTCCGGCAGGGCACCAGAACGTGCCCCAGATGGGATCTTGCGGAGACAGAAGCTTGCGGCGGCGGAAAAGTACTTTCGATGATCTCTTGATTTTTTGGCATTTTTAGGCGCAACCCCTAGGGTAGAGGGCGCCCAGGGGGCCCACAAGCCTGTGGGCCGCGACCTCCCCCCTGGCCACGGGGTGGGGGCTTGTGGGGCCCCTGGGCCCCCCTGCCTTTGCTCTCAAGCTCCCCGATCTTCTTCCGTTAGGGAAAAATCTTTTCGGGGATTTTCTGCCGTTTGGACTCTGTTTCAAAATCTCCTCTAAAAGGGGTCAAAAACATGGAAAAAACAGGAACTGGCACTTGGCACTGAGTTTATAAGTTAGTCCCAAAAAATATATAAAAGGCATGCAAAACATCAAAAGTTTGACAAGATAATAGCATGAAACCATCAAAAATTATAGATACGTTGGAGACGTATCGTGGCCGGCTGGGCCACTTTGGCCCAGTCGAGTCACGGGCTTCCTCTTTTTTTTAATTTATTTTATTCTTTTCTATATATTCTCTCATTATTATTATTATTTTAAATTCTTTCTTTTATTTATTTAGTTTTTTATTCTTTTATTATTTCTGTTTTAAATATATGGGGTTTTAACCAATTTTAAAATGCCCGATTTATTTTTTTATAAATCATTAGGGGATTTTCCATCCAACCGTATTGCATTTGAAATTTTCCCCGTTTGACTTTCTTTTCAAACTTCGAACTTCGACTCGGTTTTGACTATCACGAGATCAACGATAGAATCACGGTGACATGGCATCATTAGCGTGTGATCAGTGTAGCTTAATTAAAATCTGCACTATTGCAAAGTTGAGGATGTCACAACGCTCCCCTACCAACTAGAATTCTTGTCCGAGAATTAAGAGGTAGAAGGAAAGAGCTCGGGGTATTCATCAAGAAGATGATCCTCGCGTTCCCAAGTGGCTTCGTCTTCATAATGATTTGACCACTGCACTTGAAGGAACTTAGTGACTTTGCGATGAGTCTTACGTTCAGCCTGGTCAAAAATGCGGACCGGATGCTCTTTATAAGAGAGGTCTTGTTGCAGCTCAAGCATATCATGATCCACTCCTCGAATAGGATCCTTGAAGCAGTGGCGGAGCTGGGACACGTGGAAGACATCGTGAACCTGAGAAAGGTTCGCCGGTAGTTCCAATTGATAAGCCACTCTTCCACGCCTTTTGAGAACAGTGAAAGGACCAATATAGCGAGGAGCTAACTTACCCTTGATCCCCAAAATGGTGTACGCCTCTCATTGGTGTGGCACAAAGATTATCCTTTTCGTCAAGTTGATAGACCATATCTTGATGATGACGTTCATACTGACTCTTCTGACGAGACTGAGCAGTTTTCAGGTTCGCATGAATAATGCGGACTTGACCTTCAACATGTTAGAAATCATACGGGACAAAGAGTGATCGGTCCATTGAATTATGGCTCGAGAATTTCATACAATGCCAAGTGTAAAGGATACTTTGGAGTCAAAGATGTACAGGAGAGTCAGGTTTCAATCCTGTGGAACTTTGGGTTATGGGTCCATCATGTGGGCCGGGAGTAGGTAGAGGGGTGACATCTTGTACGGTATTGATAGGAAGACATGTTAGAGGATAACCTGTCAGTTATGTCGGTAACATCATCGGTACCAAGGGCGGGGGACGACGAGAACCATTTTCCTGCTTGTTGCCACGAGGCGGACCAATAGGCAAAGTTCTAATCCATCGGCGGCTACCGGAATGTTATCCACCATAGTAACAGGGTCTTACCGACAGAGTTGTACACAGAGGTTTTTACCTAAGCAGGGAATTAACACTGCTTAGATAAGTAATGCCACAAGAAAGGTCAAACAGACCAATGGGAAGGAAAAATGTGTTCACACACACAAGTATTAGAGTATACCATTCCCGAGGAAAACATAGAGTATGGTATACATGATAGGTCATCAAGTACATAACCATTTTGATAGAGAGGCAAGAAGAATCATGATGTTTGCCCATACCACACGGTCTGGATAAATGATCAGGAACAATCTAGCATTGCGCTTCCAATGTTCCTCTTGAAATTTGAAGTACCACATCCGTGTTTCGAGGTAGCATCGACATGGTCATCAGATAAAGGTTGGACCAATGGGTACACAAAGAGGATCCATGAAGGACAACTCTTGAAGTAAGTCATATATTTTCCGCATGGTAGAATGGCTAACCTTACTTATGGAAGAATCTATAACAATAGGTCCTCCGGCCCGGTGTGTTGGAAAGACAACACCATACTGATTTACCTAAAGACCAAACTTATAATTATTGGAAAATGTTCCAACCATCGTATCTGCCCGAGATTCAGATCCAATTGGTGTTAGGATACCTCAGACTCAAGATGCCTGAGAAGAAAAGATGAGGATGGAAGATTCTCATGATATGAGTTACACAAATAATTCTTGAATCATGAGTTGGATTGTAACACACATGAACAACAATGTCAAGACATTCGTGCTCATGTGGTATTCTTACAACAAAATGCAACCGAGTTCTGATTTGAGAACCCTTATTGAGGATATCGAGGTCATTGTGTGAGCCTCGATTAGCTCTAATGAAGGAACTCCTTTTCCTTGATCAAATCAGTTAGTGGCTTCGGGTGCTAAAGAAGTTATATGGAGTGAAGATAACAAATCTTCAAAACATATAATACTTCGCACATGCGTGAATAATTTGGTATGACTCTAGAGGAAGCAAAACAAAACTTTCACATATTCACGGCGGAAAGAGTGCACATGAACTTTGGGAAATACACTTCTTCTACCCAACATATTCTTCATGAGCTAGACACAAGGATAAGGCTTTGAAGAGCTTCATCGTGGAACATGAAGAAGCTGAGGGTGTGGCTGATGGGCTCAACAACAATCCCTCAAGGTTTTGCCAGGGTTGAACTCCCAAAATTTATAATATCAAGGAGATATCATTTGTCCATTCAAATGTATAATGTGGTATGCTCAAGGGAACAACAACAATTAATCATTGGTCAAAGGGTGCACTCAGAAATATGGACCGAGTAGCATGACGAATGTTAGAATGGTGAGTCAACAACCAACACACCAAGAACGAAACAATCAGTTGTCAACCTCAAGGAAATAGGGTTGCCAGGAGTATTGATATCACACATCAGAGTTCACTTGTTGGTATTCCGGTTTGAAACAACACGGGACCAAGAAATGAATGATGATGGCGAGAAGTATTACTATATCAAGAATTCTTAAGACGTGTGCAATTCTCACAACATTCTTGACATACCAGATAGTAATACTCCAAGGTAGAAGATAACATAAGCTAAATTAGCAAGGAACTCAAAGGACAACACAAGACATGAACAAGTTTGTGTTGGAGGGAAGGCAAAAAAGGTTGTTAATGAAAATGCAAATTATCGAGGGGGAAGGATGGCATTTCTCATCATGCATTCGATTGATACCTTATAAGAGCTTGGGATGCTGATGATGATCACGACACATTTGTCGAGAAGCTTCACGAAGATGTAATCGTTCAGCGACGACATCAAGCGAGGGAATGATGAAGCAAGAGGTTGACGGAATCACAGATAAGACTGCTAGCTCAGAATCAAAATTGCCTTCAAAACGACCAATATGATGTGGAAAAGCTTGATGTGAGCTTAGCGCATAGTTGGAAACATGTTCTAGAGATGGAGGACATAGATAGCATGGTCAAGCCCCAACATGACGATGATGATGTAGCTTAACAACTTGGAATGACATGATCGAGTACAAACTCGTAAGCAAAGAAGATTACTAAGAGCTGTTGAATTGCAATGCATACTCGATTCAGTTATCGGTATACTCGTGTGTCCAAAAACTCAAACACGATGAAAAGCTTGATGTGAGCTTAGCGCATAGTTGGAAGCATGTTCTAGAGATGGAGGACATAGATAGCATGGTCAAGCCCCAACATGACGATGATGATGTAGCTTAACAGCTTGGAATGACATGATCGAGTACAAACTCGTAAGCAAAGAAGATTACTAAGAGCTGTTGAATTGCAATGCATACTCGATTCAGTTATCGGTATACTCGTGTGTCCAAAAACTCAAACACGAGGAAACTGGAATTAATGAAAATATCATAGTTGATGAGGATCTCACAAGAAGTTATATAGCTCCATGATATCCTCGAGCTACAAATAATAATACTCGGAGGTAGATCAACATTAAGTCTTGAACCGATGTATTGATCTTAAGAATACAAGTACTTTAACTCGTCTGAGAATGAAATCAAGGTAGGACAACCTGGACGGAACCACGATTGCAAAGGACAAGATCACAGATACCAGATTAAACCACATTATGAATGATTATTTATATGAGAAGTTTCTATGATAGGATCAACGTCGTTTCCATGGGCATGAACACAAAGTTCAAGGTCGACTCCCACTTCATCAAGGCATCACCTGCCATTTACTCTTCAACTTTGATCACGTTGTAATTTTGAAAGAATATTCGGCAAAGCACCAGAAGAGTAAGACTCATGAAAACTTTTCTAGTCATATTGATTTGGGAAGGCATAGGTTCAACCCGTCGGGGCATCTTAGGAACATATACCATACACTCCAAGAGTAATTAACACATGCTTGAAGGGCATGGCTGACAAAAGCGTAGGGTACAACTTATCAGAGGGAGAGGACACACTTTACCAATGGCATCTTGGATGAGGAGAAGCAATCACAAGAATTTTCGAAAGCAAAGGATGTCGTCGGTTAATAATCCAGAATGAATGTGGCAGTCCACAAAAGATCTGATGTGAGTATCGGTACTCAATCAGAGGGGAGCAAAACGCAAGGCATCGGATTATAGAACATCTAAAAAATATCGATACTTAATTACCAAAGGAATTAGGATTTCCAGGTTGGTGTATCATAATTAGATGCTCCGATCAAATACAAGTAAGCTGAATGGATTTAGATGGACAACCACCATAGTTGGTCTGTCCAGAACCAGCTGTGTCCGGAAGGACGTATAAGCCAGAAGATAATTTATGAGTATCAACAGATGATTGTGTGCATTGACACAAAGGTAGAATCAACAAGATCACAGGAAAATCACATAGGATTTTAATGAATGCTGCTAGACATATGGATTTAACCATAACACAAGCAGGTGAGAGAGGTCAAAAGCAATAGTCTACTGGGGATTCCGAAAGATCGAATAGTAATTCGAAGAACTTTCGAAACCCATCACAACTGATGATGGACGAATCCCTGATAAGATAATTCATTGCATCTCGTAAAACAAGAGCAATTGGAAAAGATAGTATGGACGACATTTGCATGTCGTCATCCATAGGGGTTGATGGAGGAAGGGAAATCACAGAAGCGATGAGCAACAACTCTCGACAGAACATTGGAGAGTATTTGCAGTCCTTCTGACAGATAAAGCCATCGTCTAGAATACGGGGCTCTCCGGGAACAAGTATTTACGAGAACCTAATGTTATAGTTAGCAAAATCTTTATCCCGAAAGAGAACAGAGAGTAGAGCCCACAGTATGGAAAAGGAGTAAAAGATACTAATACCAGCCAATGGAGATGTGGGCCCGTAAGCCACAACATCAGTGTTAGTAAAGTTTTTCAAACACTAGACTCAACTTCGGCCAAGAAGTTGAAAAGGGGGATACCTAAAGTCAGTCGGCTCTGATACCAACTTGTGCCGCCCTCCGTTTAATCGTACGCTAATCATACACGCAAATGCGTATGATCAAACCCAAGGACTCACGGGAAGAATATCACAACACAACTCTAGACACCAATAAAATAATACAAGCTTCATATTACAAGCCAGGGGCCTCGAGGGCTAGAATACATAAGCTCGATAAACACACGAGTCAACGGAAGCAACAATATCTGATTACAGACATACACATGGGGTGCCTTAAAGAAGGCTAGCACAAAAGAAACACGATCGAACGAGGCGAGGCCTCCTGCCTCGGAACCTCCTAAACTACTCCTGGTCTTCAGCGGCCATCATGAAGAAAACACCATCGGGGGGGGGGGGGGTAGACGTCGGCAGGAACTCCTAGGCTCCATCATCTAGTCGCAGCAACGGATCAAGGGGACAAAAGGGGGGAGCAAAGCAACGGTGAGTACTCATCCAAAGTACTCGCAAGACTTATATCAGAACTAAGCTAAGTATGCATCAGTATCAAAGAAAGGAGTTTATATGTGGACTGACAGCAGCAATGCAAGAATAGAGAGAGAAGGCCTAGTCCTATCGAAGACTAGCATCTTCAGGGTCTTGCAGCAATAAACAAGAGTAGAACAGGTAACACCATTAATAGTCGTATTGTTGCAGTAATATTAAAGTGAGGTCACGCCGAGAGATCCTTCCTCGACTCCCTGCGAGGAAGCAATCCCAGGGCAACAATTCCAGTTAAGTAACAATTATAGTTGTATAAGATCAGGGCACAACTCCGAGTCGTCCTGTAACCATGGACACGGCTATTCGAATAGTTAATTTTCATCCCTGCAGGGGTGCACCACATTTCCCATCACGCTCGATAACACTCTGGCCGGACACACTTTTCTGGGTCATGCCCGGCCTCGGAATATCGACACATCGTAGCCCCACCTAAGACTCAACAAAGAGGCCAGCCCGCTGGTCTAACTCCTAAGCACAAAGGGTTCACGGGCCCACTTCCCCTTCGCGCTCCTACACGATGTGTGGGCGGCCGACGTCAGTCCTAGCATCCCTTAATCACAAGCGCGATGTATCTAGGGACCACTCGGGCGCGCGCCGCTCTATTGCTGACATCTGAAAAGCTTCGGCTGATACCGTGACGTCGAGTACCCATAATTCTTCCCGCGTAGCCGGTTAGTGCGAAAAGGTCTCCAACCAACCGAGATCAATACCCAAATCCATTATCATTTTAATTAGGCCATCGACACAATCTCGCGGGAATCCACCTATCTAACAACTAATCACCAATGATCCCAGTAACATAGTCGAGTAACTCTGTGGTTGAAACATCGGGGGAATCCGAGGTATCACCCTCGTTGGATTCCAAATGATGTATCCGTCAAGGTGGGCTTAGAGGAATCACCCTCGGGGGTCCCGCACTTGAGGGGTTGCACGACAGAGTCATCGTCCGGAATGGTGAAAGAGGAATCACCCTCGATAACCATGACCCACTAGTTGTACTACAGATATATCATCAGGAGTACTTAGCGAAGTGTCACCCTCGGTACCCGATAGTATACCTGTAGCTCGTACAACTAAGGGGGTGTATGTGCTGTGTCGGGTATGGCTCGTCGAGCAGGGATCGAAATTTGAAAGCAAAGCGGGGAAATTGGACTACGGGGTCAGAGGGGAAGACTACTCCACCTATACTAAGCAGTTTAAAGGTACAATACTGAAAGTAGCAGTTCATCAAAAACAGGCTATGCATCAGATATAGGAGCTATCTACAATAGTAGCAAAAATACTAATGCAAGCATGAGGGAGAAAACATAGGCGATATAGGAATGATCAAGGGGGGTTTGCTTGCCTTGCTGCTCTGCGGCAAAAGGCTGGTCGGCAAGGTCATAGATGTACCCGGCAGCAGCGTCAGTCTCGGGGTCTATCGGCAAGAAGAGGGGGAGAAACAATAAATAACAACAACATATGCGACACGATGCATGACATGGCAAGATGCATGCTAGACATGAGCTAACGCAGGAACATCCGTCATAGACGGGTCGGAAGAATATCAGATGATATTTTCCGGGTCTCGGGCTATTACCGGTCAGACGGAAAACGATGGAAAAGTTCCACGTTTTTTATGCTAGAGACGCGTGACACACGAATTTACCGTGTATCCGGGTTCGTCTCGTTCTGCTGATCAACTTTCTTGTTGAAAATATTTTGATTTGACTTACGGTTTATTTAATATTAATTTTTAAAGCTTTATTAATTATTTAGTAATAAAAAACATATTTAATTAATTTAATGAAATGCAATTATGACATCAGCATGATATCATGCTCACGTGAGCAGTTGACTAGTCAACTGACAAGTGGCTCTCATGCGTCATAGACACACATTTTTAATTAGGTTTAAATAGTAATTAATCAGATTAATTTAGTGGGGGACCCACGTGTCATACTCTACTTATTCTAATTACCTATTTAATTAATTTACTAAATAATTAACTAATATATCTATTTACGTATTTATTTATTTAATAAAAAAACATATTTTTATTTTTATATTTTTGTTTTATTATTATTATTATTTTATAGAGGGTGTAGGGCCTCCCTATCATAGACAATGGGTGGGGCTGGCCCCGCAGGTAAGTGGCACAATGGTCACACACACACAAACCACACACAGCCACATATATCTATACATAATGCATTATTTTATATACCTGCATACATACATAGTAATACATATTTACATATTTAATACATACACATTATTATTATTATTTTCTCTCTTCTAACATCTCTCTGTACAACTCTCTCAACTATCTCTGTTCATCTGTCTCTCAACAGTGAGAGAGGAGGCCATCTTCACCTACTCTTACAGGAAAACAACGGTGCCGGAACGAGACGACGAACGTCGGAACGGAACTGGGACGGGGGGAAGGAGGATAGGTGGGAGGAGCCCGAAAAAGGGCTCACCGGCGTTGCCGGGGAACGGGGCGTCGAGGCTCGGTGGAGCCGTTGAGGAGGAGGACGAGGAAGCCGGTGGTGCGGTGAAAGTCATCGGAGGAGCTTCGGCGGGGGCGTCGGAGGTGACGGCGCCGTGGCGGTTCCGATAGGAGAGGAGGAGGCGCCAAGGAGGAGGGGCTCGACCGGCACGGGGCTGAAGGCGGTCGTAAGAAGATGGGGCCGCCGGACGGCCGATCGTGGCCGGAGGGCGACAGCCCGGCGCGGGGCTGGCCTTGGCGCGGCGGGGCGACGGCGGGTGAAGGCGACGAGGGGAGATGGGGAGGCTAGCGGGGCGGCGACGCACGTTGCCAGGGGTGGTGGGGTCGTGGAAGCGCCGGTGGTGAGGGCGGTGGCGGCGTAGCGCCGGCGGGTCGACGGGGAGGGCACTGGCGTTGTGGGGAGAGGCGGCGCGGTGAGGGAGATCCAGGAGGGAGGGGAGGCTCGGCCAGGGAGGGGACCGACATTGGGTGAGGTGGGGGTGAGCCGCCGAGTGGAAGGACACTGGAGGGGTGGAGCGATCTGGCCAGGGCTATGGAGGGTTGGTGGGGAAGGTGGAGCGAGGGGGTGTAGGTTGGATCTGGGCACGGTGTCGTGGGCGCCCTGAAGAGGGGGTAGGTGGCAAGGGGGGAGGGTACCACACGGTTCCCTCATTGCTTCGGCGGCAGGCAGGGAACACGCGCGGGGGCGCCTGGCGCTATGGTTCGCTCGGGGGAGGGGCTCGGTGCGTGCGGTGTGGCCGGCTGGGCCACTTTGGCCAAGTCGAGCTACGGGCTTCCTCTTTTTTTTTAATTTATTTTATTCTTTTTTATATATTCTCTCATTATTATTATTATTTTAAATACTTTCTTTTATTTATTTATTCTTTTATTCTCTTATTATTTCTGTTTTAAATATATAGGGTTTTAACCAATTTTAAAATTCCCCATTTATTTTTTTATAAATCATTAGGGGATTTTCCATCCAACCGTGTTGCATTCGAAACTTTCCTTGTTTGACTTTACTTTCGAACTTCGACTCGGTTTCGACTATCACGAGATCAACATAGAATCACGATGATGTGGCATCATTAGCGTATGATCACTGTAGCTTAATTAAAATCAACAATGTAGCAAAGTTGAGGATGTCACATAGATGCATAGGGTAAAACTTCTGATGAGATTCCAATTTCAATCGGTTATAGTTCCATGATCCAATATCATCACATAGCCTATACCACGTCAATGCATTCTCTTTCGAAGATAAAGGTAATACCTTCTTCTTTACATCATCCTCGGGTAGATCTGCAAGCTTAAATAATCCACAAACTTCATCCACATAGATTAGATGCAAATCAGGATGTAGTGTTCCATCTCTTGCATAAGGATTAGCGAGCAGTTTTTCTATCATACCCAAAGGAATTTCATAATAAATATTTTCAGTAGGTGTACTAGGTTGAGGAGCATATCTTTGTGCTTACAGTCAGGGTGAAGATACCCCAAACAAGCCCCTCAAAGGATTATTTTCCATAGTGACAAGTGATAGTAAATTTCAGCACAATATATAAATTTTTCCTTACCAACTTCCACTCACCAAAGGCGCTTCACTCCCCAGCAACAACACTAGAAAAGAGTCTTGATGACCCCAAAAGTATAGGGGATCTATCGTAGTCCTTTCGATAAGTAAGAGTGTCGAACCCAACGAGGAGCAGAAGGAAATGACAAGAGGTTTTCAGTAAGGTATTCTCTGCAAGCACTGAAATTATCGGTAACAGATAGTTTTGTGATAAGGTAATTCATAACGGGTAGCAAGTAAAAAATGTAACAAAGGTGCAGAAAGGTGGCCCAATCCTTTTTATAGCAAAGGACAAGCCTAAACAAACTCTTATAGAAAGCAAAGCACTCTCGAGGACACATGGGAATTTCTGTCAAGCTAGTTTTCATCATGCTCATATGATTCGCGTTCGTTACTTTGATAATTTGATATATGGGTGGACTAGTGCTTGGGTGCTGCCCTTACTTGGACAAACCTCCCACTTATTATTAACCTATCTCGCAAGCATCCGCAACTATGAAAGAAGAATTAAGATAAATCTAACCATAGCATGAAACATATGGATCCAAATCAGCCCCTTATGAAGCAATGCATAAACTAGGGTTTAAGCTTTTGTCACTCTAGCAACCCATCATCTACTTATTACTTCCCAATGCCTTCCCTTAGGCCCAAATAATGGTGAAGTGTCATGTAGTCGACGTTCACATAACACCACTAGAGGAGAGACAACATACATCTCATCAAAATATCGAACGAATACCAAATTCATATGATTACTTATAACAAGACTTATCCCATGTCCTCAGGAACAAACGTAATTACTCATAAAGCATATTCATGTTCATAATCAGAGGATTATTAATGATCATTAAGGATCTAAACATGTGATCTTCCACCAAGTAAACCAACTAGCATCAACTACAAGGAGTAATCAACACTACTAGCAACCCACAGGTACCAATCTGAGGTTTTGAGACAAAGATCAGATACAAGAGATGAACTAGGGTTTGGAAAGGAGATGGTGCTGATGAATATTTTGATGGATATTGACCCCCTCTCGATGTGAGGATCATTGGTGATGATGATGGCTTCGATTTCCCCCTCCGGGAGGGAAATTTCCATAGCAGAACAGCTCCGCTGGAGCCCAAGATTGGTTCTGCCCAAGTTCAGCCTCGAAACGGTGGCGCTTCGCCCCAAAAGTTCTAATACGATTTTTTCCACGTCAAAACCCTCCATATAGCAGAAGATGGGCACCGGAGGCCTGCCACGGGGCCCACAAGCCTGCACGACATGCCCAGGGGGGTAGGAAGCGCTCCCCTGACTTGTGGCCACCTGGTGGGTCCCCTGATGTATTTCTTTCGCCCAATATTTTTTTATTCCAAAATAAATCTCCGTAAGTTTTCAGGACTTTTGGAGTTGTGCAAAATATGTCTCTCAGATTTGCTCCTTTTCCGATCTAGAATTCCAGCTACCGACATTCCCCCTCTTCATGTAAACCTTGTAAAATAAGAGAGAAAAGGCATAAGTATTGTACCATAATGTGTATTAACAGACCATAATGCAGTAAATATCGATATAAAAGCATGATGCAAAATGGATGTATCACTACTAAATCCTTTCTACACAGAGATATCCCACGTGCGGTTGAACTGACAACTCCACTCTTAAGGCCAATATATATTCTTTGGTTCCCCATGTGTCAAATAAATAGATTAGGGTGAAATACTAAGCCTCAAGACTATCGCGGTCCCTTATACTTGTGGGTTATCAAGACCTTTTTCTCGCGTTGTTATCGGGGAGCATAGCTTTATTTATTGTGTTGACTTGATGATATCCAATTTCCACTATGAGGAAGCTGAAATATAATCGAACTAAGACCGTCCCCTCTCGCACAAGAGGAGGTGAGTAACTGTCATCTAGCTCTACGTTTGATTCACCTACTGTTTCAAATCATCTTATTACACCACCACCTCTTGATTGTCCTAGTATGTCACATGAACTTGATGATGCTACTTCAAAAATTAATCATGATACTATTCCTACACATGTTGAAACTAAAACTGTGCCACTGAGTGAATTACTTGATGCTCATATTGCTAGAGCTAGCGAACTTGAAAATGATGAAACTGATGAAGACTAAGAATCACCTTCTATGCCTCCTCCTCCTAATAGATATGAATTGCCTTATCTACCTGAAGGTTATGTTATGGATGGTGACGTATCTAGGGATTTTCTTGCTTGTGAAAATAGAGATGATGTGAAGAGATTACTATAAAAACTAAAATAAAAATCTATGATGGATAAAACGAAACATGATCCTAAATTTGCTACTTCTCCTATATTTATCACCAATAAGGACTGTGAATTCGCTATAGACCCTCAACTGATTCCTATAGTAGAGGTTGATCCTTTCCATGGTTATGAAAATGTAACTCTGGTTGAACACCTTATGAAACTGAATGATTTTGCTCCCTTGTTTACCAATGATGAAAATATATGCGACTATTATATCCTTAAGATTTTTTCCTTTCTTGCTGAAAGGCGATGACAAGGAATGGTTCCTTTTTCTTGCTCCTGGTTGTATGTGTATTACCCCATATATGCTTTATTAATTCTCTGAAAAATGTTTTCCTTCTCATAAGAAACAAGTTGCTTTACATGAAATATTTAACTTTGTACAAATTAAAGAAGATAATCTACCTCAAGCTTGGGGGAGGCTTCTCCTGTTACTTAGAGATCTGCCAGATCGTCCCCTTTAGAAAAATGAAATTCTTGATATCTTTTATAATGTACTAATAGATGCTTCTAGGTATTTCCTAGATAGTTGTGCTGGTTGTGCTTTTAGGGAAAGAACCATCGCACAAGATGAAGAGTTATTAAATAATATATTGCAAAATGTCGATGACTGGACACTCCCTGAACCACTGCCGGAACCTATTCAAAAGAAGAGAGGTATTCTATTCTTCAGACTTGAAGATTGTAACATCCCAAAATTATAAATTTTGGAATGTTAATATAATTATTAGATTGATTGTTTGTTTGTTTGCCTGAGTGATTGAAACTTGTGTGAAATCTGAAACTTTTCGAAACTTTGGAATGAGAGGGAATAAAATGACTTTCCCCTTCTCCGGTGAATTCAAATTCAATCTTTTAAAAGCAAAGAGAGAAGATGACATGACTTCTTCAACTATAAAGAATTTGAATGGAGATATTTGCATTGAATTCTTTTGCATTTTCCATTCGTTTTTCTTCGTGCAAGAAATGCCCGGAAATACATTCTAGAGAGGAGGAACATGACCCTCAAACCCACGGGCATTTTGAAATTTATTTGAACCCTAAAACTTAGAGGGTCATTTGAAAGGTATTTGCAAAAGAAAATAAACCTTTTAGGCAATTTTGTGAAAATAATTTTTTCTGAAGTTTTTATTTTTGCCGTGGAAAAATGCCCATCATTTATATTTAATTTTTCTGATAATTTTAGTATATAAAAACTCCTTATTCCGAATTGATTTGATTTCCTTTTTATCGTTTTAGTTTCCTAGTTTTAAAAATAGGAAAGGAATCGTTTTTATTTGGAAAGACCTGCTGGCCCATTAAGCACTTTCCTATTCTTGGCCCAATAGGAGATCTTCTCCTACCTCTCTTCTTCCCCACGTCACAGGAGCTTTCCCTCCATGGATAGAGGATCTCCACCTCCGGGATTCGTGAAGCTCTTCCCTTCCCAGCGCCTCTCGTCACCTCTATAAGAACCCCCTGCACCTCCTCGTTCCATTCCCGTTGAAACAGCCGCCTCTCCTAGCCTCTAGCTCGCGCGCCATCTCTCCGGTGTCGGCACCAGAGAACATCACAGGAGCTCCTCCACCTCGTCACCCCCCTGCACCCTCCCCTCCCTGCCGAGTCCTCCACCACCCCACCTCGCTGCACCCTTCGCCACCTCCCTGCACCTCCTCCACCGCCCCCCTGCAGCCCACCTCGCTGCACACCTCCACCTTGCTGCTCCTCCCATCGCCAGCAGTTTTTCCCCGTCGGCCCCCCCTGCAGCCCCCCTCCACCTCGCCTCCCTCCCCTCCCAGGAGCCCCTCCACCTTTCGCCCCCCCCTCCACCACTCCTCCCGCCGGCCCCTCCCCCACCCCAGCGGAGCTCCACCATGACCCAGCCCCATCGGCCACCAACACGGGAGCCCCAGCCACGGTAAGGCTCCTGCCTCATTTCTTTTTTTTCTTTTTCTTTTTTTGTTTTTTTGTATTACCGTTAGATCTAGATCCCACGGTGTAGATTAGGAAGTACTTACCCCTTCGGTTTTCTAAAAAGAACCGGTCCATCAGTTAAGTGAACCGAAGCATCTTTCTTATTTAGCGGCCATCCGCTGTCTAGTCTATGCAGCAAACACCCCTTAGCCAATCAGGGACTGCCACGTAGTCTGTAGCAATTGTTTTATTTTTTCTGTTTAGTTCCAAAAATAGCAAAGTTCCTGTTTTGTTTTGGCCATAACTTTTGATCCCGAAGTCCAATGATAGTGATTCTTTTTCCACTAGCTCACAAATTTCCTGTAGTTTTTAAAAACTTATAATGTGTCTATGTTTGAATTTTGAAAATTTGAGTTAGATCAGATTTAGTTTAAACCTTGTTTTGCCTATTCCAGGAGTTTAAAAATAGCTTTTAATTTGATTCCTTTTGGTACTGATCACTAGTGATCTTATTTATAAGTGGTAAAAATTTCAGATTTGTTTGAGTAGGTTAGCTCACTGTTTCTTGTGAAACAATTTCTGTTTCACCTCTTTTAGGATTTCGGCTAATTCCTTTTCTATCTTTGTTTTAAAATATTTTCTTTATTATTTCAGAAATATTATGTTTTGTTTCTGTTAGTTAAACAGTAGTTTTGCAACAAGTTTTTATTTTATTTTAGTTGTTATCATGAAATCAATTCTAGTTCCTTAGTAACTTGCAATTGGTTTCCGCATTGTTTCAAATCCCGTTTGGAAATCCTTTCAAGTAGTTTTGTGAAAAATACTCTAATTTATCTTAGTTAAATTTATATCTTAGTTCCCTGTTATTTAAGTATTTTATTTTCTGTTACACAAAAATTTATTTAGTGGTTGATGTAGTAGAAGACTCCTAGTTTTAGTGAAGTTTCTTTCAGATTCTTATTCGCTTTCTCTTTTGTTTTGATTGCTAGTATGAGTGCTTATGTGAATGATATGTTTGTTATATAGATTTCATCGGAGAGTGACGAGTAGTCTATCAAGTTATTGTCTCGAGAAATTCTTCTTTGTCAACATCACCAGGCAAGTCACTTTGATCATACTATCACCTATGTTTTATGCATCATAGTTCTACCATCCTATGCCCAATTGCATGCTTCTTAGATACTTGGAAATTTTAGTATAGATTGTAGTATCATGTGGTAGGCACACAACAACCCCGATACTTCGCCTCGGGACGACAAATTTCATATTGCTATGCTTGAGTAGACGGGATTTCGGTTGAGTGCATAACACGAGTGATGCGAGGTTGATTAAATAATGAAGACCGGTTAAGACAAGACTTTCAAGACCTCAAACGCAATGCAACTCTGGGTGAAGGACGGTTGATCGGCTCCCTGGAGAACCCAGTGGATGCCCGGGATGCTGGGGACGGCCATGACATCCTGCGGAAAGCTTCACCCAGGCTCAAAGAGACGGATGGATATTTTCAAGACCCAAGGCTTACCTGCACAGCCACAAGTCATTATGGGCTCTGGCTTGGTTGGACAACGCGGCGACTCTGGACAGGCGGTGCTAGCAGATGTAGAAGAACGGTAGGAATGGATGGGCACCGACAGGGATTCAGAGGGACCCGTTGAAAGACCATGTTTTGATCATCCGGTCTTCAAACACCCTGAAGTGCGAGGACATACTCGGAGGCGATCAAATCTTGTGGGGAGCGTGTGCAAAACTCTGTAGAGTACTCAAACCTAATCGATTAGCCGTGTCCACTGTCATGGACAACTTGAGCCAAAGGAACTGAAGTTATCTGGATTTCTCAACACCATTACATATATTTGATGAGGGTAATATTGATAACTTGGGTATGAGAACTGGTTGGCGGAACCATCTCATTAACAACCAACAGCGTAGTAATATTTTGCTTTTAGCCCCTCTTGTTGTAGGAGAAAACTTATAGCCCCACCTGCCATATATGCATGTAGAATAGATGATTATTACTTTACCCCCCTCTCTTATGTGACTTGCCAGCATATTCAATATGCTGACCTACACGGCCGCAACGTCTTATGTTGCAAATATTTTTCTTCGACGAGTAAGAGTACGATTCAGGGTTACGGTCTACACTCAACTTGCCGTTGGTGTTTATTGGGACTCCACTCCCTTGACTGCTTCCGCTGAGATATTTAAGGTATATATCAGTTTTACGCTATTTACATGTGATTGCACTTTGATATATACATTGATGTACTGTGTGTGCCAGCATACTGATCCAGGGATGGCATAGAAACATAGAGGCTTGACTCGTCTTGAGTCGGGTCGCTACAGATATGGTATCAGAGCACATGTTGACTGTAGGACGTGACCCTAGAAACTGGAAATTTCTTAGGATAGGATCTCTCTAAAAATTCTTCAATAACACCTTTTACTTCTCATCTCTTCTGATTTCATCAAACATTCTCTCTCACCTCAAAAAGTTAGACAACGCCCTCTCCCCTTTGACCACATGAAGGATCAACTGAGTCCCACTTCAAACTTAAGAGAATTTCATCATGCATTTGAAGAATTGAAGCTACACCAATTGAAGACTCTCAAGACCCGAAGAATTCGAGGACCCTGAAGCGTTCGAATATTTATATGACCATTAGAAGTCCAAACCCCTTTTATCTACCCACGTTAGATACGATGATTTGTGAGCCGTCTTTGGTGTGTGTTTTCCGACGGCCACAACTAAAACCTATTCTCAAAAATATTGTTTGTATCTCCCTCTCTCTTACCCATCTCATCCCCAAAACCTCAACCCTACCAGATGGAGTATGAAGCTGGACTTGTAGTCTCTGGACCAATGACCTAGCTGGAAGCTGAGATATGGATTCAGAACATGGAGAACCACTTCGGGAGCAACTTGATCTCAAGGAAGTATGAAGTGGAACACGCTCTCCAGTACTTTACCCAAAGTGCTGCTATCTATTGGAAAATGCACCATGTCATTCAAGGATTTAGTGGAGCAGAAACTTGGGACGAATTCAAGACCACCCTGTTAAGATCCCTTCTCATTCGGAAGTGCTATGATAATCCGAAGGAGAAGACTTGTGCATGCAAGATCTATGGAGAAATAGGACACACCCAGGAAGAACACAAGGATGGATGCACTCATTGTGACGAAAATCACCCAGCTGAGGAATGCCCAAGTAGTCAGGTGACTTGCTTCTTGTGTGAAGGAACCACCCACTACCCAGCTCAGTGTCACATTTACCCCAAGGTGCAACAGGTTGTCAAGCAGCAGAAAGATGCAGTGAAGGAAACCCTCAAGAAGAAGATTATAGAAGAGCCAGTGATGAACGAAAATATTGAAGACCCTGATGGACAAGGTCTGACCAGATTTTTCTCCAATGCATGCTACTCATGTGGAGAAGAAGGACATTATTCACACGACTCCACGAAGAGAAGCCAAGAGTATCTGGGAAACTTCCCGACGGAAGAAGTGGAGTTTGATCCTCTTGAAATAGAAGAACTGGCCAAAATAAAGGAGTCCGGAAAGAAGAACAGGTACCCTCGGAAGAACCAAATCTCTGCAGACATAGATCTGAGTCATGTCAGATGTTACAAGTGTATGAAATTTGGCCACCACAAATACATGTGCTCAGGAAGGAAGCCGGGAACCCGTGGAGCAAAGGCAACCACTAAGACGCCTCGAGACTTGTCAGAAATCATTTTCTTTTGCTGCAAGGAAGCAGGACATTTTGCCAGCGATTGTCCACAAAGGAAAGCTAGAATGGAGTAGTTAAGTTTTGACCATGGCAATAAGTGTAATCCGAAGCACTCCTGTTTTTCATAAGATCATGGAGTGAAAAAAAAATTGTAACAGAAGTCCCTGAGATTGGAATAACATCATGAATTAATGGAATTTATTGTCTCATGATTGCCTATGTTGAAACTGTATGCATTGTTTCTCTACGAGCAAAGCTCTCTGAACAATTATGAGGATATGAGAAAATATGGTCTATGCAGGCATGAGTATAATTCATTTAAGTGTGGTAGTAATCGGTAAACCCACAGGATCCACTGAGTAGAAATGTGCCAGGAATACCTGAGTGAAGTACGTACAGAGATGATGGAGATAAAGCTCATGACCACCATGATGAAGCAAAAGATGGATGATTTCAAGGAGCACATTGGAAAGTTCCAGAGGAACTAAAGTACCTCCAAGAGAGGCAGATGAATAATGTTGGCAGAAATGCACGACCATACCGAACAATGTGGATGGCAGCATTTGTAATAGAGTACTTTTGAATTGGAGTTTTTGAGGATAAATTAAGGATGTAATAAAGGATTGATTATGAAATGAATATGATTTATGGAAGAAGCTATGATGGATCAGCAAACGTTTTCTTAGGAGCATACGAAAACCCGAGAGTTGTGAAGATACGACAGATGTTTCGTTCAGCTTGCAGAACCAATGGATTATCCGAACTTCGTTCGTGGACAAGAGAAATTCTGCAACGCTTGTGAGGATGCCCAAGTGTTAGAATGCGAGATTCGCTAAACCTTATACAGAGAAATGATTTGGGTGCGGAATGGATTGATCACCATGACGACTTACTCTTATCATTTATCTTGCCATTCGGAATGGTAAATGTGAGAGACTTACCCATAGTGAGAGACGACGTTCTTTGAAGCTTTTGTTTAAGCCTTAGAGTGGTATAAGAAAAGCCCATGTACATGGCACCTGTTGTCACGCGTAGGAAATTTTACGGTGAGGATGAAGACAAGACCCCTATCTCTACAGGATAACCACAAATGGTAGACCACCATGAGAACCATCGATATGTTATTTAGAATTGACCACGAGACTGTCAGTTAAGAACACCCAGTGACGGAAGAAGCTTATATCAACGGGAGAGCATCACCAAAGGATTTAATATGAAGACTGTGCGATGTCAGTTGCCAAAACCCCAGAGGATTGTTAAAATCTTAAGGGACCAGTATCTCTCATTTTAAGTGTGGTAGCATCCCACCTTGCCAGAGATTGGATTTGTTAGAAGACCCCCAAACCCTAACCTTTCTTTCTAGCCTCTTCGAATCTCGAGGACGAGATTCATTTTAAGTGTGGTAGTTTGTAACATCCCAAAATTATAAATTTTGGAATGTTAATATAATTATTAGATTGATTGTTTGTTTGTTTGCCTGAGTTATTGCAACTTGTGTGAAATCTGAAACTTTTCGAAACTTTGGAATGAGAGGGAATAAAATGACTTTCCCCTTCTCCGGTGAATTCAAATTCAATCTTTTAAAAGCAAAGAGAGAAGATGACATGACTTCTTCAACTATAAAGAATTCGAACAGAGATATTTGCATTGAATTCTTTTGCATTTTCCATTCGTTTTTCTTCATGCAAGAAATGCCGGGAAATACATTCTAGAGAGGAGGAACATGACCCTCAAACCCACGGTCATTTTGAAAGTTATTTGAACCCTAAAACTTAGAGGGTCATTTGAAAGGTATTTGCAAAAGAAAATAAACCTTTTAGGCAATTTTGTGAAAATAATTTTTTCTGAAGTTTTTATTTTTGCCGTGGAAAAATGCCCATCATTTATATTTTATTTCTCTGATAATTTTAGTATATAAAACTCTTTATTCCGAATTGATTTGATTTCCTTTTTATCGTTTTAGTTTCCTAGTTTTAAAAATAGGAAAGGAATCGTTTTTATTTGGAAAGACCTGCTGGCCCATTAAGCACTTTCCTATTCTTGGCCCAACAGGAGATCTTCTCCTACCTCTCTTCTTCCCCACGTCACACGAGCTTTCCCTCCATGGACAGAGGATCTCCACCTCCGGGATTCGCGAAGCTCTTCCCTTCCCAGCGCCTCCCGTCGCCTCTATAAGAACCCCCTGCACCTCCTCGTTCCATTCCCGTTGAAACAGCCGCCTCTCCTAGCCTCTAGCTCGCGCGCCATCTCTCCGGAGTCGGCACCAGAGAACATCACAGGAGCTCCTCCACCTCGTCACCCCCCTACACCCTCCCCTCCCTGCCGAGTCCTCCACCACCCCACCTCGCTGCACCCTTCGCCACCTCCCTGCACCTCCTCCACCGCCCCCCCTGCACCCCACCTCGCTGCACACCTCCACCTTGCTGCTCCTCCCATCGCCAGCAGTTTTTCCCCGTCGGCCCCCCCCTGCAGCCCCCCTCCACCTCGCCTCCCTCCCCTCCCTGGAGCCCCTCCACCTTTCGCCCCCCCCCTCCACCACTCCTCCCGCCGGCCCCTCCCCCACCCCATCGGCCACCAGCACGGGAGCCCCAGCCACGGTAAGGCTCCTCCCTCATTTCTTTTTTTTTCTTTTACTTGTTTTGTTTTTTTTTTGTATTACCGTTAGATCTAGATCCCACGGTGTAGATTAGGAAGTACTTACCCCTTCGGTTTTCTAAAAGGAACTAGTCCATCAGTTAAGTGAACCGAAGCATCTTTCTTATTTAGCGGCCATCCGCTGTCTAGTCTATGCAGCAAACACCCCTTAGCCAATCAGGAACTGCCACGTAGTCTGTAGCAATTGTTTTATTTTTTCTGTTTAGTTCCAAAAACAGCAAAGTTCCTGTTTTGTTTTGGCCATAACGTTTGATCCCGAAGTCCAATAATAGTGATTCTTTTTCCACTAGCTCACAAATTTCCTGTACTTTTTAAAAACATATAATTTGTCTATGTTTGAATTTTCAAAATTTGAGTTAGATCAGATTTAGTTTAAGCCTTGTTTTGCCTATTCCAGGAGTTTAGAAATAGCTTTTAATTTGATTCCTATTGGTACTGATCACTAGTGATCTTATTTATCAGTGGTAAAAAATTCAGATTTGTTTGAGTATTTTAGCTCACTGTTTCTTGTGAAACTATTTCTATTTCACCTCTTTTAGGATTTCGGCTAATTCCTTTTCTATCTTTGTTTTAAAATATTTTCTTTATTATTTCAGAAATATTATGTTTTGTTTCTGTTAGTTAAACAGTAGTTTTGCAACAAGTTTTTATTTTATTTTTAGTTGTTATCATGAAATCAATTCTAGTTCCTTAGTAACTTGCAATTGGTTTCCGCATTGTTTCAAATCCCGTTTGGAAATCCTTTCAAGTAGTTTTGTGAAAAATACTCTATTTCATCTTAGTTAAATTTATACCTTAGTTCCCTGTTATTTAATTATTTTATTTTCTGTTAGACAAAAATTTATTTAGTGGTTGATGTAGTAGAAGACTCCTAGTTTTAGTGAAGTTTCTTTCGGATTCTTATTCGCTTTCTCTTTTGTTTTGATTGCTAGAATGATTGCTAGTATGAGTGCTTATGTGAATGATATGTTTGTTATATAGATTTCATTGGAGAGTGACGAGTAGTCTATCAAGTTATTGTCTCGAGAAATTCTTCTTCGTCAACATCACCAGGCAAGTCACTTTGATCATACTATCACCTATGTTTTATGCATCATAGTTCTACCATCCTATGCCCAATTGCATGCTTCTTAGGTACTTGGAAATTTTAGTATAGATTGTAGTATCATGTGGTAGGCACACAATAACCCCGATACTTGGCCTCGGGACGACAAATTTCATATTGCTATGCTTGAGTAGACGGGATTTCGGTTGAGTGCATAACACGAGTGATGCGAGGTTGATTAAATAATCAAGACCGGTTAAGACAAGATTTTCAAGACCTCAGACGCAATGCAACTCTGGGTGAAGGACGGTTGATCGGCTCCCTGGAGAACCCAGTGGATGCCCGGGATGCTGGGGACGGCCATGACATCCTGCGGAAAGCTTCACCCAGGCTCAAAGAGACGGATGGATATTTTCAAGACCCAAGGCTTACCTGCACAGCCACAAGTCATTCTGGGCTCTGGCTTGGTTGGACAACGCAATGACTCTGGACAGGCGGTGCTAGCAGATGTAGAAGAATGGTAGGAATGGATGGGCACCGACAGGGATTCAGAGGGACCCGTTGAAAGACCATGTTTTGATCATCCAGTCTTCAAACACCCTGAAGTGCGAGGACATACTCGGAGGCGATCAAATCTTGTGGGGAGCGTGTGCAAAACTCTGTAGAGTACTCAAACCTAATCGATTAGCCGTGTCCACGGTCATGGACAACTTGAGCCAAAGGAACTGAAGTTATCTGGATTTCTCAACACCATTACATATATTTGATGAGGGTAATATTGATAACTTGGGTATGAGAACTGGTTGGCGGAACCATCTCATTAACAACCAACAGCATAGTAATATTTTGCTTTTAGCCCCTCTTGTTGTAGGAGAAAACTTGCTTTTGGCCAAAAACTTATAGCCCCACCTGCCATATATGCATGTAGAATAGATGATTATTACTTTACCCCCCTCTCTTATGTGACTTGCCAGCATATTCAATATGCTGCTCTACACGGCAGCAACGTCTTATGTTGCAGATATTTTTCTGAGACGAGTAAGAGTACGATTCAGGGTTACGGTCTACACTCAACTTGTCGTTGGTGTTTATTGGGACTCCACTCCCTTGACTGCTTCCGCTGAGATATTTAAGGTATATATCAGTTTTACGCTATTTACATGTGATTGCACTTTGATATATACATTGATGTACTGTGTGTGCCAGCATACTGATCCAGGGATGGCATAGAAACACAGAGGCTTGACTCGTCTTGAGTCGGGTCGCTACAAAGATATGCAAGAAGCGAAAATATCTATGAAGGATAAAGGTATTAAAATTGAGGATGTCAAGAAACTACCACCAATTGAAGAAATACATGGACTTGACACCCCAACACATGTAGTAGAGGTAAACTCTCTCCGTTCCTTTACTGAAAATGATATACCTTATGCTAAGACTCCTGATCAATGCATAGCTGAATATATGCAAGAAGCAAAAAAGAACTATGAAAGAGAAAGGTATTAAAATTGACGATGTCAACAAACTACCACCGATTGAAGAAATACATGGACTTGATACCCCGAAGTAGGTAGTAGAGATAAACTCTCTTCATTCCTTTAATGAATATGATATACCTTATGCTAAGACTCCTGATAAATGCATGGACGAATCTGATAATTACGTTGTTAATTAAGAGCACTTCAATAACTATGTTAAGGATCAATTGAAAAACAATGTCGTGATGATAGACCGCTTAAGTGACTTGATGTTTAGAATTTCTAATGATGTGAAAGCTCTAGGTAAACATGCCTCTATCATTCACACCCCAACTAGATAAAGTAGCTAAGTCACAAAATTATTTGCTTGCTGAAATGAATAATAATATTAATGATCATGTTGTTAGAGTAGTGACTAGCGGAGGTAGAATGACGCAAGAACCTCTTTATCCTGAAGGACACCCTAAAAGAATTGAACAAGATTTTGAGAGGACAAACGATGATGCACCTAGTCCACCTAATAGGAAAAACTAAAAAAAAGATGGTAGGACTTTGCAAGCTTCTAGTAAACCTGTTATAGAAAAACATGGTGAGAATCACAATGATGTTTCTATTTCTCATGCCGAGACTCGATCCAGTAGTGAACATGCACCTAGTGATAATGAAAATGAAGATGAAAGTAATAAGTTGAATGTAGATGTTCCACCGGATAGTAATAAAGAACATGATAATGATGTGGAGATAGAACTTGCTGAGGGTCTTCATAACCCACCTCCTAAAAATAAACATTATGATAAGAGAGACTTTGTTGCTAGAAAATATGGAAGGAAAAGAGAACCATGGGTTCAAAAACTCATGCAATTCCCTCAAAAGCCTTCTAAAAGTAGGGACAATGAAGATTTTGAATGCTTTGCTGAAATGATTAGACATGTCTTTTTATGCATTCACTTGACTCATATATTGAAAATGCCTTCGTATGCTAAGTATATGAAGGATATTATTACCAACAAAAGAAAGATACCCGAAACTGAAATTGCTACCATGCTTGCTAATTATTCTTTTGATGGTGGAGTACCTATGAAGTTGGGAGATCCAAGTATACCCATAATACCTTGCTCTATTAAAATAAATTATGGTAAGATTTCTTTATGTGATTTAGGAATCGGTGCTAGTGTTACGCCTTTCACCTTTTATAAAATACTTGAATTGGATAAGCATACACCTACTGAGATATCTTTGTAAATGACTGATAAATCCACTCCTTTACCCATTCGAATTTTCGTGGATGTTCCCATTGTGGTTGCAAATGTTACTATCTTAACACACTTCATTATTCTTGATATGCCCAAGAACGACAATATGTCAATCATCCTTGGTAGACCCTTCCTAAATACTGCACAGGGTGTTATTGATTGCAAGAAAAGCAAGGTCGCTTTTCATGTTAATGGCAAGCAACATACTGTGCATTTTCCGTAGAAGCAAACTTTGGTTAACAAGATTCATGTCATTGTGCCTATTCCCACAGTTATCATTGGAGATTTTAAAACCCCCCTACCTACTGCCAATAAAAAGAAATACTATAATCTTATTGTTGGGGAGATGCAAATACCCATTGAGGTAACCTAGTGATATACAGAAATTCTTTAGTTTCATGTTAATCTGAAATGATTATTAATAAGACTTGTTGAACCTTATTAATGGATCATTTTCGAAAAACATGGGATTGATGAATCGAGTATTTACAACTCTATATCACAAGTGTGTTCTCTATTATTATTAGTTAGGAAAGAGAAATTAGTTTGAATTTTCATGTTTTCTAATGTTTCCTGTGCAATAAAAAAGTCCCAAAAATAAAAAAAAGTCTCAGATTTCTACAAAAATTTAACATGAATTTTTGTGGAATATATTAGAACTTTTGACATAAAAATAACAGCAGGGAGAAGCACCTGTGGGCCACAAGCCAATAGCCTCCCTCGCTTATCCCTTCAGCTCGAATAATATTCTACCTCTAGCTAGAAAAAACTCCTTAGCTCTCTCTTCCATGTTCTTTCTCTAGAAACTGAAATTTTCGATCTCTTTGTGTGGAACTCCATTTCTGAAACTGTTTTGAGGAAATTGTTCCTTGGTATGTGACTCCTCCATCCCTCCAATTAGTTTTTTTCTTTAGTGTTCTATATTTTGTATAAATTGCTTCACTTGGTGCTATAGAAAATGAGCTTGCATGTTAAACTCTTTGAGTTCCAAGTAGTATGAATGCATGATATAGCCTCTAAGTATCCATATGAGTAGTTTCTATTGATCTCATAAAGTTTTATTGACATAAATTTCTGGCTCGAAAATTTCAGAAATTTCTGCTTAGGGAGATGAGTTCCTTTAGGAGGAGGTCCTCGAGAAGGCATACTTCGCGTGAATCATTGAGTGAGGGCTCGATACGACAAGCTTACATTTGGCCTCGGGCCAATCAGATAGTCATGGCTGGCACCAAATCATGCCATTGACCAAGCGATGAGATCATGAGGGGTGCAACCTCGTCAGAGATACTATGTTCTTGAGACGAAATGTGGGAGTACAACGCTACAATGGAGGCTGCTCGCTTGGCAAAAGAGGCGACCAGGAATGCCCCCGCAAGCTACCATCTCAACCACTTTCCAGATTACGAGTGGTGATTTCCAACCTAGCCAAAAGCCTAAGCTTGGGGGAGTATGTATTTCTCACCGACATTTCATTCACGTTCACACACTTCAAACAAATTGTCGGTGTTCACCCTCTTTCATTGTATATCCATGTTAGCTTTATTTTTCCACATTCCTTTTGTGTGTTTGACAAACTTTGAAAACCCCAAAATATTTATCGTTTCTTTTCAATTTTGTTTTTTTCTTTAATTAGTTGTAGTATTAAAAATAGAACCCAAAAATATTTCCTCTTGCATGTTGGGAGCTTTCCCGTGTAAATAGTTTTTCTCGTTTTTGTTTTCCCATTAGTTTATTTTGCTTTCTCAAGAAGAAAAAAACTGCAAAAATATTTCAGTGTGTTTCTCTGGATTTCTTCTCCTTTTTGTTGAGTTATGAAAGGAGAAGACCACGATGAAAATGTTGAGTGACTCCTCTATGGTTTATTGCCAATATAATAATGAGCCAATATTACCTTGTCTTCTCCTTTGTATGAAACCGCCCTCCAGATTACAGCTTAGTCCACGGTATTTTTGCACTATTATTATCACAACATTTTGTCATGCAAATGAAAGGCAGTAATGACGATATTTGACGAAGTGATCGTGGCAAAGGAAGCTGGTATGAACTCTTCTTGTTTTCCGTTTTTGTAAATATGTTTAGCCAGTTCGATCTTGATTCAGTATATCATGGGTAGACATGTTTATGATGACAATAAATGATTATAGTTTCTCATGCCATGCTTAAATATCTAGGAGTGTATAATGATTTATCTTGTGTGTCAACTTGCATTAAAATGGTTATGATGTGATATGGTAGTATGATATTTCCGTGTGAGTAATTTGAGTGGTTAGACTTGGCCCATGTGCAAGCATGTAGTTGATTCAAAACCAATGCAGCCTTCATGATATTTAATTTCAGAGTGTTTATATCCTACTCATGCTATGTCCAAAGTTGATTATTTTCAGTGCATGCTTATGACTGTTTTGTCTCTCTAGTTGGTCGCCTCCCAATCTTTTGCCAGCCTTCACTCGTACTTGTGAGCTACGTTGGATTTTCCGTGAAGAGGAACGGGTTATCGCAACACAATGTGGGTACATATTCCCCTCCATTATGAAACCAAGGTTTATCGAACTAATAGGAATATTAACCACAACTATCTTTAGTAGCTGCACACAAAAGAACAAACAACTTGCACCCAACGCGGGCAAGAGGGTTGTCAATGCTCTTGTCTTGTTATTTGCAAGCGAGTGAAGTGTGTAGATAATTGTAGATAGCAAGATAAAATAAGAATAAGTAAATGGCAGCAAGGTATTGAAGGTTTTATCCATATGTTGTGAATAAACCCGGGGGACATAGTTTTCCCTAATGGCATCTCTCATGAAAAATAGCATATGGTGGGTAAACAAATTACCGTTGGGCAATTGACAGAAAAGCGGATAGTTATGCAGTACTTACGGAAATGATCATGTGTATAAGGCATCACATCCATAAAAAATAGGTCGACTCCTGTCTGCACCTATTACTACTAGTCTACTCATCGACCACTATCCAGCATGCATCTAGAGTATTAACTAAAACAGCGTAATGCCTAGAGAACAATGACATGATGTAGACAAAGTAAACTCAAGCAGTATAAATAAACCGCATCATTTTATCCTTAGTAGAAGCAACTCAAAGACACATTTTGTACCCTTCTATCACTGGGATATAGAAATTCGCCAGGTTGAACCTACCACAACGCACCTCTCTCATCGAAGAAATATCGATCTAGTTGGCCAAACTATTTCAATAGATCAGAGAGAATTACAAAGCTATCATAAATATGCACCTAAGAATCATATAAGTCTTCAGAGGAGACTCAAATATTTATCATAAATAATGTGAACATAAACCCACAATTCATCGGATCCCAACAAACGCACCGCACAAAAGGAATTACATCATATGGATCAAGGTGAAGATGCGATGATCATTGTATTGAAGATCAAAGAGAGAGAGAGATTGTCATCTAGGTACTAGCTATGGACCCATAGGTCTGTGGTGAACTACTCACACATCATCGTGAGTGCAGCAAGGTTGACAAAGAGGCTCTCTGTGATCAATCCCCCTCCGGTAGGGCGTCGGAACGGAGCTCCAGATGGCCTCCCATCGGAACAGAGACTTGGAGCAGCGTAAAAAGTGCTTTAGGACTGCCTCTGATGTTTTTAGGGTAGATGAGAATTTATAAGCTAGAGATTGGAGTCGGGAGGGCCATGAGGGAGGTAGAATCCATCAGGCCGCAACCTGGGGGGTCGCGCCCTGTTGACTTGTGAGGCCTTCATGAGGCCTCCAGCCTTCTTCTGCTGCTGGTTGGTCTTCTTTTGGTCCAGAAAAATCACCAAAAAGTCTCAAGGCAATCGGACTTCGTTTGGTATGGAAAACGTGAAAAGTGAAAAACACACAGAAAATAACAACTAGCAGTGGGCACTAGGTCAATAGTATAGTTCTCAAAAATAATATAAATTGGTAAATAAATACCCCAAAAGTATTCTAGAATGATAATATATCAGCATGGAACAAGCAAAAATTATAGATACGTTGGAGTCGTATAAAGCAACCCCAAGCTTAATTCTTGCTTTTCCTCGAATAGGTAAATGATAAAAACAGTATTTTTGATGTGACATGCTACCCATGATGTAACGTTATGCATGTATGCTCATTGAGAAACTATGAATTAACAAATATTAACAAAACAATACTTATAGGTATAATCAACAAATCATTAATCTTTCAAAGTATACGATTCTCAAAGATTGTTCTACCCATATGCATCTTTATTATATTTGCAAGGCATGACTCCATATTCACCACATTAATACAAATGTCAATCACCACGGTGTCAAAGTCAGGCAAATGGATCATACTTTTTCTATATGCATCAACTTTTTATTCTTCACGCAATACATGAGCATGAACCTTTGGACATAGCATAAAGGTGGGATAGAATATGGTGGTAGGTTTCAAAGGGGTAAAAGTGGAGAAGATAGTCTCACATCAAGTAGGCATACCAACGAACTATGGAGATGCCTCTCGGTAGATATCGATGCGAGGAGTAGGGATTGCCATGTAAACTATGCACAAGAGCTATAAGTGTATGAAAGCTCCACTGAAGCTAAGTTGGGTGTGCGTCAAACTTGCTTGCTCATGAAGACCTCGGGCATTTGAGGAAGCCATCATCAGAATATACAAGCCAAGTTTATGAAAAAATTATTCCTACTAGCATATGAATGTTATAACATGAGACTCACTATATGAAGAACAAGGTGCCACATTGAGGCACAAGCGTGGTAAAGGATAGTAGCAAAGTCCCTTCTCTCTTTTTATCTCATTCATTTTTTATTATGGTGGGTGATTGCAATCTCTAGCGATGGCTAGACGAATGTTGATGACAACAAACCTTCCCCTGCAACGGCACCAGAAGAATGCTGCTAGCACTCCCCGGCAACGGAACTAGAAGAATGTTGTTGATGGCCCACCAGCGCGTGGGTTCGCACCAGTTTTCGAGGGTAGAGTATTCGACCCAAATTTGTTGATTCGCCAGGCAGGAGGTGAGAGAATACTCTCGAGTATTAGCAGCTGAATTTTTCTGATTCAACCGCACCTGAAAGATTAGTATCTGCAAGCAAAGTAGTAACAGCAAAGTAGTATGATAACAACGGTGTCAGAAACGATCTGTTGACGGTAGACTGTTCCTAACGATTGTATCAATGGCGCCAAGTTGCCTCGTTGACGGAAATTGTCAGTTCCCGTCAACAATCAGCGAATCAAGATTGTAGCAGGTAGCAGCAGTGTAACGAGCAATAGCAGCGTCAAGGAACAGCAGTAGTTACAGCAGTAGCAACTAGCAACAGTAGCAAGCGATAGTAATAGCAATAGTAGCAGCAGCAGCAGAGCAAAACAAGTAACAGCAGTAGCAACATTAGTAGCAGTAGCAGCAGAGCAAGACAAGTAACAGCAGTAGCAACAGTAGTAGCAGCAGCAGCAGAGCAAGACAAGTAACAGCAGTAGGACAAACTCGTAGGCAATGGTCGGTGATTTGTTTGGATGATATTCATCATGCAACAGCTATAACACGGAGAGATATGTGGCTAGCTCCCGTTCGTCAATGTGATGTAGGCATGCATTTCGTGTGTCATCATACATGCTTAGGGAAAAGAACTTGCATGACATCTATTGTCCATCCCTCCCGTGGCAGCGGGGTCCAAAAGGAAACTACGGGATATTAAGGTTCTCCTTTTAATAAAGAACCGGACCAACGTATTAGCACTTGGTGAACACATGAACTCCTCAAACTATGGTCATCACTGGGAGTGGTTCCGGTTATTGTCACTCCGGGGTTGCCGGATCATAACATATAGTAGGTAACTACAACTTGCAAGATCGGATCTAAAACACACATATCGGTGACAACATAATAATTTCAGATCTGAAATCATGGCACTCGGGCCCTAGTGACAAGCATTAAGCATGGCAAAGTAGTAGCAACATCAATCTCAGAACATAGTGGATACTAGGGATCAATCCCCATCAAAACTAACTTGATTACATGATAGATCTCATCCTACTCATCACCGCCCAGCGAGCCTACGAATAGATTACTCACGAACGATGAAGAGCTTCATGGAATTGGAGAGGGAAGAAGGTTGATGATGACGATGGCGACGATTTTCCCTCTCCAGAGCCCAAGACGGACTCCAGATCTGCCCTCCAGATGAAGAACGGGTGGTGGCGGCACCTCCGTATCGAAAATGCAACGAAAACTTCTCTTTATATTTTTTCTGGGACGAAAGGGATCTTATAGAGCTGGAATTGGGGGCGGCAGAGCCGTGTCGGCCCCACAAGCCTGCCCACCGCCACCAGGGGGTGGTGGCGGAGCCAGGGCTTGTAGCCCACTGGCCCACCCCCTCAGGTGGAACTTGGCGCAGATGTTTTTCTTATTTTCCAAAACTGCTCCCCATAAATTTTCAGGACGTTTGGAGAACTTTGATTTCTGCACAAAAATAACACCAAGGCAATTCTGCTGAAAACAGCGCCAGTCCAGGTTAGTTCCATTCAGATCATGCAAATTAGAGTCCAAAACAAGGGCAAAAGAGTTTGTAAAAGTAGATACGATGGAGACGTATCAACTCCCCAAGCTTAAAAATTTGCTTGTCCTCAAGCAACTCAGTTGACAAACTAAGAGAGAAAGAAAAACTTTGACAAACTCTCTTTGATCTTGTTGTTGCAACTATGTCTAACTCATAACCAGAATTTCAGCAAGATCACAAGTTAACACATAAGCAAATGATACAAAGGTCTCACGGTAAACTAATATCAATGGCATAATCAGCTAACGAGCAAATAATAATGAGTTTCAAGTACCAACACTTCAATCAAAACAAGCATGAAGCAATATGAATAGGTGGTATCTCGCTAGCTCTTTTTGAGACCGCAAAACATAAATGCAGAGCACTTTCAAAGATCAAGGGCTGACTAAACATTGTAATTCATAGCAACGAAGATCCAGTCATAGTCATACTCAATATCAATCAAAAGCAAATCATAAAAATGACAGAGGTGCTCCCTAATTGGTGCTTATATAAGAGGAGGATGACTCGACAGGAAAATAAATAGACAGGCCCTTCGCAGAGGGAACCATTGATTTGTAGAGGTGCCAGAGCTCAAGCTTTGAAAACAGAGATAATAATTTTGGGTGGCATGCTTTCATTGTCAACGCAATGACCAAGAGTTCTCAATATCTTCCATGCTACTCATGCTATAGGCAGTTCCCAAACAGAAAAGTAAAGATTTAACTCCCCCACCACCAATCAATCACACTCCACGGCTAGCTGAATCCTCGGGTACCGTGCATACTAACATCAATCCGGGGGGAGTCTTGTTTTACAGTTATGTTTTCGATTTAAGCGTGGAACGGGGCATTCCAATTACCGGCCCCTTTCTCGTGAATGACTATGAATAAACACATGTCGAGGATAACACTCCTAGCATGGAAGATACCAATAGCCCTCTGTCACCACATGAGCAGTTCGGGCATGCAAAACAGAATATTTCTTGAAGGTTTAGAGAGTGGCACATGCAAATTTAGTTGGAACGGCAGGTAGATACCGCAAATAGGTAGGTATGGTGGACTCTCATGGAAAAACTTTTGGGTTTATGGAAGTGGATGCACAAGCAGTTTTCCACTTAGTACAAGTGAAGGCTAGCAAAAGACTGGGAAGCGACCAACTAGAGAGCGACAACAGTCATCAAGATGCAATGAGTTTGACTAGCATTAAATGCAAGCATGAACAGGATATAAATCACCATGAACACGAACATCATAGAGGCTATGTTGATTTTGTTTCAACTACATGCATGAACATGCGCCAAGTCAAGCCACTTGAAGCATTCAAAGGAGAATACCGTCCTATCATACTACATCATAGTCATCTCAAAATCTATGTTGGCATTCAAGACAAACCATTATAAGCTCTCAGCTAAATAAGCATGGCATCATAAACTATGATCTCTAAGTTGTCATTGCAAACATGGTTCTCTCACAACAAAGCTAAATCTGGGTCGACAAGCTAGTCATATTTACAAAAACAAAATAGATAGAGTTCATATCAGCTTTTCAGTCTCAGTCACTTCATCATATATCATCCTTGTTGCCTTTCATTTGCACGATCAAACGATGAAAACGATAATAAGCGCATTGGACTAAGTTGAATCTACAGGCAAACACAAAGGAGAAGACAAAGTAATATGGCTATTTGAAAGCTAAACAGGTAAGCATGCAAGAACCAATAAACATTGTAACCAATATCTTCTACCTTGACACAAAGAACAAGAAAACTATTTACACGGGAAAGCTCCCAACAAGCAAAAGAAGAAAACAAATATTTTTCGGTTTTCTCAAAAGTACACCAAACAAGAAAACAAGAAAACAAAAAGAAACTAGCATGGATAATACAGTGTCAAAGTGTAAACACCGGCTAACAAAGTGAAAGCATAAGCATGAATGTAAAGTCGGTGAGAACATGTAACATCCCAAAATTATAAATTTTGGAATGTTAATATAATAATTAGATTGATTGTTTGTTTGTTTGCTGAATGATTGAAACTTGTGTGAAATTAGAAACTTTTCGAAACTTTTGAATGAGAGGGAATAAAATGACTTTCCCCCTTCTCCGGTGAATTCAAATTAAATCATTTAAAAAAACAAAGAGAGAAGATGACATGACTTCTTCAACTATAAAGAATTTGAACGGAGATATTTGCATTGAATTCTTTTGCATTTCCATTCGTTTTCTTCGTGCAAGAAATGTCGGGAAATATATTCTAGAGAGGAGGAACATGACCCTCGAACCCACGAGCATTTTGAAAGTTATTTGAACCCTCAAACTTAGAGGGTCATTTGAAAATTATTTGCAAGAGAAAATAAACCTTTTGGGAAATTTTGTGAAAATAATTTTTTGTGAAGTTTTTATTTTTGCCGTGGAAAAATTCCCATCATCTATATTTTATTTTTCTGATAATTTTAGTATATAAAAACTCTTTATTCCGAATTGATTTGATTGCCTTTTTATCGTTTTAGTTTCCTAGTTTTAAAAATAGGAAGGAAATCACGTTTATTAGGAAAAACCTGCTGGCCCATTAAGAGCCTTCCTTTTTCTCTGGCCCAGGAAGATCTTCTTCCTCCTCTGTTTCCTCTCACGTTACAGGAAGCTTTCCTTCCATGGAGAGGGAGATCTCCACCTTCGGGATTCGCGAAGCTCTTCCCTTCCCAGCGCCTCCCGTCGCCTCTATAAGAACCCTGTGCACCTCCTCGTTCCATTCCCGTTGAAAACTTCCCCTCTCCTCGCCTCTAACTCGCGCCCCACCTCGCCGGAGTCGTCACCGAAAACTCACCAGAGAACTCGCAGTGCTTCCCACCTCGCCCTACTGGCACCCCTGCCGCACCACCCCTCCCTTCGGCCCCCTCCACCGCCGCCCCCCTGCCACCCCGTCGCCCTGCAAACCTTCGGCTCCCCCCTGGAACCAGCGAGCATCAACACCACCAGCAGCTCCCCACCCCGCCCTGCCCCCTTGCAGCCCTCACTTCCCCTCGCCTCCCTCCCCTCCGAGGAGCGCCCCACCCCTTCGGCCCCCCTGCCACGCCACCCCTCGCCGGCGACCCCCCACCCCACCGGCACCCCACCCCTACCTCGGCCACCATTGCCAGCCACGGGGGCAACCTCCCAGCCACGGTAACTCCCTCCTCTTCTCTGTTTTTTTTTTTCTTTTGTTTTGTTAGCCCTTAGATCCATATCCTACGGGTTAGATTAGTTCTTAGAATACCCCTTCGGTTTAGATTAGAAAACCGTCGGTTTTATTTCATTTATTCTTTAGCCAGTAGTTTCAGTTAGAACTAGGCCGTTTGCTCCTAATGTTTGCAACAAACAACTCCGCAGCCTATCGTAGCGCGCCACGTATACCCCCTGTTAGTTAGCTAGTTAGCTTCATTTTTTCTGTCTAATTGCAAAAACAGAAAAGTTTCTGTTTTGTTTTGGCCATAACTTTGATCCACAACTCCAATAGAGTTGATTCTTTTTCCAGTAGCTCACAAATTTCCTGTAGTTTTTAAAACATATAATTTGTCTATGTTTGAATTCTTCAAAATTAAGTTAGATCAGATTTAGTTTAAACCTTGTTTTGCCTATCCCTGGAGTTTAAAAATAGCTTTTAATTTGATTCCTTTTGGTACTGATCACTAGTGATCTTATTTATAAGTGGTAAAAATTTCAGAATTGTTTGAGTATTTTAGCCCACTGTTTCTTGTGAAACAATTTCTGTCTCACCTCTTTTAGGATTTCGGCTAATTCCTTTTCTATCTTTGTTTTTAAAATATTTTCTTTATTATTTCAGAAATATTATGTTTTGTATCTATTAGTTAAACAGTAGTTTTGCAACAAGTTTTTATTTTAGATTTATTTGTTTTCATGAAATCAATTCTAGTTCCTTAGTAACTTGCAATTGTTTTCACCATTGTTTCAAATCTCGTTTGGGAATACTTTCAAAAAGTTTTGTGAAAAATACTTTATTTTATCTTAGTTAAACTTATATATTGGTTCCTTGTTATTATTTTCTGTTAGACAAAAACTATTTAGTGTTTGACGTAGTAGAAGACTCCCTAGTCTTATTTGAAGTTTCTTTCGGATTCCTATTCGCTCTCTCTTTTGTTTTGATTGCTAGAATGATTGCTAGTATGAGTGCTTATGTGAATGATATGTTTGTTATATAGATTTCATCGGAGTGTGATGAGTAGTCTATCAAGTTATTTTCTCAAGAAATTCTTCTTCGTCAACATCACCAGGCAAGTCACTTTGATCATACTATCACCTATGTTTTATGCATCGTAGTTCTACCATCCTATGCCCAATTGCATGCTGCTTAGGTACTTGGAAATTTTAGTATATATTGTAGTATCATGTGGTAGACACACAACAACCCCGATACTTGGCCCGGGACGACAAATTTCATATTGCTATGCTTGAGTAGACGGGAATTCGGTTGAGTGCATAACACGAGTGATGCGAGGTTGATTAAATAATCAAGACCGGTTAAGACAAGATTTTCAAGACCTCGGAAGCAATGCAACTCTGGGTGAAGGACGGTTGATCGGCTCCCTGGAGAACCCAGTGGATGCCTGGGATGCTGGGGACGGCCATGACATCCTGCGGAAAGCTTCACCCAGGCTCAAAGAGACGGACGGATATTTTCAAGACCCAAAGCTTACCTGCACAACCACAAGTCATTACGGGCTCTGGCTTGGTTGGACAACGCGGCGACTCTGGACAAGCGGTGCTAGCAGATGTAGACGAATGGTAGGAATGGATGGGCACCGACAGGGATTCAGAGGGACCCGTTGAAAGACCATGTTTTGATCATCCGGTCTTCAAACACCCTGAAGTGCGAGGACATACACGGAGGCGATCAAATCTTGTGGGGAACGTGTGCAAAACTCTGCAGAGTACTCAAACCTAATCAATTAGCCGTGTCCACGGTCATGGACAACTTGAGCCAAAGGAACTGAAGTTATCTGAAATTCTCAACACAAATAATAATATTGATGTGGGAATTATTGACAACTCGGGTACGAGAACTGGTTGGCGGAACCATCTCGTTAACAACCAACAATGTAGTAATATTTTTCTTTTAGCCCCTCTCTTGTTGTAGGAGAAAAATTTGCTTTACGCTAAAAACTTATAACCCCACCTGCCATATATGCATATAGTATAGATGATTACTCTTCACCCCTCTCTTATGTGACTTGCCCGCATATTCAATATGCTGACCTACACGGCTGCAACGTCTTATGTTGCAGATATTTTTTCTTCGACGAGTAAGAGTACGATTCAGGGTTACGGTCTACACTCAACTTGCCGTTGGTGTTTATTGGGACTCCACTCCCTTGACTGCTTCCGCTGAAATAATTAAGGTATATATATCAGTTTTACGCTATTTACATGTGATTGCACTTTGATATATACATTGATGTACTGTGTGTGCCAGCATACTGATCCAGGGATGGCACAGAAACACAGAGGCTTGACTCGTCTTGAGTCGGGTCGCTACAGAACACGTACTCCCCCAAGCTTAGGCTTTTGGCCTAGCTTGGTCTACTCCCAAGGTGGGAAATAACCAGCTCGAGGATACTCCGGAGCAGACGGTGGATGCTACTGCTGTGTGAGCTCCTCTGGCTCCCATTGATAAACTGGCGTCTGGTACTCGACTGGCGGCTCGGGAACGGGCGCCTGTGGTTGGGCCAAGCCCCAATATGCTTAGATGTCCGCGGACATAATAGTGTACCTGCCTGCATGAAGATCAAACAAAGAAGGAGCAGGCAAAGTAATAGTCTCTCGAGTACCCTGACTAAACACTAGGTTATAAATCATCCGTCTACTAGCATCTCTATCCAGAAAATCATGGCGAACCATGTTGTCATAATCCAGATATCTCTCAGGGAGAAGCATCTCTCCTTCCTTTCCCAGTCTAATGGGTATCTCAAAGTGTCTGGCAAGACGGGTAGCATAGATACCTCCATAGACAACACCTTTAGAACGGTTCAAGTTCAACCGTTGAGCTACTATAGCGCCCAAGCTATAAGTCTTATCGTTATAAAGGCCTTTGCGCAAAACCGCAAGGTCCGGAGAGCTAAGTGGTCGAGCCTCCCCACGGCCAATCAAACATTTTCCCATAAATAGTGAGAAGTACCGAAGCACAGGAAAATGTATGCTAGCAATTCTAGCGCGAGACACTCCTCTCTCCTCTTCAACACCATTAGAACCAATGAAATCCTCCAAGTCCCGTGGACGAGGGTCACGGATATCCCCAACATAAGGTAATTTGCATACATTGCAAAAGTCCTGCAGTGTCATGCACTGGGGGACATCGTAAATCATGAACTCAACCATGGGAGGATTCTTCCTCGGATAAAAGTTCAAGCTTTGAACGAAAATATTGGTGAGGAGGAGGTATTGTGGGCACTTATCTTCAACGAACGCAGTAAGATCTGTGTTCTCCACCAAGTAATAAAAGTCTTCATAAAGTCCGGCGGCGCGCAAAAATTCATCACTTGGCCACTCGCACGCTCGAACTTCTGTGACTCGAGGGACTACGTACTTGGGGTGATTCTTCTCATCCTCCTTGGGGTTACGGCTTGAAGAGTCTCTCAAGAACCTCCTCATCTTTTCCCTTTTCTAGCTCTGAAAAATCCTGAAATTTTTAGAGACTTCGAAAGAAAAGTGAATGAAGATTAACCCAACTTGTAGCAACTACTCCTACTAGTGCCTAGAGACCGTATCACGCGCTAAAACTACTTGGGACCGGCTAAATCAACCTTTCTAGCTCAAGAACAGGGTCACCAAGGTAGAAAGAATTCGCGAAGGATAAAGCACTAGAGCAAAAACTAATTGGACCAATGGAGGAGTCACTTACCAAGGAGTAATTTCCCCAAAATGGTTCGAAGAATGGTGCTTTGAGCAAGGAGATCGGAAATCACAGCTAAATGAGCAAGAACACGGATTTGAGCTGCGAAACAATTTTTTGTGGAGGTGGAAGAAGAGGCTGGGAGCTGGAATGAGTGGAGGGGGTACCTGTGGGCCCCACAAGCTTACACCCCGCCACCAGGGGGGTAGGTGGCGGTGGCAGGGCTTGTGGCCCACTGGTCAGGCCCCCAGGCCAGCTCTCAGGCCCAAAAAATTTCAAAAATTCCAGAAAAAATCATACTAAATTTTCGGGACCATCGGAGAACTCTTATTTTCGTGGTATTTTTCTCCGGGATGCTAAAACAGAAAATAGTAAAAACTAAACTAATTCTATCATTTTTCTTCTAAGCAATAGAAAAATAAAGCTTAAAACAGAGGTATGTGACTCCTTGATTCATCCGTTTCATGGTCATCGAAACAAATCCGTCAATGGGATTGATCAAGTCCTTATGATAAAACCTTCTCGAATCGCAAGAGAGAACGGAGAATTTTCGAATAGCCACTAAGTCACCTCAATGGGGATGTGTATCTCCCCAACAAGCAAATCATACTTCATCTCGACACGAGGAATAGGGCATTCGAAGCTCCCAATGAGAATTGGTGAATTTTTTTCGATAGCATTGATGCAATGTACTGGATATCGTTTCTTCGGAAAGTGCACTGTGTGCTCATTACCGTTGACATGGAAAGTGACATTGCCTTCGTTGCAATCTATAACAGCCCCTACCGTGTTTAAAAAGGGTCTTCAGAGGATGACAGCCATGGCATCGTCCTCGGGAATATCCAAGATAACAAAGTCTGTTAAGATAGTGGTGTTAGCAACCACAACAGGCACATCCTCGCAAATGCCTATAGGGAAAGCAGTTGATTTGTCGGCCATTTGCAGAGAAATTTCAGTGGGTGTCAACTTATCCAACTCAAGTCTACGATAAAGAGAGAGCACCATAACACTAACACCGGCCCCAAGGTCACATAAGGCAGTTCTTACGTAGTTTCCTTTAATGGAGCAAGCTATAGTGGGCACTCCGGGATCACCAAGTTTCTTAGGAGTTCCAACTTTGAAAGTGTAATTGGCAAGCATGGTGGAGATCTCAAGATCTGGTATCTTCCGTTTATTAGTCACGATATCTTTCATGTACTTGGCATACGGAGACATCTTGATCATATCAGTTAACCGCATTTGCAGAAAGACGGGTCTTATCATCTCAACGAAGAGCTCAAAATCCTCATCATTCTTTTTCTTGGATGGCTTAGGAGGAAAGGGCATAGGTCTCTGAACCCATGGCTCCCTTTCTTTACCATGCTTCCTAGCAGTGAAGTCATTCTTATCGTATCTCTTAGGTTGTGGATTATCAGGATTAACCGTAGGTTCGATCTCCACATCCTCATCATTGCTAGGTTGAGCATTATTATGAACATCGCTGTCCACATTGTCACCAGGTTCATGTTCATCACCTGATTGTGTTTCTGCATCAGACGCAGAAATATCATTAGGTTCTTCACGTGTGACAGTATTTGGTGAACTGGCATGTAGGCTCCTATCATCCTTCTTCTTCTCCTTAGGATGACTAGGTGTATCAGCATTGATTCCTTGAGAATCTTGATCAATTCTCTTAGGATGACCTTCAGGATACAAAGGTTCCTGAGTCATTTTGCCTCCTCTAGTAATGACTCTGACAGAGTTGTCATTTAATTCATTGAGCAAGTCATTCTGAGCTTTAAGTACTTGTTCTACCTGAGTAGTAATCATAGAGGCATGTTTACACAGAAGCTTCAGATCATTGACATTTCTGTCTACACAAGCACTTAAATGGCTAAGCATACGAGTACTATGTTCCAAATGTCTGCTAACATAATCATTGAAACTCTGTTGTTTGGCAACAAAGTTGTCAAATTCATCAAAGCATAGGCTAGCAGGTTTATCAAAAGGAATATCACTCTCATCAAACCTACGCAGAGAATTCACTTCCACTACCTGTATCTGTAGCGACCCGACTCAAGACGAGTCAAGCCTCTGGTGTTTCCGTACCATCCCAAGATCATGCTGGTACACACACAGTACATAATGTATATATTCAAGAGTGCAATCACACAGCTTTATTAATCGAAATCTCATAAAGAGTACTTTATTACAACAAAGGATTACAATAAAGTGGCTGAAGGCCAACTCATGAGATATCTAACGAAGACTAAGCGGAAGCATCAGGTAGACGAGTCCATCCGACTCCAAGGGCATGTCGCTGAGCGTAGAACGTAGCCTCACTCCTGGTCGGAAAAGTACTCTGCAACATGATACGTTGCAGCCGTGTAGGTCAGCATATTGAATATGCCGGCAAGTCATCAAAGAGAGGGGGTAAAAATAATAATCAACTATCTCTACATGCATATTTGGCCGGTGGAGCTAAGTTTTGCATAAAGTCAGTTTTATCCTACAACAAGAGGGGTTGAAAGCAAAATATTACTACAATGTTTGTTGTTAACGAGATGGTTCCGCCAACCAGTTCTCGTACCCGAATAGTTGTTAACACCCACATCATTATTAAGTTGTGTCAAGAGTTCAGGGGAAATTCAATGCCTTCGGCTCAAGTTGTCCATGACCGTGGACACGGCTAATCGATTAGGTTTGAGTACTCTGCAGAGTTTTGCACACGTTCCCCACAAGATTTGATCGCCTCCGGGTTTGTCCTCGCACTTTAGGGTGTTTGAAGACCGGATGATCAAAACATGGTCTTTCAACGGGTCCCTCTGAATCCCTGTCGGTGCCCATCCATTCCTACCGTTCGTCTACATCTGCTAGCACCACCTGTCCAGAGTCGCCGCATTGTCCAACCAAGCCAGAGCCCATAATGACTTGTGGCTGTGCAGGTAAGCCTTGAGTCTTGAAGTCTCCGTCCGTCTCTTCGAGCCTGGGTGAAGCTTTCCGCAGGATGACATGGCCTCTCCAGCATCCCGGGCATCCACTGGGTTCTCCAGGGAGCCGATCAACCATCCTTCACCCAAAGTTGCATTGTGTCCGAGGTCTTGAAAATCTTGTCTTAGTCCGGTCTTGATTATTATATCAACCTCGCATCACTCGTGGTATACACTCAACCGATAACCCGTCTACTCAAGCATAGCAATAAGAAATTGTCGTCCCGGGGCCAAGTATTGGGGTTGTTGTGTTCCTACCACATGATACTACAACTTAGCTAAAGTTTCCAAGTACCTAGGCAGCATGCAAATTGGGCAAAGAAGGTGATCTACTATGCATCGAAAACATAGGTAAAATAACATGATCAAAGATGACTTGCCTTGATGATAGTTGTCTTGCTCGAGCGCTTCTAAGTAACACACTTCGCACTCCGGATGATCTACCGATACAAACACAAAGCACACCATAAGCACTTCAATCAAGCCACAAGTAAAAATAACATCACATGCAATGAATTGCAAAAGCCTAAGCAAAAGAATTCAATGCATGCCGGTATGGCAGAAACTTGTTTCTGTTGAAAACACCAGTAAAAATACTTTAAAAATTCTGAAACTTCTACCACAGTAATATTTTATCACTAGAAAGCAGTAGCAAAAAGAATCAACTCAAAATCATATTTCAAACTCCTGGAATAGACAAAACAAGGTTTTAACTAAATCTGCTCTAACTTATATTTCCAAATTTCAGACATAGACAAATTATATGTTTTTAAAAAATACAGGAAATTTGTGAGCTACTGGAAAAAGAATCAATGTCATTGGACTTCGGGATAAAAAGTTGTGGCCAAAACAAAAACAGAAAATTTCTGTTTTTGCAAACAGGCAGAAAATTATAAAACTACTAGGACTAAAAAGAGGGGTACACGTGGCCTGAGGCTATTGGCTGCGGGGGTGTTTGTTTCATGACTTTGAGCAAACGTCCTAGGCTAAGCAATGTTCGCTGGTTAATTCATAAGTGACAAAAAAACCCACTGGTTTACTGAACTAAACCGAAAGGCTACCTAGTGATCTAATCTAGGCCTTACCTCTTAGATCCAATGGCTAAAAAAAAGAAAAGCATGAAATAACAGAGAGGAGAGGGAGCTACCTTGGCTGGCCTTGGGTTGCTCCGGCGAGAAGGGGCTGGCCGGCGAGGGAGGGGGCTCCGGGGCGGTGGATGGTCGGGGCGGCAGCGGCGGGGTTCCTCCTCCTCGGGGAGGCGGCGGCGGGGGTGGAGAGGGTGCTGGGGTGGCTCCTCCAGGGGCGGCCGAGGGTGGCAGCCTGCTGCCGGTAAGGTGGTGCAGGGCTTCGGTCGGCGGCAGCTCGTGGCGGCGGCGGTGCGAAGAGGTAGGGGTGGGAACGGGGTGGCTCGGGGTGGGGAAGTATTTATAGGCCATGGGGAGGAGTGGGGAAGGTAAGAGAGGGAGAGAAAATCGGGGAGGGGATCGGTCTCGGGTTCGGTCTGGCACAGAAAAGGAAGGAGAGGGAGGTAGGAGATGGCCGCTCGGGTGCTAGGCTCGGGCAGGGGCCCTTCGGCCAGAGAGAGATGGGGCGGGGAGAGGGGGTCGGTCGCCCGGTATTAAGGGATTTCAATCCCGGGTAAGTGGGGATTCAGCCGAGTAAAAAAACGCTCGGGGCGGCGGCTAGAAAATTTCCTAATATTAAACCTTTTCCGAAACAGAAAATAAAAACGAAAAAAAAGGAAAGTAAATCAAAATATTTATATATGGTATTATATATCAAAAAAATCAGAAAAAGAATCTCTACCCGAATAACATTTTTTTAAAGCCAAAATAAAAACTTTTAAAAAATGTTTTTTTTTCAGAAATTCCCAATTTGCTTTATTTCTTTTTGCAATTATTTTTGCAAAAGAACTTTGGGTTTTCGTGGCTCCAACATTTCAAAAATTGCCCGCACTTTTGGAGTGTCATTTTCCTCCGCTCTCTCTCTTGCGTGCAAGAGAGTTTTCTCCGGGCATTTCTCGCACGAGGAAAAAAATGAAAATGCAAATCGAAAAGACGAAAGAAATTTCACGAGCTAAATTGATTTTACTCAATATGCATAGATGCTTAGCTACAATGTAAAACATTCCCAATTAGGAAAATTGGGATGTTACAAACCTACCCACCTTAAGATGAATCTCGCCCTCGAGATTCGGGTTGGCTAGAAAATAGGTGTGGGTGGTCTCGACGAAGATCCTCTTCTCGTTCCCAGGTGGCTTCTTCCTCGGTGTGGTGGCTCCACAACACCTTGCAGAACTTGATGATCTTGCTGCGGGTAACTCTGTTGGCAGTCTCGAGAATCCTGACGAGTTTCTCCTCATACGTCAGATCACTGTCAAGCTGTATGGCCTCTAGGGGCACTGTATCTCTCAACGGAACATCGGCCATCTCAGCGTGGCATTTCTTCAACTGGGAAACATGGAAGACATCATGAACTCCGGACAATCCTTCCGGCAGTTCCAGTTTGTAGGCAACTTCGCCTCTACGTTCAAGAATTTTATAGGGGCCAATGAAACGTGGTGCTAATTTTCCTTTCACACCGAATCTCTTGATTCCTCGAAGTGGAGACACCCGAAGATATGCTCGGTCTCCCACTTCGTACGTTAATTCCTTGCGTTTGCTGTCGGCATAACTCTTCTGCCTGGACTGAGCTATCTTGAGTCGGTCACGAATTAGCTTGACCTTCTCTTCAGAATCTCGGATAAGGTCGGGACCAAACAGTTGTCGGTCTCCAACTCCATCCCACATCAACGGCGTTCTGCACCTCCTTCCGTATAGAGCTTCGAAAGGGACCATCTTCAGACTGGTCTGGTAGCTGTTGTTGTATGAGAACTCGGCATACGGTAAATTGTCATCCCAACTAGACCCATAGTCTAGTACGCAAGCTCTCAACATGTCCTCCAGAATTTGATTAACTCTCTCGGTCTGTCCATCTGTCTGCGGGTGAAAAGCTATACTGAACTCCAATTTTGTTCCCAAGGTTTCATGCAGTTGGTGCCAAAATTTTGATGTGAACTGAGTCCCTCTATCGGACACAATGCTCTTCGGTATTCCGTGCAGACATACGATCGTCGTCATATATATCTTGGCCAGCTTGGCACTCGTGTAAGTAGTCTTCACTGGAATGAAGTGACCTACCTTGGTCAAATGATCGACCACAACCCAAATAGAATCATAGCCAGAACGGGTCTTGGGTAATCCTGTGATGAAGTCCATACCAAGCTTTTCCCATTTCCACTCGGGTATTGGCAGAGGTTGGAGCAAACCTGCTGGCTTCTGATGCTCGGCTTTTACTCGCTGACAAACATCGCATATCGCTACGAACTCGGCAATGTCTTTCTTCAATCTTGTCCACCAGAAACTTTCTTTCAGATCCAGATACATCTTGGTGTTGCCGGGGTGTATCGAGTACGGGGAATAATGGGCTTCCTGAAGTATCAACTTCCTGAGTTCGGGATCATGGGGCACATAGATGCGATCCTCAAACCATAAAGTTCCGTGTTCATCCTCACGAAAACCTTTAGCCTTCCCGTCTTCCATTTTCTGCTTAATCTCAGCTATCTCCTTGTCAGCTTTCTGTGCTTCACGGATCTTTTCCATCAAAGTAGACTGAATTTCCGGAGTGGCAACAAATCCTCTTGGAACTATCTCCAATTTGAGCTCTCGGAGATCATCGACTAACTCCTGGGGTAATCCTCCAGCTGTGAGCGTGTTCACATAACTCTTGCGGCTCAACGCATCGGCTACAACATTTGCCTTGCCTGGGTGATAATGCAATCTCATGTCATAGTCCTTGATCAACTCTAGCCATCGCCTCTGTTTGAGGTTCAACTCCTTCTGCGTGAAGATATATTTCAGGCTCTTGTGATCAGTGTAGACATCACAACTATTTCCGATCAGGAAATGTCTCCAGGTCTTGAGAGCGTGCACTATGGCTGCTAGTTCCAAGTCATGTGTGGCATAATTCAACTCATGAGGTCTGAGCTGTGTGGATGCATAGGCTACAACTTTGCCTTCTTGCATGAGCACTCCTCCAAGTCCTTGACGAGAAGCGTCACAGTAAACCTGGAAATCCTTCCGAATGTTCGGCAATATCAGCACTGGGGCTGTAACAAGACGTTTCTTCAGCTCTTGAAAACTGGTTTCACATTCCTCAGTCCAAATATACTTGGATTCCTTCTTCAACAACTCTGTCATGGGCTTGGCAATCTTTGAGAAATTCTCAATGAACCTCCGGTAATATCCGGCAAGTCCGAGGAAACTGCGGATCTCCTTGACTGAAGTGGGTGCTACCCATTCGGTAACTGCTGCGACCTTGGCAGGGTCCACTGCTATTCCTTCTCCTGAGATGACGTGTCCGAGGAATCCGACTTCCTTCAACCAAAACTCACATTTGCTAAACTTTGCATATAGCTTATGCTCTCGAAGCTTCTCCAGAACTAGACGCAGATGCTCCTTGTGTTCCTCTTCGTTCTTGGAGAATATCAGTATGTCATCGATGAACACCACAACAAACTTGTCCAAGTATTCCATAAATACGTTGTTCATCAGATTCATGAAATATGTCGGAGCATTAGTCAGTCCAAATGACATGACCATGTACTCATACAAGCCGTACCGAGTGGTAAAGGCTGTCTTGGGTATATCCTGTTCACGAATCTTCAACTGATGATACCTGGATCGAAGATCGATCTTTGAGAATACACGAGCTCCAACTAACTGATCAAACAGATCATTGATCATCGGCAAGGGGTACTTGTTCTTGATGGTCACATCGTTCAATGCACGATAATCGACAACCATTCTCAAGGACTTGTCCTTCTTTTCAACCAAGAGCACTGGGGCTCCCCAAGGTGAAGAACTTGGGCGAATATATCCTTTGTCCAATAACTCCTTAATTTGCTTTTTGATTTCTATCAAGTCATTTGCGGGCATCCGATAAGGTCTCTTGGATATCGGGGCTGTTCCGGGTAATAGTTCAATCAAGAACTCAATCTCTCTATCGGGTGGCATGCCTGGCAATTCCTCCGGAAATACATCTGGGTACTCCTGTACAATCGGTACTTCCTCCTGGACTACTCCCGTGAGAGAGTTTACTCGCTTACTCCATGTCGGGCGCTGAGACACGTACTTGATCCGTTTCTGCTCGGGGGTGGTGAGCAAAATAGACTTAAGGGCACAATCAATATTCCCTTCATATTTGGCCAACCAATCCATGCCTAGGATTACATCCAATCCCTGGGACTCTAATACGATGATGTCGGTGGGAAAATTATGGTTCCCGATGTTGAGACTCAAAGCATGGCATCCTATCCCGGCTGTCATCATGCCTCCTAGGGAACTGACCTTAATAGGTTGGCTGAGGGTTCTAGTTGGCAAACTGTACTTTTCCACAACTACCCTAGATATGAATGAATGTGTTGCACCAGAATCAAAAAGTACTAATACTGGACGTGAATTTAGCAAAAACTTACCAACCACCGTATCGGGGTGATCGTAGACCTCTTCAACATCAAGGTGGTTCACCTGAGCTCGAGGAAAAGGATTGGGCTTCTTAGCTGCAGAGTTGTCGTTGTCGTTTCCATTTCCCTGCTTGTTCTGGGGACAATCAGTGGCATAGTGTCCCGTCTTCTGACACTTGAAGCAAGTGATGTGAGTCAGATCCTTCTGAGCTGGAGCTGACTACTGCTGAGTGCCAGTACCGCCATTCTTGAAGTTGCTGTTGTTGTGGTGGTTCCCATTTCCTCCATGGTTGTGGCCACCATGGTTGTGCACTGGGTGTTTATGCTGAACATGTCCTCCAAACTTACCGGATCCAGTCCCGGTATTCCCTGGATAGGGGGTGTAGCGAGGCTTCTGCTGAGTGCCGGAGTTGAACTTTCCAACCCCATACTTTCGCTTGCGGTTCTCCATCTTCTGGTGTTTCCCCCCAAGATGAGGGCCTTATCAACCAGCTCCTGGTAGTTGTTGAAGGTGGCTACAGTCAACTGAATGCTCAGCTCATCATTGAGTCCTTCCAAGAACTTTTCCTGCTTGGCCGCGTCATCGGCCACATCTCCAGGTGCATAACGGGCGAGCATGCTGAATTCATCGACGTACTGGGCCACAAAGAGATTCCCCTGGCGTAAGTTGCGAAACTCACGCTTCTTCAGATTCATTGCACCAGCTGACACATGCGCGGTGCGGAAAGCTTGCTTGAATTGTTCCCAAGTGACTCCAGCAATGGGATAAGCGGTGGTGTAGTTCTCCCACCAAGCAGCTGCAGGGCCTTCAAGTTGATGCGCGGCAAAACACACCTTCTCAGCTTCAGAACAACCAGCAGTGATAAGTTCACGCTCCATCTTGCAGAGCCAATCATCTGCCACAATGGGCTCAATGCTGCTGGAGAAAGTTGGAGGGTTCAACCTCAGGAAACGGGTGAGATTGTCGGCCTGGGGTGGGTGACGGCTGTTGTTATTGTTCTGGTTCTGGATGATCAGCTGCATCAGGGTGTTTTGTTGCTGGATCAACTGGGTGAGTTCCGGCGGAAAGTTGGACTCAGGGGCGCGTCTCGGAGGCATCTGATGTTCGTAGAGGGGTGATATTAGCATAGAACAATGGTCTAAGAGGAATTACACTACCCATATGAATGCAACACACAAGTATCACACCACACATTTTATTCAATACCATCACAAAGGTTCACAGGGGGATACAAAATCGATAATCCTAAACATCGGCCTAAAACGTAAAACGATAAAGTAAATTTGGTGGTCTAGTCTAAGTGTCCTCCTCAGAATAGCATGGTGACGGGTCCTTCAGTGGAGCTTTCTTCATAGTCCTCGTCGTTGCTGATCAAGGGGGCTACGTCTCCTTCGGGATGAAGGTTCTCGCCCATGTCCAGTTCCTCCTCCAGGTATGCAACTCGAGTCTTCAGCTTCTCGATCCGCTCTAGAAAGTCCTTCACCTCCACTTCATGTTCATAGTGGGCTTCCCGGGCTGCATCTTCAAGCTCAAGCTCGCGGAGTGACAGTTGCTTGATCTTCCTGGCGTCCTTGATCACATGATACTCCAGAGTCCCGCTGTGCTTCTCCAAGGTCTGGGCATAAGACAAGAGAGCGTCCTTGGTCTTGCTTGAGATGATATCTCCGTCTTCATTTCTCCGGGATAAGGTGAATAGGTCTGGAGAAATAGGGCAGCCTTTGTATTCTTCCTTGATACGTCCGAGTGCACAATGGATCGCCATGTCCCTTCCGAGAATCCAATTGGGTGCGATGAACTTGAAATCCATCGGCTCAGTGCGCGGCTGGAATGTCCTTCCGGGAATATGCACCTCGATCCTGTAGCGTGAATCTTCCGGGTAAGACGAAGTTGGCTTCCCTGTGATAGTCGGCAGAGCAATCCACAAGTCCTTGGTGATCTGCACCAGCTCCTTTCCGAACGGCATAGTGGTGTCGGGCTCGCAAAACTCCGTGAACTTAACAGGGATGAAGGTGGCCATCTAAACATTGGAAAATCGGAGAGAAGTCAGAAATGATTAGAAGAGGAAATAGAAGATTTATAGACATAAGAGAAAATAGTTTTCTTCCTAAGGCTTTTTCATTCCTAGAGGTTACGTCCTAAGGTCAGCGTGTGCTCTGAATACCATTTCTGTAGCGACCCGACTCAAGACGAGTCAAGCCTCTGGTGTTTCCGTACCATCCCAAGATCATGCTGGTACACACACAGTACATAATGTATATATTCAAGAGTGCAATCACACAGCTTTATTAATCGAAATCTCATAAAGAGTACTTTATTACAATAAAGGATTACAATAAAGTGGCTGAAGGCCAACTCATGAGATATCTAACGAAGACTAAGCGGAAGCATCAGGTAGACGAGTCCATCCGACTCCAAGGGCATGTTGCTGAGCGTAGAACGTAGCCTCACTCCTGGTCGGAAAAGTACTCTGCAACATGATACGTTGCAGCCGTGTAGGTCAGCATATTGAATATGCCGGCAAGTCATCAAAGAGAGGGGGTAAAAATAATAATCAACTATCTCTACATGCATATTTGGCCGGTGGAGCTAAGTTTTGCATAAAGCCAGTTTTATCCTACAACAAGAGGGGTTGAAAGCAAAATATTACTACAATGTTTGTTGTTAACGAGATGGTTCCGCCAACCAGTTCTCGTACCCGAATAGTTGTTAACACCCACATCATTATTAAGTTGTGTCGAGAGTTCAGGGGAAATTCAATGCCTTCGGCTCAAGTTGTCCATGACCGTGGACACGGCTAATCGATTAGGTTTGAGTACTCTTCAGAGTTTTGCACACGTTCCCCACAAGATTTGATCGCCTCCGGGTTTGTCCTCGCACTTCAGGGTGTTTGAAGACCGGATGATCAAAACATGGTCTTTCAACGGGTCCCTCTGAGTCCCTGTCGGTGCCCATCCATTCCTACCGTTCGTCTACATCTGCTAGCACCGCCTGTCCAGAGTCGCCGCATTGTCCAACCAAGCCAGAGCCCATAATGACGTGTGGCTGTGCAGGTAAGCCTTGAGTCTTGAAGTCTCCGTCCGTCTCTTCGAGCCTGGGTGAAGCTTGCCGCAGGATGACATGGCCTCTCCAGCATCCCGGGCATCCACTAGGTTCTCCAGGGAGCCGATCAACCGTCCTTCACCCAGAGTTGCATTGCGTCCGAGGTCTTGAAAATCTTGTCTTAGTCCGGTCTTGATTATTATATCAACCTCACATCACTCGTGGTATACACTCAACCGATAACCCGTCTACTCAAGCATAGCATTAAGAAATTGTCGTCCCGGGGCCAAGTATTGGGGTTGTTGTGTTCCTACCACATGATAATACAACTTAGCTAAAGTTTCCAAGTACCTAGGCAGCATGCAAATTGGGCAAAGAAGGTGATCTACTATGCATCGAAAACATAGGTAAAATAACATGATCAAAGATGACTTGCCTTGATGATAGTTGTCTTGCTCGAGCGCTTCTAAGTAACACGCTTCGCACTCCGGATGATCTACCGATACAAACACAAAGCACACCATAAGCACTTCAATCAAGCCACAAGTAAAAATAACATCACATGCAATGAATTGCAAAAGCCTAAGCAAAAGAATTCAACGCGCGCCGGTATGGCAGAAACTTGTTTCTGTTGAAAACACCAGTAAAAATACTTTACAAATTCTGAAACTTCTACCACAGTAAGATTTTATCACTAGAAAGCAGTAGCAAAAAGAATCAACTCAAAATCATTTTTCAAACTCCTGGAATAGACAAAACAAGGTTTTAACTAAATCTGCTCTAACTTATATTTAAAAATTTCAAACATAGACTGAATTGGACTTCGGTATAAAAAGTTGTGGCCAAAACAAATACAGAGAAGTTTCTGTTTTTGCAAACAGGCAGAAAATTAGAAAACTACTAGTACTAAAAAGAGGGGTACACGTGGCCTGAGGCTATTGGCTGCGGGGGTGTTTGTTTCATGACTTTGAGCAAACGTCCTAGGCTAAGCAAAGTTCGCTGGTTAATTCATAAGTGACAAATAAAACCACTGGTTTACTGAACTAAACCGAAAGGTTACCTAGTGATCTAATCTAGGCCTTACCTCTTAGATCCAACGGCTAAAAAAAAGAAAAGCATGAAATAACAGAGAGGAGAGGGAGCTACCCTGGCTGGCTGTGTGTTGTTCCGGCGAGAAGGGGTTGGCCGGCGAGGGAGGGGGCTCCGGGGCGGTGGAGGGTCGGGGCGGCGGCGGCGGGGTTCCTCCTCCTCGGGGAGGCGGCGACGGGGGTGGAGAGGGTGCTGGGGTGGCTCCTCCAGGGGCAGCCGAGGGTGGCAGCCTGCTGCCGGCGAGGTGGTGCAGGGCTTCGGTCGGTGGCGGCTCGTGGCGGCGGCGGTGCGAAGAGGTAGGGGTGGGAACGGGGTGGCTTGGGGTGGGGAAGTATTTATAGGCCATGGGGAGGAGTGGGGAAGGTAAAAGAGGGAGAGAAAATCGGGGAGGGGATCGGTCTCGGGTTCGGTCTGGCACAGAAAAGGAAGGAGAGGGAGGTAGGAGATGACCGCTCGGGTGCTAGGCTCGGGCAGGGGCCCATCGGCCAGAGAGAGATGGGGCGGGGAGAGGGGGTCGGTCGCCCGGTATTAAGGGATTTCAATCCCGGGTAAGTGGGGATTCGGCCCAGTAAAAAAAACGCTCGGGGCGGCGGCTAGAAAATTTCCTAATATTAAACCTTTTCCGAAACAGAAAAAAAAAACGAAAAAAAAAGGAAATTAAATCAAAATATTTATATATGGTATTATATATCAAAAAAATCAGAAAAAGAATCTCTACCAGAATAACATTTTTTTAAAGCCAAAATAAAAACTTTTAAAAAATGTTTTTTTTTCAGAAATTCCCAATTTGCTTTATTTCTTTTTGAAATTATTTTTGCAAAAGAACTTTGGGTTTTCTTGGCTCCAACATTTCAAAAATTGCCCGCACTTTTGGAGTGTCATTTTCCTCCGCTCTCTCTCTTGCGTGCAAGAGAGTTTTCTCCGGGCATTTCTCGCGCGAGGAAAAAAATGAAAATGCAAATCGAAAAGACGACAGAAATTTCACGAGCTAAATTTATTTTACTCAATATGCATAGATGCCTAGCTACAATGTAAAACATTCCCAATTAGGAAAATTGGGATGTTACAGTATCGGGTTATCGAGACCATGGATCTCTTCGATAGGTGGTAGATTTTTGACATCTTCAGATCTAATGCATTTCTCTTGCATAGATTTCTTGGCTTCTTGCATATCTTCAGGACTGAGGAATAGAATACCTCTTTTCTTAGGAGTTGTCTTAGGAGGTGTTTCGGGAATAGTCCAAGCATTATCGTTGATCAAGAGGTTATTCAGTAGGGTCTCAGCTTGTTCTACAGTTCGTTCCCTAAAAACACAACCGGCACAACTATCTAGGTGGTCTCTAGAGGCATCGGTAAGTCCGTTATAGAGGATATCAAGTATCTTGTTCTTATAAAGAGGGTGATCGGGCAAAGCATTCTGTAGCTGGACGAGCCTCCCCCAAGCTTGTGGAAGACTTTCTTCTTGGAGTTGAGCAAAGTTGTATATTTCCTGCAAGGCAGCTTGCTTCTTATGGGCAGGGAAATATTTCTCACAGAAGTAATAGACCATCTCCTGGGGACTACGCACACATCCATGAGCAAGAGAGGTGAACCAGACTTTAGCGTTATCCTTTAGAGAGAAAGGAAATAGCTTAAGGGTATAGTAGTGGCGGATCTTCTCCTCATTAGTGAAAAGGTTGGCTATTTCGGATAGTTTGGCAAGATGGGCTATGACCGTCTCAGACTCATAACCGTGAAAAGGATCAGATTCGACTAGAGAGATTATCTCAGGGTCGACAGAGAATTCATAATCCTTATCGGTGACAAAGATAGGCGAAGTGGCAAACTTCGGGTCATTTTTCATCCTAGCTTCCCGGGATTTTTCTTTCCACTTGAGAAGTAATTTCTCAGCATCATAGGCATCCTTACACGCAAGAAAATCCTCAGCTATCTCTCCCTCCATAACGTAACCCTCAGGTATATCAGGCAATTCATATCTAGGAGAGCTAGATCTAGCAGGAGCAAAAGCAGGTTCTATCTCAATAGTATCGACAGTTTCAGAAGCATCACGAGCATTGGCAGTAACTCTAGCAATATGAGCATCAAGGAACACTCCTAGTGGAACATCGGGAAAAGGAGTATCTCTAGCAATATCAAGCATAGCATCATCAGGCAAAATAGCATCTCTAGCATCATCAGGCAAAGCAGTATCAAGCATAGCATCTCTAGCAGTATCAGGCCTAGTATCAAGCATAGTATCATCAGGCATAGTATCAAGCATAGCATCTCTAGGAGTATCAGGCATAGTATCAAGCATAGCATCTCTAGCAGTAGTATCACAAGCATCATCAAGCACAGGCGACATATCAAGATTTCTAACAGGAGGTGATGTCGCAAACTTACTCATAACTGAAGGTGAACCAAGTGCAGAGCTAGATGGCAATTCCTTACCTCCCCTCGTAGTTGAGGGCAAGACTTTGGTCTTCGGATCCTTCAGAATCTTCATAGTGATCAGCAGATATAAATCCCAAGTAACTTAGAGAATACAACAATACCTCCCCAGCAACGGCGCCAGAAAAATGCTGATTGCAATCTCTGGCGATGGCTAGACGAATGCTGATGACAACAAACCTTCCCCTGCAAGGGCACCAGAAGAATGCTGCTAGCACTCCCCGGCAACGGAACTAGAAGAATGTTGTTGATGGCCCATCAGCGCGTGGGTTCGCACCAGTTTTCGAGGGTAGAGTATTCGACCCAAATTTGTTGATTCGCCAGGCAGGAGGTGAGAGAATACTCTCGAGTATTAGCAGCTGAATTTGTCTGATTCAACCGCACCTGAAAGATTAGTATCTGCAAGCAAAGTAGTAACAGCAAAGTAGTATGATAACTACGGTGTCAGAAACGATCTGTTGACGGCAGACTATTCCTAACGATTGTATCAATGGCGCCAAGTTGCCTCGTTGACAGAAATTGTCAGTTCCCGTCAACGATCAGCGAATCAAGATTGTAGCAGGTAGCAGCAGTGTAACGAGCAATAGCAGAGTCAAGGAACAGCAGTAGTTACAGCAGAAGCAACTAGCAACAGTAGCAAGCGACAGTAATAGCAACAGTAGCAGCAGCAGCAGACCAAAACAAGTAACAGCAGTAGCAACAGTAGTAGCAGTAGTAGCAGAGCAAGACAAGTAACAGCAGTAGCAACAGTAGTAGCAGCAGCAGCAGAGCAAGACAAGTAACAGCAGTAGGACAAACTAGTAGGTAATGGGTCGGTGATTTGTTTGGATGATATTCATCATGCAACAACTATAACATGGAGAGATATGTGGCTAGCTCCCGTTCGTCAATGTGATGTAGGCATGCATTCCGTGTGTCGTCATACGTGCTTAGGGAAAAGAACTTGCATGACATCTATTGTCCATCCCTCCCGTGGCAGCGGGGTCCAAAAGGAAACTACGGGATATTAAGGTTCTCCTTTTAATAAAGAACCGGACCAACGTATTAGCACTTGGTGAAAACATGAACTCCTCAACTTTGGTCATCACCGGGAGTGGTTCCGGTTATTGTCACTCCGGGGTTGCCGGATCATAACACATAGTAGGTAACTTCAACTTGCAAGATCGGATCTAAAACACACATATATTGGTGACAACGTAATAATTTCAGATCTGAAATCATGGCACTCGGTCCCTAGTGACAAGCATTAAGCATGGCAAAGTAGTAGCAACATCAATCTCAGAACATAGTGTATACTAGGGATCAATCCCCATCAAAACTAACTTGATTACATGATAGATCTCATCCTACTCATCACCGCCCAGCGAGCCTACGAATAGATTACTCACGAACGATGAAGAGCTTCATGGAATTGGAGAGGGAAGAAGGTTGATGATGACGATGGCGATGATTTCCCCTCTCCGGAGCCCAAGACGGACTCCAGATCTGGCCTCCAGATGAAGAACAGGTGGTGGCGGCGCCTCCGTATCGAAAATGCGACGAAAACTTCTCTTTTTATTTTTTCTCGGACGAAAGGGATCTTATAGAGTTGGAATTGGGGGCGGCAGAGCCGTGTGGGCCCCACAAGCCTACCCACCGCCACCAGGGGGTGGTGGCGGAGCCAGGGCTTGTGGCCCACTGGCCCACCCCCTCAGGTGGAACTTGGCGCAGATATTTTTCTTATTTTCCAAAACTGCTCCCCGTAAATTTTCAGGACGTTTGGAGAACTTTGATTTCTGCACACAAATAACACCAAGGCAATTCTGCTGAAAACAGCGTCAGTCCAGGTTAGTTCCATTCAAATCATGCAAATTAGAGTCCAAACAAGGGCAAAAGAATTTGGAAAATTAGATACGATGGAGACGTATCAGTGGGCTCATTTGGCCTCGCCCATTTTTATTTCCTCACTAGGACAATGCTCTAATAATGATGATCATCGCACTTTTATTTACTTGGAACTGAATATGGAAACTGATAGGACAATATGACTATGTATGTATGCCTCTGGAAGTGTACCAGGATGTGCAAAGATCCAGCAAGACATGTATCAAAAATATGAAGAACGGTGGTTTAGCCACAAATACTGTGTCAGCTCTATATGATCATGCAAAGCATTATCATGATGAACGAACTAGTCATGTGAAGTGACAATGGCATTTGCATGGAAATATATCTCAGAATGGCTATGGAAATGCCATGATAGGTAGTTATGGTGGCTGTTTTGAGGAGGATATAAAAGATTTATGTGCAACTGAGCGTGACATGTCATGGGGTTTGGATGCAACAGCGAAAGTTGCACCGGTCCTCAAGGTGAGAAAGGGCGATGCACGGTACCGAAGAGGCTAGCAAATATGAGGAAGTGAGATTGTGTGTGTCCATGGTGTCACATTATTCATGACGAACTCATGTACTTATTGCAAAGTTTTATTAATTTTATCACAAATCAAAGTACTACTCGCATGCCTCGAGGGAGAGGGTTGGTAGGAATTAACCATCGCGTGACTCTGACTCAAAACAACACTATGATTTCAACGAGGAATAGAAATTCTCACACATCATCACCATGCCTTTTTAATTTTTCATATGAACACGAAGTTTAACATATATTAATATTGACACATATCTGAATTAATAATAATGCACTCACACCTTTTTCATATCACCACATCAATATCATTAACCCACAATTTCTCTATATGTGCAACATGATGGTTTTAATTATCACTCATTGAATACCCATTATTTTTTATCTAGTCTTATGACCCATGCAAATTAACGTCACTATTTTTACAGCTCCAAAACAAATTTAAGTGAATAATGAGAGCATAATATATCTACAAAATCTACACGCCACCATGCTCAAAAAGATATAAGTGAAGTACTAGAGCAACTACTAAGCTCAAAAGATATAAGTGAAGCACAAAGAGTATTCTAACAAATTGTGATGATGTGGTATCTCTCAAATAGGTGTGTACAGAAAACAATGATTGTGTCAAACTGAAATTAAAAGCAAACAAAAGCAAACGAGGCTCCAAGCATAACTCATATCATGTGATGAATAAAAATATAGCTCCAAGTAACATACCGATGGATTGAGACGAAAAAGGGGATGCCTTCCGGGGAATCCCCAAGCTTAGACACTTGAGTCTTCCTAGAATATTAATTTGGGGTGCCTTGGGCATCGTGAAGATTAGGCTTTTGCTGCTCCTCAATCCTGTGTCCATCGGGACAATACCAAAAACTTGAAAACTTCAATCACATAAAACTCAACAAAACTTCATGAGATCCGTTAGTATAAGCAACATATAAAATAATTTTAGGTGCTGTTATAAGTTGATTCTAATTTTATTTTAGCATAGGTAACTATATCCTAACTCCTCCATGGCTTATACCCCCCCCATACAATCCATAGCATCATCAAAACAAGCAAACTACGCATGCAAAAATAGAATCTGACTGAAACATAAGAGTCTGTAGTAATATGTAATTAATCTATACTTCTGCAATTCTACAAAATCTAAACAATTAGGAAGAACTGAGGAATTAGGTCAGAAAGACTATGTAAAAAATTCAGCTTAAAAAGGTGCTCCAGTAAAATCAGAGAGATTCTGCATTGGACGTCAAAGTTTCTGTTTTTTGCACCGTATCAATTCTACTCATCATGCAAATCATCCCAAAAGCTTTGCTTGGCACAAAAACTAACTAAAACATAATAACACAATCATTAGAGAGGCAATAATAATTTTATCACAAACTAACATAAATAAATGATAACTATTGGGTTGTCTCCCAACAAGCTCTTTGTTTATAGCCATTAAGATAGGCTTGAAATTTCAATGATGCTCACATAAAAAGATAAGAATTGAATCACAAAGAGAGCATAATAAAACACGTGACAAGAACATTTACGTCTAACATACTTCCTATGCATAGACATTTTATAAGCAAACAATTTTTTAAGACAAGAAGTGTCTAGCATAAGCAAGTAGGAAGAATGAAGCATTAATAATTGAAATATCAAGAGAGGTAAATGAGTAGCATGAAAATTACTATAACCCTATTTGCCTCTCTCATAATGATTACATGTAGGATCATATTCAAATTCAACAATAGAGCAATCATGCTTTTCATTCAAGGAACTATCATGAACCACTTTATAAAGATAGTCTAGTGCACTCTTACTAGCAATTGTTTCAACATAAATGGGTCTATTGAAATGATTAGCTAGTGGATGAGGATCAATTTATCTTAATCTTTTCATTTTACTTTATGTTTTGGTGTGAGAAAGATAAAGATAGCATAGCTAGACAAGTAAACTAGAGAACAAAGATGCAAACTAGTGACAACCAAAGCAAGAAAAGTTAAATATTTTTGTATTTTTTTATGATACAAGCTAAATATACCAGCAAATAAAAAGAGGAACAAGTGAATAAAATTTTGTGTGGAGTTACTTGGTAGTTGGTGATGATATTCCCCGGCAACGGGGCCAGAAATCCTTCGCGATACTTGTGATCTGCGTTGGGTTTTCCGTGAAGAGGAACGGGTTATCGCAACACAATGTGGGTAAGTATTTCCCTCAGTTATGAAACCAAGGTTTATCGAGCCACTAGGAATATCAACCACAACCGTCTTCAGCAGATGCACAGAAAAGAACAAACAACTTGCACCCAACACGGACAAGAGGGTTCTCAATCCTCTTGCCTTGTTATTCGCAAGCGAGTGAGGCATGTAGATAGCAAGATAAAATAAAAATAAGTAAATGGAAGCAAGGTATTGGTTTTATCAATATGTTGTGAATAGACCCCGGGGCCATAGTTTTCCCTAATGGCATCTCTCATGAAAAATAGCATACGGTGGGTAAACAAATTACGGTTAGGCAATTGATGGGAAAACGGATAGTTATGCGATATTCACGGAAATGATAATGTGTATATATACATCATGTCCATAAAAAAATAGGACAACTCCTGCCTACACCTATTACTCTTACTCTACTCATCGATCGCTATCCAGCATGCATCTAGAGTATTAAGTAAAATAGAGTAATGCATGGAGAACAATGACATGATGTAGACAAAGTAAACTCAAGCAATATGAATAAACCCCATCGTTTTATCCTTAGTAGCCGAAAAACAAGGACACATCTTGTCCCCTTCTGTCATTGGGATATAGAAATTCTCTAGGTTGAACATACCACAACGCACCTCTCTCACGAAGAAATATCGATCTAGTTGGCCAAACTATTTCTATACATCAAAGAGAATTACGAAGCTATCATAATAATGCACATAAGAATCATGTAAGTTTTCAGAGAAGACTCAAATATTTATCATGAATAATCAAAAGATAAACCAACAATCCATCGGAGCCCAACAAACGCATCGCACAAAAGGAATTACATCTTACGGATCAAAGCGAAGATGAACCCGTAGGTTTATGGTGAACTACTCACACATTATCGTGAGGGCAGCAAGGTTGATGAAGAGGCCCTCTGTGATCGACCCCCCCCCCTCCGGCAGGGCGCAAAGTAGAGCTCGAGATGGCCTCCCATCGGAACAGAGACTTGCGGTAGTGTAAAAAGTGTTTTGGGACTCCCTTTGATGTTTTTAGGGTAGATGAGAATTCATAAGCCAAAGAAAGGAGTAGGCCATGAGGAAGGCACAAGCCATCAGGGTGCTCCCAGGACGCACCCTATTGGCTTGTGGGCCCTTCGTGAGGCCTCCAGCCTTCTTCTGATGCTCGTTGGTCTTCTTTTAGTCGAGAAAAAAATCACCAAAGAGTTTCAGGGCAATTTGACTTTGTTTTCTATGGAAAACGTGAAAAGTGAAAAACACGCAGAAAACAACAACTGGCACTGGGCACTGGGTCAATAGGTTAGTGCTATAAATAATACAAATTGGTTAATAAATACCCCAAAAGTATTCTAGAATGATAGTATATCGGCATGGAACAATGAAAAATTATTGATACGTTGGAGACGTATCATTCACCTGTACTAAGCGGGAATGCTGCTTGTGCATCCAATATCCTTAAAACCAAGTTATTCCACATGATTCCACCATACCTACCTATATGTGGTATTACCCTGTCGTTCCAAGTAAATTTGCACGTGCCGCCTCTATATATTCAAATAAACATCTGATTTGTGCACTCGTCTCGCTCATGGAGTGACGAGGCATTCGATATCTTCCATGCTAAGTGAGTTATTCTCAAGACGGTCATTTATTCATTGTCATTGCATAAGAGAGGCTGGTAAAAAGGATGTTTGGTCTTGCATCATCAAAATTAAGTAAAAAACTTCTTGGGACAATTGTATATCGGCTCACACCCGTGGATTTGGTTAGCCATGGTTTATGTATGGATGGTGGAAAGGAGTAAGATCTACAAATCTGTTTAAGAACTGCCAATAACGAGTTTAGCATGGAAGATACTGAAAACCTTTGTCGTAACATTGACAAGAAAAGCGCACCTCCCAAAAACTTCACTTCCACTCTTGTTTTAAGATTTTGAGCTCTAGCACCTCTTCAAATCAATGCTTCCCTCCGTAAAGGGCCTGTCTAATTATTTTCATGCCGAGTCATCACCCTCTTACCTACAACACCATACTAGAGAGCACTATTGTCATCTTTATGCATTGAGTCTAGTAAATATTGGATAAGAGCATGACTAGGATCTTTTCTATTCTGAATTACAATGTTTAGTCGCTGCTTGAATCTCGGAGGTGCTTTGCATTTGTGTTTTGTAGTCTCAGAAAGGGCTAGCGAGATGCCAAGTCACCATATTATATCATGATTGTTTTGACAAATTGTTGGCTTATGAGTATATTATTATTGCTTGCTAGTTGGTTATGTATTGCCATGAGTAAACGAGATATTTAGTTGTTATCATGGATGCCGTTATTTATGGTTTATGTTGAAAACTTAAACGGTAGCTAAGCATGTGTACAACGACAAGAACATAGGAGTTTGTAAAAGTTTTGTTTATCACTTTCTGTTTATCAACTAGATTGCTTTAGGACAAGCACTGAGTTAAGCTTGGGGGAGTTGATACGTCTCCAACATATCTACTTTTCCAAACACTTATGTTGTCGTTTTGACCTCTAATTTGCTTTATTTGAATGAAACTAACTCGGACTAACGTTGTTTTCAGGAGAACTACCTTGGTGTTATTTTTGTGCAGAAATAAAAATTCTCAGAATTGTACGAAAATTTTTGTGAATTATTTTTGGGATTTATGATGAATCATGGAGCAAAGATTTGGGGGAGGGAGGTTGCCAGGGGAACACAAGCCAACAGAGCGCCCGCAGGTCGCACCTTGATGGCTTGTCAGGCCCACGTAGCTCCTCCGACCCTAATTCTAGTCATATAAGATCACATCTTTGAAGAAAAAAGCACAGAGAAGTTTTCATCGCATTATACAAGTCGAAGTCGCCACCACCTCATATTCTTCCTCTGGTGGGCTGATCTAGATTCCATTTGGGGCTTCGAAGAGGGGGATTCGTCGTCGCCATCATCACCAACCCTTCTCCATCAACACCGCGATGATACTCACCACCCGGAGCGATTAATTCCTTTGTAAGCTTACTGTATGATAGTGGTATTGGATGATATTGACCATGTAATCAATTTAAGTTTAATAGGGCTTGATGCCTAGTATCCACTATGTTCTGAGATTGACGTTGCTATGACTTTGTTATGCTTAATGCTTGTCACTAGGGCCCAAGTGCCATGATTTCAGATCTGGACCTATTATGTTTTCAAGAATATAAGAGTGATTTGGATCCTATCTTACAAGTTGTAGTTACCTATTACATGTACTGATCCGCATACCCCAAGGTGACAATAATTGGGATTCTTTCCCATGATTGACGTTGTTTGAGGAGTTAATGTATTCACCATGTGTTAATGCATTGTTCCGATTCTCTATTAAAAGGAGACCTTAATATCCCTTAGTTTCCAATAGGGCCCCACTGCCATGGGAGGTAGGACAAAAGATGTCATGCAAGTTCTTATTGCAAGCACGTATGACTATATACGAAATACATGCCTACATTATATTGACGAATTGGAGCTAGTTCTGTGTCACCCTAGTGCGTAGCTATTACATGATCAATCTCATCTAAATCATTATCCATCACCGATCCATGTGCCTACGCTTTACATATACTTCATCTTGCTAAGTTACTACTTTTGCTGCTACTGTCACACGTGCTACTCAATTGCCACTGTCATTATTGTTATCAAAATTGTTGCTATCACTATTACTATTACGACTATCATTTGTTGTGCTACAAAATCCTTGCTGCAGAGAGATATCCCAGGTGTGTTTCAATTGAAAACCAATTGTCAAGGCCAATAAATATTCGTTGGCTCCCCTTGTGTCGAATCAATAAATTAGGGTGAAATACTACCCGTGAAGACTCTCGCGATCCCCTATACTTGTGGGTTATCACCCTGATGGCTTGTCCCTCTCTGTTGGCCCCTCTTGCTCCGTTTTCTGGCCTATAAATTCACATATATTCCAGAAACCCTAAATATCATCTCCAAACACTTTTTCCGTCGCCGCAAGTCTCTGTTCCATGGCGATCCCGTCTGGAGCTCCGTTCCGACACCTTGCCGCAGGGGGGGTCGATCACGGAGGGCCTCTCCATCAACCTTTCTGCCCTTGTGATGATGTGTGAGTAGTTTACCACAGACCTACAGGTCCGTAGTTAGTATCTAGATGCCTATCTCTCTATCTTGATCTTCAATACAATGATCATCGCATCTTCGCCTTATTCTGTCCGATGTAATTCTTTTGTACGTTGTGTTTGTTGGGACCCAATGAATTGTGAGTTTATGTTTAGATTATTCATCAAAAGTATTTGAGTCTTCTCTAAAATTATTATGATTCTTATTTGCATGATCATCATAGCTTCATAATTCTCTCTGATCTATTGAATTGCTTTGGCCCAGTGGTTTGGTATTTCTTCAATGAGAGGGGTGCGTTCTCGTGGGTTAAACCTGGCGAGTTTCTATATCCCAATGATAGAAGGGGACAAGTTGGAACCTTGTGTTGCTGCCACTAAGGATAAAACGATCGGGTTTATTCATATTAGTTGAGTTTACTTCGTCTACATAATGTCATCGTTCTCCAAGCATTACTCTGTTTTACTTAATACTCTAGATGCATGCTAGATAGGGAACGATAGGCGGAGCAATAGTAGTAGGTGCAGGCAGGAGTCAGCCTATTTGCTGATGGATGTGATGCTTATAAACAAATGATCATTGTTGTGAAAATTTCATAACTATCCACTGTTCTGTCAATTGCCCAACAGTAATTTGTTTACCCACCATACGTTGCTTTCATGAGAGATGCCACTAGATAACACTATGGTCACCCGGTCTATTCACTTATATATTCAGAAAACATATAATTTCCTTGCTTTTATTATTTGTCTTTTATTTTATTTTGCAAGTTACAATTATCTACACACCTCATTTGCTTGCAAATAACGAAATCAAGGGGATTGACAGCCCTCTTGCCCGCGTTGGGTGCAAGTTGTTTCCTCTTTTATTGCAGCCACTTAATACGATTGAGGATTAATATTCCTATTAATTCGATAAACCTTGGTTTCTTAGTCGAGGGAAATACTTACCCACACTATGTTGCGATTACCCATTCCTCTTCATGGAAAATGCAACGCAGATCACAAGTATCATTTCCCAACTAACACCATGAGACCGGTGAAACATAAAACCTATCAAGGTCAAACATTTTCCTTGCACATAGTCCACTTGAGCTAGATGATGACGATCTTGATCTCTTCAAGTTGGACCACCTTTTTTGATTGTGCATGCTCAATGAAGACAAGTAGATTTCTCCCCCATACTCCACTATGTGTGAGCCTCTCTTGGGCACATCTTCACATGTTCATTATCACAAGAATGAATGTCAAGCTTCAATCATGATATCTTTGTGATGCTCGACTTGAACTTGCACTCTGCAACCTTGATGATGATCACCACTTGATTTCATCCTCCATAGGGTATATGATATCTTCCTTTTGATGCATGCCCATGGAAACATAGATAATCCCACAAATAACTCTCACATAGACCATGGGTTAGTACACAAAGCGTAATGGACAATGCTTGTCATACCATAGGATCACTTGGTCCTTCTTGGTACATCTACTATGCTTGTGTGCTGATCAACTTGAATCACTCTTTGTACTTAGTCTTGATCAACCTTCTATCTAACACTATGGCCTTGGATAACTCCTTGAATAACACCTTGGTCAACACATAATCTTCTTCTAGAAACCTTCAACCAACAAATGGTCTTCAAGCAATGCCTATGGACAAACCCTTCAAATATAACTCAAGGCAAACATTAGTCCATAGGGGTGACATAAATTACCAAAACCAAACATGGGGCTACCATGATCTTTCACAAGCGATCATCTGGAGTGGGTAAACCGAGATATTTTTCATCGAAACAAGTGGTGGAAACTTGTAATACAACATGAACGCTCTCGTGGAAATTTGTAGTGCATGCGTTACCAAACATAATAGAGCACTTATCATAATTTAGGATTTGTCCAGTAGCACGTGCATAAGCATCAAGGGCATGTCTAACATGCATAGCTTGATTCTGAGAGGCTTAAATATAACACTGTATCATCCGCAAATAGGAGATGTGAAATACCAAAGGCACAACGACATATTTCCACCAGAGTAATATTATTCGAACAAACACCATGCTTTAGGATAGCAGATAATCCATTAGCAACAAATAAAATAAAAAAGGTGGTAATGGGTCACATTGCGGAAAGCCACGCGATGGTGCAAATGAATCCACGAGGGTACCATAAATTTGACATAATACCTCATCTATTTGACAAAATTCATAATCTAGTCCACCCACCAATGAGTGAAACCCAACTTTTTCATCACTTGCTTCAAGAACAATCAACCCTATCATAAGATTTAGAGAGATCCAACTTATAAGCACAAAAACTCTTCGTTGGATTCTTCTCCTGCTTAATGTGGTGAATACACTAAAAATCCATCAATGCATTGTTAATGATCATACGAACTATAATGAAGGTGATCTGCTCTTGAGAAATCAGATCATCTAACAGAGATATCAACCTATTCACCAAATATTTTGAAATGACTATATAAATCACATTACATAAACATATAGGCATGTAATGTGCCAGTCTAGTTGGGTTTGCAATGTTTAGGATCAAAACAATTGAAGTGTCATAAATCCTTCTCGCATGACATGTGTAAGAAATAATTCTTTCACATCAACTATAATACTTTACTATAAAGTCCCCAACTATGCTGAAAAACCCTAGCCAGGAACCCATCCGGACGAGTCGGCTTCAAGGGATCAATCACTTGTTACATCAAAACCCACAAGTGAGTATAGATGTCCTTTGAGGTGCTCTTTAGTAGGAAACAATAATCATTTGTAGAGTAAGTTTGTACTCCATAAGGTCGGACTCAAAATGTTGCACGTTTCTGCAAAGGATGTGAAAGTGGGTCTCTTAATCTCACAGATTTCGGGTAGGGGTCCTGAACTAAGGGTTTTGAGACGATGGTAACAAGGACACGCGTTTTTATCCAGGTTCTGACTCTCTCGAGAGACTATCCCAACCTCGATACATATAAGGTACCGAAGGCCTAGGATTACAAGAGTCCTAGTCGCCTACATTGATGAAGAGGAGTCCTCCATGGATAAGGAGTATTTGTCTTGAACAACAACTCTTCTAGAGTCTTCTTTGTAGATCGCCATGGGCCACCCAAAGTGGTCCTAGACGAAACCAACAAGGGGGTCCTCAGCCCAACCCACCAAATCGGGAGTCCAGATGACGAGAGGCCCCCTAGCCAATATGCCATCAGATACTCCTATTGGGTCTTGTCGATTAATGATAACCAATTGTTCACCAAGTTTATTCATGTAATTTAGTCCTTGAGATTGAGTCGACCATAAATAGTCACCTCTAGTGCCATATTTTTAAGAGGTTCTCTACTCCAAGACCTTAGCATGTAGTTTATATGTTTTGGTGAATCTAAGATTCACTTTCAGTTTAAGAATAATTGTACAATCAAGAGGGGCACAAGCAAACAATCTTTGATTGAACCTGAACATAAGATCCTCAACCAAAATTCTCAAGCACACCGCTACTTTTATTCTTTCCCTTTGATTTCAATACCCCGGTACCTCCAAGTTTTTCCTACCTGATACTACTAAGCTCGCGAGAATTAAGTTAACCCTACCAAGCAACCCCACGTTTCCTTTTAACGCTGGTACATTTTAGAATAGTCCGATACTAGCAAGTTATATTTACATTGAGTCCATTCCTCTTACATCCTCTCTATACATCCGAGTGTGAGTCTTTAAGAATGTTACTAGACAACCTAGTTCCAGTGAGGGTACAAGAAACTTCCATAAATGTGTGTTTCCTTTATGGTTGTTAGATTTTTGAACATGTCTGGTATTTTCGGTATATTTCCCTCCACAACTTTGGGTTACTACTTTTTTTTGAGTAACAGTCACATATGCCCTCTCCCTATAAATCTCTCCAAAGGTGGTTGGCTTCCCTAGAAAGAAGTGACCATTAATTAGGATACATATCGTCTCCACGTGTCTTAGATATTTTTATATTTGGAGTGTTTTGTCATTTGTGTTCATGTATGGTGTACCTCATAGTTGCAGCTTGCAAAGAAAAAGCTAAAATTTGTACATAACTACCTACCCCCCCTCCCCCCCCCCCACAATCTTCATCTCAATCCTTCAACAAGGTAGATGGAGGAGACTTATCTGGCAAAATAATATCTATTGTGAGAGAATAGAGAAAGGATGATGTGGCAAGAGTGGCACGGCTCAATTCAGCCTATCCAATAGTGTGGCCCAGCACATTTTCCCCCCATCTATAATCGAGAGCCATGTGTTCCATAAACAAAAAAGCATGAAGACGAGAACTCTTGGGCATGAATTTTTAATCTCTATTCCTCCCTCTCCCCTCCCCTATGTTGGGTATTGTTCCCACCTAACATGGCATAGCTCAGTGCTTGCACATTCTTTTGTGTTTACTTTTATCAATGCATGTCAAGTTTCCCAAACTAAATTTGATGTTCTCAATGAATTAACGTGCATCTCCCGCCTCGCCCATCTCGCCACCGCTCCGCTCCCTCGCCTCTCCCCTATCGCCACCCATCGGCAGCCACTTCGGCCCCAACGTCCACCCCAGCCTGCGTCGGTGACCACTCTGGTCCTGGCACCCGACCTCTCCGGCACAACTGACCCCTTGTCGTTGCTGCTATGGCGTACGACTCTACGTCGATTTTCTGGCGGCCGCATCCGGTGGTCTCGGGGCTGGGGCTTTCTGGTTCAGATGGATCTGCGAGCTCCTCAACTAGGGTGGTTGGGGGCGGTGAGGTGGCACTGCTCCACGAGGCGGGGGCGGCGAAGCCTTGGAGGAAGATGGGGCCCTCTCGCAAGGTGTTGTGGACTAAGAGGAAGCTCCTCTAGAAGCAAGCTTTGGCAGACATGTCGTGGCCGCGCTCAGCATCCTTGTCCCAGGAGAGAAGGGAGATTCCCCCAAATCTGTTTGGGCCGTCTTTCAAGTGCTTCCAGGAGGGGCATCAAAGGGATGACTGCAAGTCAAGACTTTGTGCATTCTATGCAATATGGAGGGAAACATCTCATCGAAATGCAAGCGCCCTCAAAGTCCAAGGTCATAGGAGGAGCTTCAACACGATGTGATAGCCAAGGTGTGATACGTCCATTTTGCATCATGCTTTCATATTGATATTTATCGCTTTATGGACTGTTATTATACTTTGTGGTACTATAGTTATGCCCTTTCTCTCTTATTTTGCAAGGTTTATTTGAAGAGGGAAAATACCGGCAGCTGGAATTCTGGACTGGAAAAGGAGCAAGTCTGAGTCCTCTATTCTGCGCAACTCCAAATGCCCTGAAAATCAACGTGGAATTTTTTGGGAATATATAAAAAATACTGGGCAAAAGAAGTGCCAGAGGGGAGCTGCCAGGGGCCCACAAGCCTGTTGGTCGCGGCTACAGGGCTTGTGGGCACCCTGGTGGCCCACTGGCCCCCTCTTCTTTTATATGAAGGGTTTAGTCCCGAAAAAAATCAAGGCGGAACTTTTTTGTGGATTCTCCGCCGCCACGAGGCGGAACTTGAGCAGAACCAATCTAGAGCTCCGGCAGGACGATCTTGCCGGGGAAACTTCCCTCCCGGAGGGGGAAATCGTCGCCATCGTCATCACCAACACTCCTCTAATCGGAGGGGACTCGTCTCCATCAGCATCTTCATCAGCACCATCTCATCTCCAAACCCTAGTTCATCACTTGTAACCAATCTCCGTCTCGCGACTCCGATTGGTACCTGTAAGGTTGCTAGTACTGTTGATTACTCTTTGTAGTTGATGCTAGTTGGATTACTTGGTGGAAGAGTTTATGTTCAGATCCTTGATGCTACTCATTACACCTCTGATCATGATTATGATTATGATTTGTGAGTAGTTACTTTTGTTCCTGAGGACATGGGATAAGTCATGCTAATAGTAGTCATGTGAATTTGGTATTCGTTTCGTATTTTGATGTGGTGTATGTTGTTTTTCCTCTAGTGGTGTTATCTGAACGTCGACTACATAACACTTCACCATTATTTGGGCCTAGAGGAAGGCATTGGGGAGTAGTAAGTAGATGATGGGTTGCTAGAGTGACAGAAGCTTAAACCCCAGTCTATACGTTGCTTCGTAAGGGGCTGATTTGGATCCACTAGTTTAATGCTATGGTTAGACGTTGTCTTAATTCTTCTTTCGTAGTTGCGGATGCTTGCGAGAGGGCTTAATCATAAGTGGGATGCTTGTCCAAGTAAGGGCAGTACCCAAGCGCCGGTCCACCCACATATCAAACTATCAAAGTAACGAACGCGAATCATATGAACATGATGAAACTAGCATGACAGAAATTCGCGTGTGTCCTCAGGAGCGTTTTTCCTCCTATAAGACATTGTTCAGGCTTGTCCCTTGCTACAAAAGGGATTGGGCCACTTTGATGCACCGTTTCTACTACTTGTTACTTTTCACCTGCTACGTTTCACCTCACTACACCATCACTTGTTACCGATACCTTCAGTGCTTGCAGTTATTACCTTGCTGAAAACCGTTTATCATAGCCCTCTGCTCCTCGTTTGGTTCGACAGTCTTACTTATCGAAAGGACTACAATTGATCCCCTATACTTGTGGGTCATCAAGACTCTTTTCTGGTGCCGTTGCCGGGGAGGGAAGCGCCTTTGGTAAGTGGAATTTGGTAAGGAAACATTTATGTACTGTGCTGAAATTTATTGTCACTTGTCACTATGGAAACTGTTCCTTTGAGGAATTTGTTCGGGGTATCTTCACAACAAACGAAGCACGAGGAGTTGCTCCTCAACCTAAGGTACCTACTGAAAATATATTTTATGAAATTCCTTCGGGTATGCTTGAGAAACTGCTGGCTAATCCTTTTACAGGAGATGGATCATCACATCCAGACTTGCATCTAATCTATGTAGATGAAGTTTGTGGTTTATTTAAGCTTGCAGGTTTGCCCGAGGATGAGGTAAAGAAGAAAGTATTTCCTTTATCTTTGAAGGATAAGGCGTTGACATGGTATAGGCTATGTGATGATACTGGATCATGGGACTGCAATCGGTTGAAACTGGAATTTCATCAAAAGTTTTATTCTATGCATTTAGTACATCGTGATCGGAATTATATTTATAACTTTTGGCCTCGTGACAGGGAAAGCATAGCTAAAGCTTGGGGGAGGATTAAATCAATGCTATATTCATGCCCCAATCATGAGCTCTCGAGAGAAATTATTACTCAAAACTTTTATGCTCGTCTTTCTCATGAAGATCGTACCATGCTTGACACTTCTTGTACCGGTTCTTTTATGAAGAAGGATGTTGACCACAAGTGGAATTATTGGAAAGAATCAAACGTAACTCTGAAGATTGGGAGCTTGAAGAAGGTAAGGAGTCAGGTATGATTTTCCAGTTTGATTGCGTTAAATCTTTTGTTGAAACAAACACTTCTAGAGATTTTAGCGCTAAGTATGGACTTGACTCTGAGATAGTAGCTTCTCTATGTGAATCTTTTGCTGCTCATATTGATCTTCCCAAAGAGAAGTGGTTTAAGTATCATCCTCCTGTAGAAGTCAACATAGTTAAACCCAATCTAGTTGAAGAGAAAGTCATTGCCTATAATGATCCTATTGTTCGTTGTGCCTACACTGAGAAACCACCTTACCCTGCTAGGAAAAAGGATTATTCTAAGGCTCCAACTGTGATACGTAGGGGTTACATTAGACCACTTGCACCCCCTGAGGAAATTAGAGTTGAACCTAGTGTTGCTATTATCAAAGATCTCTTAGCCGAAGACATAGACGGGCATGTTATCAAATTCTGTGAGGACTCCGCTGGAGTTGCTAAACCTCACGCGAAAGACAAATACGGACCTGTAGTTGGCCTGCCCATTGTTTCTGTCAAGATAGGAGATCACTGTTATCATGGTTTATGTGATATGGGTGCTAGTGTTAGTGCAATACCCCGGTCCCTATATGATGAAATCAAAGATGAGATTGCACCTGCTGAGTTAGAACCCATTGATGTCACTATTTTGCTAGCTAATAGAGACACTATCTATCCTGTGGGAATTGTGAGAGATGTAGAAGTCCTATGTGGTAAGACGAAGTATCCTACTGATTTCCTCGTCCTTGCTACTGCACAAGATAGCTTTTGTCCCATCATATTTGGTAGACCCTTTCTCAACACTGTCAATGCTCATATTGATTGCATTAAATAGACTATCACTGTTAGTTTCGAGGGTGTGTCTCATGAATTTAACTTCTCCAAGTTTGGAAGAGAACCCCATGAAAAAGAGTCGTCTGGTAGGGATGAAATCATTTCTCTTGCCTCTGTTGTCGTGCCTTCTATGGATCCTTTAGAGCAATATCTGCTTGAGCATGAAAACGATATGCATATGGATGAAAGATATGAGATAGATAAAATTGTTTTAGAACAATATCCTATTCTTAAGAATAATCTGCCTGTTGAACTGCTTGGGGATCCTCCCCCACCCAAGGGTGATCTTGTGTTCGAGCTAAAACAGTTACCAGATACACTTAAGTATGCCTATCTTGGTGAAAAGGATATATATCCTGTTATTATTAGTGCTCACCTCTCGAATCACGAAGAGAAGAAGTTATTAAAAACTTTGAGGAAGCACCGTGCTGCTATTGGATATACTCTTGATGATCTTAAGGGTATTAGTCCCACTCTATGTCAGCACAAGATTAAAACTGATCCTGATTCTAAGCCAGTCGCTGATCATCAACAGAGGTTAAATCCTAGGATGAAAGAGGTCGTGAGAAAAGAAATATTAAAGCTTCTGGAAGCAGGAATCATTTATCTTGTTGCTCATAGTGATTGGGTAAGTCCAGTACATTGCGTACCTAAGAAGGGAGGTATCACCGTCGTTCCTAATGATAAGAATGAACTAATCCCACAAAGGATTATTACTGGCTATAGGATGGTGATAGACTTTCGGAAACTGAACAAGGCAACTAGGAAAGACCATTATCCTTTGTCGTTTATCGACCAAATGCTAGAAAGGCTATCTAAACACACACACTTCTGCTTTCTAGACGGTTATTCAGGTTTCTCGCAAATACCTGTTGCACAATCTGATCAGGAGAAAACCACTTTCACCTGCCCCTTCGGTACCTTTGCTTATAGACGTATGCCTTTTGGGTTATGCAATGCACCGGCCACCTTTCAAAGATGTATGATGGCTATATTCTCTGACTTTTGTGAAAAGATTGTTGAGGTTTTCATGGATGATTTCTCCATTTACGATTCTTCCTTTGACGATTGCCTCAGCAACCTTGATCGAGTCTTACAGAGATGCAAAGATACCAACCTCGTCTTGAACTGGGAGAATTGCCACTTCATGGTTAATGAAGGCATTGTCTTAGGACACAAAATCTCTAAGAAAGGCATTGAAGTTGATAAGGCTAAGGTTGATGCAATTGACAAAATGCCTTGCCCCACAGATATCAGAGGTATACGAAGTTTCCTAGGTCATGCTGGTTTCTATAGAAGGTTCATTAAAGACTTCTCTAAGATTCCTAGGCCTCTTACCAACCTCTTGCAGAAGGATGGTCCTTTTGTTTTTGATGAGGATTGTGAGGAAGCTTTCGAAATACTTAAGAAGGCCTTGATAACTGCACCTATTGTTTAACCTCCTGATTGGAACTTGCCCTTTGAAATCATGTGTAATGCAAGTGATTATGCTGTTGGTGTTGTTCTAGGACACAGAGTTGACAAGAAGTTGAATGTCATTCACTACGCTAGTAAAACTCTAGACAGTGCCCAAAAAAACTATGCCACTACGGAGAAGGATTTTTTAGCAGTCGTGTTTACAAGTGAAAAGTTCAAATATTATATAGTTGACTCCAAAGTCATTATTCACTCTGATCATGCTGCTATTAAGTACCTTATGAAGAAGAAGGACGCTAAGCCTAGGCTAATCAGATGGGTTCTCCTGCTACAGGAATTTGATTTGCACGTTGTTGACCGAAAGGGTGCTGATAACCCTGTAGCAGATAACTTGTCCAGGCTAGAGAATGTCCTTGATGACCCACGACCTATTGATGATAGCTTTCCCGATGAGTAATTGAATGTCATTTGCACTTCACATAGTGCACCATGGTATGCTGATTACGCAAACTATATCGTAGCCAAATACATACCACCCAGTTTCACCTACCAGCAAAAGAAGAAATTCTTCTTTGATTTGAGACACTACTTTTGGGATGATCCTCACCTTTATAACGAAGGCGTAGATGGTGTTATTATACATTGTGTGCCTGAACATGAACAGGTACAGATCCTGCAGAAGTGTCATTCCGAAGCCTACAGAGGACACCATGCTGGAGATAGAACTGCTCATAAGGTATTGCAATCAGGTTTCTATTGGCGCACTCTCTTCAAGGATGCCCGTAAGTTTGTCTTGTCTTGTGACGAATGCCAAAGAATAGGGAACATCAGTAAACGTCAGGAAATGCCTATGAACTATTCGCTTGTCATTGAACCATTTGATGTCTGGGGCTTTGATTATATGGGACCCTTCCCGAGTTCCAATGGGTATACTCACATCTTAGTTGTTGTTGATTACGTCACTAAGTGGGTGGGAGCTATCCCCACTAGAAATGTTGATCACCACACCTCTATTAAGATGCTTAAAGAAGTCATTTTCCCAAGATTTGGAGTCCCTAGATATCTGATGACTGATGGCGGTTCACACTTCATTCATGGTGTTTTCCGCAAGATGCTTGCTAAGTATGATATCAACCATAGAGTTGCATCTCCTTATCATCCTCAGTCTAGTGTTCAAGTGGAGTTGAGTAATAGGGAGATCAAATTGATCTTACAAAAGACTGTCAATAGATCTCGAAAGAATTGGTCTAGCAAACTTGACGATGCACTATGGGCTTATAGGACTGCTTATAAGAATCCCATGGGCATGTCGCCGTATAAAATGGTTTACGGTAAGGCCTGTCATTTACCTCTTGAGCTAGAACACAAAGCTTATTGGGCAATCAAAGAGCTCAACTTCAATTTCAAACTTGCCGGTGAGAAACGGTTGTTTGATATCAGCTCATTAGAAGAATGGAGGAGCCAGGCATATGAGAATGCCAAGTTGTTCAAGGAAAAGGTTAAGAGATGGCACGATAAAAGAATACAAAAATGTGAGTTCAATGTAGGTGATTATGTCCTGCTATACAATTCTCGCTTAAGATTCTTCGCAGGTAAGCTTCTCTCTAAATGGGAAGGTCCCTACGTTGTCGAGGAAGTATATCGTTCTGGTGCCATCAAAATCAATAACATGGAAGGTAATTTTCCGAGAGTGGTAAATGGGCAAAGAATCAAGCATTATATCTCTGGTACTCCCAAAAATGTTGAGACCAATATCATCAATATCATAACTCCAGAGGAGTACATAAGGGATGTTTATCAACCTATTTCAGACTTTGAAAACAAAGAGGTATGTGTTTCGGTAAGTAATTGGACTCCAAAACTTTTCCAGTAGGAAATTTTCTCCGTTTTGGAATTTTTTGAAAAATAGAAAAATAAAAAGCAGTCCGGAGAGCGCACGAGGCGGCCACAAGCTTGGTAGCCGCGGCCTCCCCCCTGGCCGCAGCTACAGGGCTTGTGGGCACCTCGTGTGCCTCCCGGGCTCCATTTTCTTGTGGAGCACTCGTTCTGGTCCAGAAAAAATCATTATATATACGCCCGAGGGTTTTGATCTCCGTATCGTGCAGTTTTCCTCTGTTTTTGTTTCGAGCCTGTTTTCTGCCGCAGATCTAGGTCAAGATGTCTTCTCAGGATTCAGAGGGGGAGATCTATGTGGCTGATTACCTTGCTAACCCCAAGGTCTGTGGGGACTTGGAACCATATGGCTGGACCACTGACGAGGAAGAGGACTATGATCCCAAGGGGAAGGGACAAACGAGTTCCGATGAAGAGGAGGCTCCTCTACCTCAACCTGGACGCACTCATGTGGAATTCAAGAAGTCGAGCCTCCCTGACTCAAGGAAGAAGCCTAAGAACTTGTTTATCCCTTCTCGTTTCTTGCAGGAGAGTAAGCAGGAACTTTGTCAAAGGGTGTTGAAGCTTGAGGAGGAAAATGATGATCTGAGAGAGCAGAATTTTATGCTCAAGTAGAAATTAGACAAGCTCAAGACCACTGCAACAACTCCTCCACCACCACCAAAGGAAGACAACTGAGAATTGGTATGGGCAATCCCCTTGGCTTTTGCCAAGCTTGGGGGAGTTGCCCTGGTATCGTATCACCTTTATATCTTTTGCTTTTACCTTTGTTTTAGTTCTTTCTTTTTTAGTTTTTATTTCTTCTCTTAGTGGAATAAGTCTTTAGTGTTTAGTTTGATTCTTTTTCCTTGTGTCTCCCCCGATGTATTCGAGCTTGCGAGCTATATAATAAAGAGTATCTTAGTCAAGGGCTTTGTTTTGTGCCGTGATCAAAAGTATGAAAAGAACGATAGCATGAAAGATCATGAGATGATCTTATGGAAAGTGATAGCTTCACATATAACCAGTATGATGATTGAAACTTATTGAGAATAGACCAACATAGACCCCAGTCATTGTTGCAATTAATAAGAAGTAATAAGGAAAGAGAGGTTCGCATATAAATATATCATCTTAGACACCTTTTACAATTGTGAGCACTCACCAAACTATTACATGCTTAGAAGTAGATGTTGGACAAGGAAGACAACATAATGAATTGTGTTTGCTTGATTCCAAACAATGTTATATGATTAGAGATCCCTTAGCATGTGACGATTGCTTCCACCTCATATTAGCCAAAACTCATGCACCAAGTAGAGCTACTACTTGTGCATCCATAAACCTTCAAACCAGTCTTGCCATGAGTGTCCACCATACCTACCTATGGATTGAATAAGATCCCTCAAGTAAGTTGTCATTGGTGCAAGCAATAAAAATTGCTCTCTAATATGTATGATCTATTAGTGTGTGGAAAATAAGCTTTATACGAACCTGTGATGAGGAAGACATAAAAGCGACAGACTGCATAATAAAGTTCTTTATCACAGGAGTCAATATAAAGTGACGTTCCTCCGCACTAAGAGGACACGCATCCAAACCTCAAAAGCGCATGACAACCTATGCTTCCCTCTGCGAAGGGCCTATCTTGTACCTTTACTTTTGTCCTTGTGAAAGTCATGGTGATCAACACCAATTCCCTATTCCGTCTTCATCTTGGTGAACGTCATATGCTAGGGAAAGATCTATATTGATATATCAACTTGGAGATGAGTACTTATGTTTTATTATTGTTGACTTTACCCTTGAGGTAAGTGGTTGGGAGGCAAAATTATAAGCCCCTATCTTTCTCTGTGTCCAAATGAAACTTTGATGCCATGAGTACCACGTGAGTTGTAACAATTGTGGAAAACAAAAGAGATGATTGAGTATGTGGATTTGCTTTACAAGCTCTTATTCGGCTCTTTCTGATGTTATGATAACTTGCAATTGCTTCAATGACTATGGACTATTGTTGGCTACTTCTCGGTAAGGTTTTTGATTCATACTTTTCTTTGTGAAGGAATTGTTACTTTCCCATAAGAAACTTTATGATGTATTGTTGTTCTATGTGTGATCATGATGCCCTCATGTCTCTATTATGTTTTATCGACACCTTCATCCCTAAACATGTGGACATGTTTATGGATCTTGGTTTTCGCTTGAGGACAAGCGAGGTCTAAGATTGGGGGAGTTGATACGTCCATTTTGCATCATGCTTTCATGTTGATATTTATCGCTTTATGGACTGTTATTATACTTTGTGGTACTATACTTATGCCCTTTCTCTCTTATTTTGCAAGGTTTATTTGAAGAGGGAGAATACCGGCAGCTGGAATTCTGGACTGGAAAAGGAGCAAGTCTGAGTACTCTATTCTGCGCAACTCCAAATGCCCTAAAAATCAACGTGGAATTTTTTGGGAATATATAAAAAATACTAGCGAAAGAAGTGCCACAGGGGAGCTGCCAGGGGCACACAAGCCTGGTGGTCGCGGCCTGCCCCCTGGCCGCGGCTACAGGGCTTGTGGGCACCCTGGTGGCCCACTTGCCCCCCTCTTCTGCTATATGAAGGGTTTCATCCGGAAAAAAATCAAGGCGTAGCTTTTTTGTGGATTCTCCGCCGGCACGAGGCGGAACTTGAGCAGAACCAATCTAGAGCTCCGGCAGGACGATCCTGTCGGGGAAACTTCCCTCCTGGAGGGGGAAATCGTCGCCATCGTCATCACCAACACTCCTCTCATCGGAGGGGACTCGTCTCCATCAACATCTTCATCAGCACTATCTCATCTCCAAACCCTAGTTCATCACTTGTAACCGATCTCCGTCTCGCGACTCCGATTGGTACTTGTAAGGTTGCTAGTAGTGTTGATTACTCTTTGTAGTTGATGCTAGTTGGATTACTTGGTGGAAGAGTTTATGTTCAGATCCTTGATGCTACTCATTACACCTCTGATCATGATTATGATTATGCTTTGTGAGTAGTTACTTTTGTTCCTGAGGACATGGGATAAGTCATGCTAATAGTACTCATGTGAATTTGGTATTCGTTCGGTATTTTGATGTGTTGTATGTTGTTTTTCCTCTAGTGGTGTTATCTGAACGTCGACTACATAACACTTCAACATTATTTGGGCCTAGAGGAAGGCATTGGGGAGTAGTAAGTAGATGATGGGTTGCTAGAGTGACAGAAGCTTAAACCCCGGTCTATGTGTTGCTTCGTAAGGGGCTGATTTGTATCCACTAGTTTAATGCTATGGTTAGACATTGTCTTAATTCTTCTTTCGTAGTTGCGAATCCTTGCGAGAGGGGTTAATCATAAGTGAGATGCTTGTCCAAGTAAGGGCAGTACCCAAGCGCCGGTCCACCCACATATCAAACTATCAAAGTAACGAACGCGAATCATATGAACATGATGAAACTAGCATGACAGAAATTCCTGTGTGTCCTCGGGAGCGTTTTTCCTCCTATAAGACTTTGTTCAGGCTTGTCCCTTGCTACAAAAGGGATTGGGCCACTTTGCTGCACCGTTGCTACTACTTGTTACTTGTTACTTTTCACCTGCTACGTTTCACCTCACTACACCATCACTTGTTACCGCTACTTTCAGTGCTTGCAGTTATTACCTTGCTGAAAACCGTTTATCAGAGCCTTCTGCTCCTCGTTGGGTTCGACACTCTTACTTATCGAAAGGACTACGATTGATCCCCTATACGTGTGGGTCATCAAGGTGGAACGGACTTCTCAGCCTTTGTTGCCTGCGAGACTTGTGCACAAGATGTCGCCAATGGCTAGGCAGGCCCCTCCGGTGGAGAGGCCCTCGTTAGTCCGGGTTGACACCACACCAGTGGGGTTCGGGGCAGGCACCGGCTGCTGCCGCCAGTGCCATCTATGTTCTTTGACAGACTCTAGAGATTGATGACCTGGAGCAGCGTCTGAGGCTAGCTCTGGTGCCATATGTGGGGGGCACATGGCCAACGGTGTCCTACTATGAGGCAGTTGAAGCTATCTCCATGGAGCTAGAAATCCCTCGCCACTGCTTCTCATTTCACAAGTTCCACCCTGAGGACTTTTTGGTGGTCTCCATTGTGGCTGATTTACGCAAGACGGCTTTGGCGGCGGGGCCGGTAGAGCATTGTCATTTAAAGTTGTTCACCAGATTGTGGTTGCGGCAAGCACAGGTAGTTTCCAGAGTGATGAACAAACAGGTTGATTTGATGATTGAAGGTCTTCCTTCTCATGCTTGGACGAGGGAGATGGCGGTGGAGCTACTTGGTTCATCTTGTCCCGTGGAGAGTTTGGCTCCGAAGGTTGGACGAGAGAGATGGCGGTGGAGCTGCTTGGTTCATCTTGTCTCGTGGAGAGTTTGGCTCCGGAGGCTGCTAACAGAGAGGATATTTCCCTGTTCAAGCTTTGCGTGTGGTTTGTCGACCGAGACAATGTGCCAGCGGATATGCGCCTTTGGGTGCCGAAGCCAAAGGTTGAAAACACAGCGGTTGATGCTTGTTATCTGTGTTGGGTTTTCATGAAGAGGAACGGGTTAATGCAGCACAATGTGGGTAAGTATTTACCCCAGTTATGAAACCAAGGTTTATCGAACCAATAGGAATATCAACCACAACCTCTTCAACGGCTGCACACAAAAGAACAAACAGCTTGCACCCAACGCGGGCAAGAGGGTTGTCAATCCCCTTGGTCTCGTTACTTGCAAGTGAATAAGGTGTGTAGATAATTGTAAAATGCAAAATAAGATAAAAGCAAATAAATGGCAGCAAGGTATTGGAGGTTTTAGCAATATGTTGTGAACAGACCCGGGGGCCATAGTTTTCCCTAATGGCATCTCTCATAAAAATAGCACATGATGGGTAAACAAATTACTGTTAGACAATTGGTAGAAGAGAGGATAGTTATGCGATTTTCACATCAATGATCATGTAAATATAGGCCGACTCCTTCTGGCACCTATTACTATTAATTCACTTCAAGAGCGCTTCTATGCTTGCCTCCCCACGTATTAAGTTCATGACGAAAGAAGTAATGCTTGGAGAAAGATGACATGGTGTAGACAAAGTAAACTCAACCAATATGAATAAACCATATCGTTTTACCCTTAGTAGCAGCAACACAAATATGCAACTTGTCCCCTTCTCACACTGGGATATAGAAACTTGCCAGGTTGAACCTACTAGAACGCACCTCTCTCACCGAGGAAATATCAATCTAGTTGGCCAAATGAAGCTGTCATAATCATGCACATAATAATCATATTATATATCACAGAAGACTCGGATATTTATCATGAATAATCTGAACATAAACCTACAATTCATCGGGTCCCAACAAATGCACCGTACAAAAGAGTTACATCATATAGATCAAAGCGAAGATGCGATGATTCACGTTCCTTGCAGGTCTGTTGGTTTGCCTCCAAGCATAAAGGGTGATGTAGCACAGCGACGCCAAGTATTTCCCTTAGTTAAGAACTCAAGGTATTAATCCCACAGGAAGATCCACGAGACTATGTAAGCATCCCCTACACACAAATAGCAAATCCTCGCAACCCAACGCGTAGAGGGGTTGTCAATCCCTCGTGGGTAAAGTAAGGATAGATTGATAGATGCAAATAAGAATGGTAGCAAATAGAATGCAGTAAGGTATTTTTGGGTTTTTCGATAATATATATCTGAAAACAAAAGAGCAAATAAAGTAGAAAAGCAAATATCAAAATAGAGATTGCAAATAGACGATGTGAAGTAGACCCGAGGGCCGTAAGTTTCACTAGTTGCTTCTCTCGAGAAAATAGTAAGCGGTGGTTAGACAAATTACTGTTGGGCAATTCATAGAAAAGAAAATAATTGTGAAGATATTCATGACAATGATCATGTATATAGGCATCATGTCCAAAATAAGTAGACCAACTTCTGTCTGCATCTACTTCTGTTACTCCACACATCGACCGCTATCCAGCATGCATCTAATCTATTGAGTTCATGGAGAAACGGAGTAATGCCTTAAGAATGATGACATGATGTAGAAAATATCTATTCATGTAGGAATAGACCCCATCTTTTTATCCTTAATGTCAATGATACATGTGTTTAATGTCTCGTTTTGTCACTGAGATTGAGCACCGCAAGATCGAACCCATCAGAAAGCACCTCTTCCCATTGCAATATAAAAGATCAAGATGGGCAGACAAAATCCAAATATCAGAGAAGAAATACGAGGCTATAGTAATCAAGCATGAATATGTTTTCATAGATCTGATCATGAACTCACAATTCATCGGATCACAACAAACACACCACAAAAGAAACAGTTACATCATATGGATCGGATCCCAACAAACACACCACGAAAGAAATAGTTACATCATATGGATCTTCAAGAGACCATTGTATTGAGAAACAAAACTAGAGAGAAAGCCATCTAGCTAGTGCCTACGGACACGTAGGACTGATATGAACTACTCACGCATCATGGGAGGAGCGCCAATGGAGATGGTGAACCCCTCCATGATTGCGTTCTTCTCTGGTAAAGGCTCTAGATTGGTTTTCGTGGCTCTGGAACTTGCAGCGGCGGAAATAATTTTCGTCCACTCCTTTAGGGTTTTTAGAATATTAGGGTATTTATAGAGCTCACATGTGGTGCAGAAGCTTCCGAAGGGCCCCACTAGACACCAGGCCGCGCCAGGAGCCTGTGCATGTCGTGGTGTCTAGTGGGCCCCTTGCACCTTGGTTGCTACTCAATATTGGCCCCCAAGTATCCTTTTGGTCCAAAAAATCTCCGTAAAGTTTCGTGGCAATTGGACCTCATCTCATACGGATTTTCTGCGAAGAAAAAAGCAGCAAAAAACAACAAGTCACACTAGGCACTATGTCAATATGTATTATAGATACGTTGGCTAAATTGATTATAAAACATCCAAGAATGATAACATAACAACATAGAACAATCAAAAATTATAGATACGTTGGAGACGTATCAGCATCCCCAAGCTTAATTCATGCTCATCCTCGAGTAGGTAAATGATAAAAACAGAATTTTTGATTGTGGAATTCTATCTCTCATGTTCATCATATTATTTTCTTTCATCATGGACATATGGAATTGTAGATGATGCAAAGCAATAGTCTATAACTTGCATGAAGATTTCAATACTCAAGCATATCAACAAGCAACTAAGTCTTTGAAAATATCAATGCTAAAGAACGTTATCCCTAGCCTACCATGCTCTATCATTGATCCATTCATGCAACATACACAAATATTAACTACATCCAATGCTCAAGTGTGATAATAGTGTTCCTTAGTTGGGGCTTTATAAGAGAAGATGGAACTCAAATTCAAAAAATAATTGCATAAAGTAAATATATAGGCCCTTCGGAGAGGGAAGCGGGGATTTGTAGAGGTGCTAGAGCTCAAAGTGAAAAACTTAGAGATAATTTTTTTTTAGGGTGCCATGCTTTTCATGTCAACGAGTACTACTAAGAGTTTCCAATATGCTCCATGCTAAACAAGTTATAGGTGGTTCCCAAACTGGAAATAAAGTTTATTCCTTTTCCACCATTCTTTCACATTCCACGGCTAGCCGTATCGACGAGTGTCGTCCATACCAACACTTTCCAAGGAATTTATTATTTGAAAACATAAAATATATTTTTATTATTTTTGGAAATGGGCATCCCTATTACTGCCATACTCTTGTGCAATGACAAGTGAATAAGCACTCATCTTGAGAATAACCTATTTATCATGGAAGATACCGGCCACCCGCTTCATGGGCGGCATGGGCACACAAAACAGAAAAAAAATTTGAAAATTAGAGGTGGCGCTTGCAAATTTACTTGGAACGGAGTTGAAATACCACATATAGGTCGGTATGGTGGACTCATTTGGCACAACTTTGGGTTTAGGTTTTGGATGCACAAGCAACATTCCCAATTAGTACAAGTGAAGGCTAGCAAATAGATTGAGAAGCGCCCAACCAAGGAACAAAAATTATCATAAGTGAACATTAAACATAACTAACACCGAGTAATTCAACACAAGTAGGATGTAATTTCATAGCAAAATTATTGACTTTATGTGCATGCATAGGGAATCACAAACCATAACACCAATATTCTTACTAGAGCAAAATTACTCATCAACATAACTCACATATTACTATCTACATATCGCAAAACTATTGCAAAGAGTAAAGTTTAATATCGAATGATCTTCATGAAAGTTTTTTTATTATATCTTTCCTCGACATTCATCACTTTGGGACTAACTTTCATTTAAAGAAAATTGCCAATGCAAATAACAAGCTCTCGAACAAGTATAAGTGAAGCATGAGAGCACAAGTTTATTTAAAATTTTCAACTCTCAAAGTTATATAAGTGAAGCAAGAGAGGGTTTATTTAAAATTTCAATAACTCTCAAAATAATCTAAGTGAAGCATGGGAGAAAATTTCTTCAAAATAACATCATCATCATGCTCAAAAAGATATAAGTGAAGTACTTGAGCAATTGCATGGCTCAAAAAAATTAAGTGAAGCATAAAGAGTGATTAAATCGTAGCATAACTTAGCTCTCTCAAATGGGTGTGTCCAGCAAGGTTTATTATGAAAAACTAAACAACAACTAAATCAAAGACGCAAATGATACAAGATGCTCCAACCAAAACTCATGGTATGTGATGAATAAAAATATAGCTCCAAGTAAAAATGTCGATGGTTTCTAGAACAATGAGGGGATGCCCTCCGGGGCATACCCAAGCTTAGATGCTTGGTACTCCTTAGATATTGCCTTGGGGTTCTATGGACATCCCCAAGATTAGGATTTTATCACTCCTTGTTCCATCATCCATCGTGATCTCACTCAAAACTTGAAAACTTCAATCACACAAAACTCCACAAAATTTTGTGAGATCAGTTAGTATAAGAAAACCAAACTTTACTATAGGTATTGTTGAAAACCTATTACAATTTTGTTTTTGCATTATATCTACTGTATTCTAACTTTACCATGGCTTATTCCCCCCCGATATAAACCATAGAATCATTAAAATAACCACATAACACAAAGAAAACAAAATCTGTTAAAAACAGAATAGTCTATAAAGATTCGAAATTTACTTATAATTCTGTAACTCCAAAAGTTTTGAAAATTCAGGGAACCGTAGGGAATTTGTATATCAATCTTGTGTAATAATTCAGAAACTTTTGATGTTTCTATGATTTTTAAGAATTTTCTACTAGACGCAAAAGTTTCTATTTTACAGTGGGATTACAACAACTAATACCCCGCATGATCCTAAAGGATTTGCTTGATACAAACACTAAATAAAATACAAAAAACACAATTATAACAGTAGCATAATTGTGCAAACACTCAAGATTAGAAAACAAAAACGTAAATAAACTTTATTTATTGGGTTTCCTCCCAAGAAGCTCTTTCTTTATAAACATTAAGATAGGCTTGAGATTTTGTTGATGCTCACATGAAAGATGGTAGTTGAAACACAAAGAGAGTATCATATAGCATAAGACAAACACATTTAAGTCTAACATACTTCCTATGCATAGGCATGTCATAAGCAAACAAATTATCAAGACAAGAAATATCTAACATGTGCATGGAGGAAGAAAGAGACAATAGCAATCTCAACATGAAGAGACATAATTTAGTAACATGAATATCTGTATAACCATATTTCCCTCTCTCATAATAATTACATGTAGGATCATATTCAAATTCAACAATATATCTATCACATAAAATATTCTCTTCATGATCCACATCCATAAAAGTCTTATAGTCTTCCAAGGTAGTGGGATTAACATTAACTAAAGTCATTACCTCTCCAAACCCACTTTTATTGGAAAAAATAAAGAGACAGATAATTCTCCAAAATGTTGGGATCATTAATACCTAAAGTTGACACTCTTCCAAACCCACTTTCAATAATATTGCAAACATTATTATCAATATCATATTCATCATGAGGATTAAATAAATTTTCAAGATCATAAGAAGCATCACCCCAATCATGATCGTTACAATGAGTAGTCGACATGACAAAGTTTCCATCCCCAAGATTGTAGTTTTGCATATTATCAGCACAATTAACACTAATAGAATTTATAATAACATCATTGCAATCATGCTCTTCATTCAAGAAGATATCATGAATCACTTTATAAATTTCTTATTTTAACACTTCATCACAATATTGAGATTCATGATTTTCAAGCAAAACTTCACAAAAGCAATCAAGAGCACTTGAGTCACTAGAAATTTTCTTAACATAATTAGATATTTTGAAAAGATTAGCAAGTGGAGGAGGATCCATATGTATTTAATTTTCATGTTTATTTTTCTGTTTTCGAGTGTTGTCATGAAGGCAATAGAAGCAAGCAAGCAAGAAAATGGAAAGAAGGAAAAAAATGAAGTGGGGGAGAGTAAAACGAGAGGCAAATGGCAAATAATGTAATTCCAAGGAGATGAGATTTGTGTGTAGGAACCTGATAGATCTTAACTTGAACTTCCCCGGCAACGGCGCCAGAAATCTTGACATTCCTTGTAGGTGCATTGGTTTCCCTCCAAGATTGAAGGGTGATGTAGCACAACAACGACACGTATTTCCCTCAGTTATGAAACCAAGGTATCAATCTCGTAGGAAGATCCACAAGACTATGTAAGCAGCCCCTGCACACAAATAGCAAATCCTCACAACCCAACGCATAGAGGGGTTGTCAACCCCTTGTGGGTAAAGTAAGGATAGATTGATAGATGCAAATAAGAGTGATAGAAAAAAGAATGCAGTAAGGTATTTTTGGTTTTTTGGTAATATAGATCTGAAAACAAAAGAGCAAATAAAGTATAAAAGCAAATAGCAAAGTAGAGATTGCAAATAGATGATGTGAAGTAGACCCGGGGCCCGTAGGTTTCACTAGTGGATTCTCTCAAGAAACTAGCAAGCGGTGGGTAGATAAATTATTGTTCGGCAATTGATAGAAAAGAAAATAATTATGACGATATTCATGACAAGGATCATGTATATAGGCATCACGTCCAAAAAAAGTAGACCGACTACTGCCTGCATCTACTTCTATTACTCCACACATCGACCGCTATCCAGCATCATCTAGTGTATTGAGTTCATGGAGAAACTGAGTAATGCCTTAAGAACGATGACATGATCTAGGCAAGATCTATTCACGTAGGAATAAACCCAATCCTTTTATCCTTAATGGCAATGATACGTGCATGTCATGTATCTTTCTGTCACTGAGATTGAGCACCGCAAGATCAAACCCATCACAAAGCACCTCTTCCCATTGCAAGATAAAATATCAAGTTGGCCACACAAAAACCAAATATCGGAGAAGAAATACGAGGCTATAATAATCAAGCATCAATATGTTTTCATAGATCTGATCATTGATACGTCTCAAACGTATCTATAATTTTTGATGGTTTCATGGTGTTATCTTATCATCTTTGGATGTTTTATGTACCTTTTATATCTTTTTTGGGACTAACTTATTAATTCAGTGCCAAGTGCCAGCTCCTGTTTTTTCTGTGTTTTTGGCTCTTTTCGTGTCTGATTTTGGAACGGAGTCCAAACGGAATAAAATCCCCGAAATAATTTTTTCCCGAACGGAAGAAGATCAGGGGGCTTGAGGGCCAAGGCAGGAGAGCTACAGGGGGCCCACAAGCCATGTAGCTGCCACCAGGGGCGGCGGCTACCAGGCTTGTGGCCTCCCTGGCGCCCCCTGACCTAGCTCCTCGCCTATATATTCCCTAAAATACAGAAAAAAAAATGAGGGAATCCAAGAAAACACTTTTCCGCCGCCACAAGCTTTCGTTTCCGCGAGATCTCATCTGGAGACCCTTCCCGGTGCCCTGCCGGAGGGGACTTTGGAGTTGGAGGGCTTCTACATCAACATCATCGCCCCTCCAATGACTCGTGAGTAGTTCACTTCAGACCTACGGGTCCGTAGTTAGTAGCTAGATGGCTTCTTCTCTCTCTTGGATCTTCAATACAAAGTTCTCCATGACCTTCATGGAGATCTATCCGATGTAATCCTCTTTGGCGGTGTGTTTATCGAGATCCGATGAATTGTGGATTTGTGATCAGATTATCTATGATATATATTTGAGTCTTTGTTGATTTCTTATATGCATGAATTGATATCCTTGTAAGTCTCTCCGAGTCTTGGGTTTTGTTTGGCCAACTAGATCTATGATTCTTGCAATGGGAGAAGTGCTTTGTTTTGGGTTCATAACGTGTGGTGGCCTTTCCCAGTGAAAGAAAGGGCAGCAAGGCACACATCGTGTTGTTGCCATCAAGGGTAACAAGATGGGCTTTGTCGTACATATCAGATTGTCCATCTACATCATGTCATCTTGCTTAAGGCGTTACTCTGTTCTTTTGAACTTAATACACTAGATGCATGCTGGATAGCGGTCGATGTGTGGAGTAATAATAGTAGATGCAGAAAGTATCGGTCTACTTGTTTTGGACGTGATGCCTATAGCTATAATCATTGCCATAGATGACGTCACGACTTTGCGCAGTTCTATCAATTGCTCGACAGTAATTTGTTCACCCACCGTCTACTTGCTTTCATGAGAGAAGCCACTAGTGAACACTACGGCCCTCGGGTCTATTCGCACCTATCGTTTCCACTTTCGCTTTTACTTTGCTTTGTTGCTTTGTTGCTTTCGGTTCTCACTTGGCAAACAATCTATAAGGGATTGGCAACCCCTTCATAGCGTTGGGAGCAAGCTTTTTGTGTTTGTGAAGGTACTTGTGATACTCCTTTACTGGATCGATTCCTTGCTTCTCAAAACTGAGGGAAATACTTACCGCCGCTGTGCTACATCACCCTTTCCGCTTCGAGGGAACACCAACGCAAGGCTCCAAGGCCACGGGGGAAATCATTTGCATATTTGCCTAGGTAGTCCCTAAAGGCGTAGCCGTAGCAGAAGGATTCCTGGTGCCGTTGCTGAGGAGTATCAAGACAAGAACAGTCTCCCGTCAGCACGTGTTTCTGGCGCCATTAGAAGGTCTTTTGTTGCAGTAGCAGAAGTATTTCTGGCGCCGTTGCCGGGGAAGGAGAGATCTATCCAAGTAAGTGTCACAAACTCATCTCTTGCATTTACCTTTTTTGCCAGTTGCTTCTATGTTTTCCTCTCCCCCACTTCACATTTTTCGTTTTCATTTTCCTTTCTCCTTTGCCGTTTTCTTTTGCCTTTTGCCTTTCTCCTTTGCCTTTTTCGTTTGCCTTTTTCGTTCACCTTTTCGTTCGCCCTTTTTCTCGCTTGCTCTCTGTTCGCTTGTGTGCTATGTGCCTCCAATATGCTTGCATCTTCGCTTGCTGAAAATCTAGTGATATGGATCCTCATCCACTTGCTAATCTCTTTAAGAGATCCAATTATGTTGATCCAATTGCTAGTGAGTTGAGTGCACTTGACTATCTTTATGGAGTTTTGCTTGAGATGCATGAATCTGAAAATCGTGATGAAGAAATTCATGAAGTGATTCACGAGGGCTCCTTGGATGAAAAGCATGATTGCAATGGTTTCACTATAAATTCTATTAGTGACAATCATGCTAAAATTATGCAAAACCCTAAGCTTGGGGATGCTAGTCTTGCTACATCCACTACTTGTTGCAAAGATCATGATTGGGGTGATGATTTTTCTTTTGATCTTGAAAATTTGTTCAAGCCTCAAGATGAATATGATATTTGCAATATTTTTTAAAGTGGGTTTGGAGAAGTTGTGACTTTAGATGATAATCCCACTATTTTTGAAGAGCGCCAACTTTCCATGCATGTGGATCATGAAAAGAATATCCTATGTGACAGCTATATCGTTGAATTCGAATATGATCCCACATATAATGAGAGAGGAAAATATTGTGGTAGAAACTTTCATGTTACTAAATCACCTGTCGTGATTTTGAGATTACTCTTGTCTCTTTCTTCATCCTTGCATTTGGCAGCTATTGGTTGTCTTGACAATTTGTTTTCCTATAAAATGCCTATGCATAGGAAGTATGTTAGACTTAGATGTGATTTTCACATGCTTTAGGATGCTCTCGTTGTGCTTCAATTCTTGTCTTTTGTGAGAGCATCATTGAATGCCTAGCTAAGGGTGTTAAACAATAGCGCTTGTTGGGAGGCAACCCAATCAATTTATCATTTTTCTTTCTGTTTTGTGTTTTTCCACACTTTCATAATTCTGTTATGATTGTGTTTTTTGTGTTTTTTTGCGTTTGTGCCAAGTAAAACCGTTATGATTAGTCTTGGGGATGATCGTTTGGTCATGCTGGAAAAGACAGAAACTTTCTGCTCACGAAAAGAATTTTCGTTTTTTTCTGTAAGAGATTTTGAGTTGATTCTTTTTGCTTCTGATTGCTACGCAACTTGTTCAGACTGTCATAATTTTTCAAAAATATTGAAGTAACATAAGTATACGAAGTATACGGATTGCTACAGACTGGTCTGCTGTTAACAGATTCTGTTTTGGTTGAGTTGGTTGCTTATTTTGATGAAACTATGGATAGTATCGGGGGGTATTAGCCATGCAAGATTGAAAATACAGTAACCCAAAATCAATGTAAGTAGAATTTAAGTTTGCTGCAGTACCTAAGGAAGTGGTGGTTTGCTTTCTTATACTAATGTTATCACGAGTTTCTGTTTAAGTTTCGTGTTGTGAAGTTTTCAAGTTTTGGGTGAAGTTCGTATGGACAAAAAGATAAAGAGTGGCAAGAGCTCAAGCTTGGGGATGCCCAAGGCACCCCAAGATGATTCAAGGATGCCGTAAAAGCCTAAGCTTGGGGATGCCCCGGGAAGGCATCCCCTCTTTCATCTTCAATCCATCGGTAACTTTACTTGGGGCTATATTTATATTCACCACATGTTATGTGTTTTGCTTGGAGCGTCTTGTATCGTAGGAGTCTTTTATTTTTGTTGTCTCACAATCATCCTTGCTGCACACCTAGAGAGAGAGACATGGACTCACCGTGATTTTGTCGAGCTTCACTTATATCCTTTGGTAGACAATTCAGCTCACATGTGCTTCACTTATATCTTTTGAGCTAGTTGATTTTGCTCTAAGTGCTTCACTTATATCTTTTAGATCACAGCGGTGTGTGGCTTGTTAGTTGATCTATGCGTTGAAAGTAGTCTCAAAAGTGGTAGTTATCCAAAGGGATGTGAAAACTTCCACCTTCATGTGCATTGAATAGTTAGAGAAGTTTGATTCATCTTAATTAGTTTTGAGTTGTGGTTGTGGTAATATTGAAGTTATGCTAGTAAGGTGTTGTGGATCTAGAAATACTTGTGTTGAAGTTAGTGATTCCCGTAGCATGCACGTATGGTGAACCTCTATGTGATGAAATCTGAGCATGATTAGTCTATTGATTGTCATCCTTTGTGTGGCGGTCCGGATCGCGCGATGGTTTATACCTACCAACCCTTCCCCTAGGAGTATGCGCTGAATGCTTTGTTTCGATTACTACTAAAACTTTTGCAACAAGTATATGAGTTCTTCATGACTAATGTTGACTCCATGGTTTAGATGCACTTTCACCTTCCACCATCACTATCTTCTTAGTGTCGTGCAACTTTCGCCGGTGCACAAAACCCACCATTAGCCTCCCTCAAAACAGCCACCATACCTACCTACTATGGCTTTTTCAAAGTCATTCCGAGATATATTGCCATGCAACTACCACCATGACATGTGCTGCCACTTCTACATTGCCATTGCATGATCGTAAGATAGCTAGCATGATGTTTTCATTAATGTCTATGCCATGCTAGATCATTTTCACGGTACACTACCGAAGGCATTCCATATAGAGTCATCGTTGCTCTAAGTTTTGAGTTGAAAGTGTGATGATCACCATTGATGGAGCATTGTCCCATGTGAGGAAATAAAATAGGCCAAAGATGCCCACCAAAATAAAATATATATATATATAAAAAGAGGCCAAAGAGCCCATCCAAAAAAATGAGAGAAAAAGAGAGAAGGGACAATGCTACCACCTTTCCACACTTGTGCATATTAAGCACCATGATCTTCATGATTGAGAGTCTCTCGTTTTGTCACCACCATATAGCTAGTGGGAAATTTTCATTATATAACTTGGCTTGTATATTCCAATGATAGGCTTCCTCAAATTTGCCTTAGGTCTTCGTGAGCAAGCAAGTTGGATGCACACACACTAGTTTTCTTTAAGATCTTTCACATACTCTTAGCTCTAGTACATCATTTGTATGGCAATCCCTGCTCATTCACATTTATATCTATTGATTAGCATCTCCACAGCTCATTGATATGCCTAGTTAATGTGACCATCTTCTCGTTGTTTGTCTTGCAACCTCCACCACACTACACAACACTTATAGTGCTAAAACCATGGCCCACGCTCATGTATTGCGTGAGAGTTGAAAAAGTTTGAGAAAGTAAAGGTGTGAAAACAATTACTTGGCCAATACCGGGGTTGTGCATGATTTAAATTCGTTGTGCAATGATGATAGAGCATAGCCAAACTATATGCTTTTGTAGGGATAACTTTCTTTTGGCCTTGTTATTTTGAAAGTTCATGATTACCTTGCTAGTTTGCTTGAAGTATTATTGTTTCCACGTCAATAGCAAACTATTGTTTTGAATCAAATGGATCTGAACATTCACGTCACATAAGAGGAGTTACAAAGGACAACTATGCTAGGTAGCATGAAAGCATCAAAAATTCATTCTTTATCACTTCCTACTCGAGGATGAGAAGGAGTTAAGCTTGGGGATGCTTGATACGTCTCAAACGTATCTATAATTTTTGATGGTTTCATGTTGTTATCTTGTCATCTTTGGATGTTTTATGTACCTTTTATATCTTTTTTGGGACTAACTTATTAATTCAGTGCCAAGTGCCAGTTCCTGTTTTTTCTGTGTTTTTGGCTCTTTTCAGATCTGATTTTGGAACGGAGTCCAAACGGAATAAAATCCCCGAAATAAATTTTTCCCGAACGAAAGAAGATCACGGGGCTTGAGGGCCAAGGCAGGAGAGCTACAAGGGGCCCACAAGCCCTGTAGCCGCCACCGCTACCAGGCTTGTGGCCTCCCTGGCGCCCCCCTGACCTAGCTCCTTCGCCTATATATTCCCTAAAATACAGAAAAAAATGAGGGAATCCACGAAAACACTTTTCCGCCGCCACAAGCTTCCGTTTCCACGAGATCTCATCTAGAGACCCTTCCCGGTGCCCTGCCGGAGGGGACTTTGGAGTTGGAGGGCTTCTACATCAACATCATTGTCCCTCCAATGACTCGTGAGTAGTTCACTTTAGACCTACGGGTCCGTAGTTAGTAGCTAGATGGCTTCTTCTCTCTCTTGGATCTTCAATAAAGTTCTCCATGATCTTCATGGAGATCTATCCGATGTAATCCTCTTTGGCGGTGTGTTTGTCGAGATCCGATGAATTGTTGATTTTTGATCAGATTATCTATGATATATATTTGAGTCTTTGCTTATTTCTTATATGCATGATTTGAGATCCTTGTAAGTCTCTCCGAGTCTTGGGTTTTGTTTGGCCAACTAGATTTATGATTCTTGCAATGGGAGAAGTGCTTGGTTTTGGGTTCATACCGTGTGGTGGCCTTTCCCAGTGACAGAAAGGGCAGCAAGGCACGCATCATGTTGTTGCCATCAAGGATAACAAGATGGGCTTTGTCGTATATATCAGATTATCCATCTACATCATGTCATCTTGCTTAAGGCGTTACTCTGTTCTTTTGAACTTAATACACTAGATGCATGCTGGATAGCGGTCGATGTGTGGAGTAATAATAGTAGATGCAGAAAGTATCGGTCTACTTGTTTTGGACGTGATGCCTATATATATAATCATTGCCATAGATGACGTCGCGACTTTGCTCGGTTCTATCAATTGCTCAACAGTAACTTGTTCACCCACGGTCTACTTGCTTTCATGAGAGAAGCCACTAGTGAACACTACGGCCCCCGGGTCTATTCACACCTATCGTTTCCACTTTTGCTTTTACTTTGCTTTGTTGCTTTGTTGCTTTCAGTTCTCACTTGGCAAACAATCTATAAGGGATTGACAACCCCTTCATAGCGTTGGGAGCAAGCTTTTTGTGTTTGTGCAGGTACTTGTGATACTCCTTCACTGGATCGATACCTTGGTTCTCAAAACTGAGGGAAACACTTACTGCTGCTGTGCTACATCACCCTTTCCGCTTCGAGGGAACACCAACGCAAGGCTCCAAGGCCACGGGGGAAATCCTTTGCATATTTGCCTAGAAAGTCCCTAAAGGCGTAGCCGTAGCAAAAGGATTCCTGGTGCCGTTGCTGAGGAGTATCAAGACAAGAACAGTCTCCCGTCAGCACGTGTTTCTGGCGCCATTGGAAGGTCTTTTGTTGCAATAGCAATCATAAATTCATAATTCATCGGATCCCAACAAACACACCGCAAAAGAAAGAGTTGCATCATATGGATCTCCAGGAGACCATTGTATTGGGAAACAAAACGAGAGAGAAAGCCATCTAGCTTCTGCCTACACACCTGTAGTTCTAATATGAACTACTCACGCATCATGGGCGGAGCACCAATGGAGATGGTGAACCCCTCCATGATCATGTTCTTCTCTAGAAAAGGCTCTAGATTGGTTTTCATGACTCTAGAACTTGCGGAGGCTCAAACGATTTTCCATCCACTCCTTTAGGGTTTCTGGAATATTGGGGTATTTATAGAGCTTAGAGGCGGTGCAGAAGCTTCCGGAGGGCCCCACTACACACGTCGTGGTGTCTAGTAGCCCCCCTGGGCCTTGGCTGCTGCTCAATCTTGGACCCCAAGTTCCCTTCCTGTCCAAAAAAGTCCCCGTAAAGCCTCATGGCAATAGGACCAGGCAACTCTTGCCGGCTAGAATCCAGGCGGCCTCCCATTCAGACCCGGCCTGGTCCCGCCAGCCGAACTAAGGAGGAGGCGGACACCCTCAAGCCGGCTAGCCAAGCAGGCTAGCCGGCCGAGGATCACGAGTCACATCAGATCGTAGGTCGGGAAAGGACCTCACGATTAAAGGTAGCTACGCGTGAGCAAAGGTACTGGATCAGGGCGCCCGGCAGGTACGAGCGTCGACGGCCACGCCGCCGACCTACCCCGGCTCTGATCCATCACCTAACATGATGTCAGACCGTCACACTCCCACTCCATTACTGCACTCGGCGTGGGGAACAATGGAGGCGGTCGTACTGCCTGCCCATGAAGAATCTCGCGGGGCGGCACTCGATGTACAGCGCGTGCTCAGCGTCAACCTTATGCGGGATCCCCATTGGCCAGCCGGCGGGTCCCACCAGCAGTCGAGACCATGCAGCCGGCGGGCCCCTCATCGACAAGACAAGACCCTTGTGGGCCCCTGGCCAGCGGGCGAAGCAGCCAGCCGGGTCCCACGCATGTACCTTTTATCCATATTGTAGGCCGGCGGGTTCGACTATAAACCCCCCCGGCCTCCCCCCATGCAAGGGGGCCGATCACTTGCCAATCATTCAACACTACAGACTCACCAACCAACACAAAGAGAGGTAGAGACGAGCCGGCTGCTCCCCTCTTCCTCCTCCCAACACAGCTCGAGGAGCAACTTTGTACTCTGTTCCCATACATCAAACACACCAAGAGGATTAGGGGTATTATCTCTACGGAGAGCTCTGAACCTGGGTACATCGTGCGTCCCATGCGTGTACCAACCTTGTTCCCAGCGCCCACCTTTGTCCCTTCAGTTCTCACCGACTTTAGCCTACCTATGGCATATGTTGTGAGTATTCACCGACATTTGGCGCCCACTGATAGTCGGCATCAATCTTCGTACCGGCCGACTCTACGATACAAGCGCCGCCGGCTCCGTCAGTTATGCCGGCTGTGGACCCCACGCCGGCTCCACTGACGGCACCGGCTCCAAATGCGGCACCGACTGAGTCTATGGTGCAAGCGCCGTCGGCTCCACCAACTACGCCGGCTTCGGATCCTAATCCGGCTCCATTGGTCCAACCGACTCCAACAACGGCACCAGCTACAACGACAACCCCGGCTATGCCCGGGCTCGAATCCTCCCAGTGGGTGGACATCCTGGAGATAGACGATGAGCCGACTGCAACAATAACATGGGAGACGCCATCAAGCTCGGGGGCTGCAGAAGCCCCCAATAGTCAAGAGAAGCGGAGGCGACCCTTGTGTCGGCTCCATCATGGGCTCAGGCCATTCTGGCCTTCCTTCTTCGCGACGAACTTCCTCAGAACGAGGCGGAGGCGAGACAGACCCAGCGCAGGTCCGCTGCTTACGCCATCATCAATCGCGAGCTGGTGCAACGCAGCACGACCGGCGTGTTCCAACGCTGCGTCGAATCAGAAAAAGGGCAGGAGATCCTCAGAAACATTCACCAGGGGGAGTGTGGGCATCACGCCGCCTCCAGAACCCTCGTGCCCAAAGCATTCCGCCATGGATTCTACTGGCCCACGGCCCTCGAGGAGGCTGTGGATCTGGTGGACAAATGTGAAGGCTGCCAACGCTTCAGTACACAAAGCCATATGCCGCCTTCAGCGCTGAAAACCATTCCCTTATCATGGCCATTCGTCGTCTGGGGGCTGGACATGGTTGGGCCCTTCAAGACGGCTCTCGGAGGGATGACACATCTTCTGGTAGTCGTCGACAAGTTCACCAAGTGGATCCAAGCCAGGCCAATCAAGAAGCTTGACGGCCCCACTGCTGTCAGGTTTATCACGGACATCTCTGTCCGATATGGCGTTCCCCACAGCATCATCACCGACAATGGCACCAACTTCGCCAAGGGCGCCCTGGCGCTCTACTCTTCCAAGGTAGGCATCCGGCTCGACCTGGCCTCCGTGGCACACCCTCAGTCAAACGGCCAAGCGGAGAGGGCCAACAGCCTGATCCTAACCGGCATCAAGCCAAGGCTGGTGGCACCACTGGTCAGGTCAGCCGGCTGCTGGATTGAAGAACTGTCGGCTGTGCTATGGAGCCTCCGCACCACGCCCAACCGGTCGACCGGCTTCACTCCATTCTTTCTGGTATACGGGTCTGATGTTATTATCCCCACAGATGTCGAATTCGACTCGCCTCGGGTCACCCTATACACAGAAATGGAGGCGAAGGAAGCCAGAGAAGACGGTGTGGACCTCCTCGAAGAAGCAAGGGACCTGGCTTTGAGCCGGATGGCCATCTACCAACAAAAGTTGAGATACTACCACAGCAAAAAGATCAGGCCTCTCTCTTTCAGGGAGGGAGACTTGGTCCTCAGAAGAATCCAGCGCACTGCCGGCCAGCACAAGCTCTCACCCCCCTGGGAGGGACCCTTCATCATCACTAGGGCGCTACACAACAACGCTTACTACCTGATTGACGCCCAGAAGCCAAGGAAGCACAAGAGGGACGACTCCGGCCAAGAAACGGAGCACCCATGGAACGCGGCGTTGCTTCACCCGTTCTATTGCTAAAAGGCAGAAGACAAGCAAAGGAAAGAACATACGCATGTATATTCCTCCCTCTTCAGGGAACAACGAAGGCAATAAAAAGAACATGTTCCATGTTTCTTTTTGTCAAGAGTTTTCACTCAAGTGTACGGGCTACACAGCGTACCATCTCTTGCCGGCTTAACCAAGCTCGGAGGCTACGCAGCGCAGCCCCTTGCTAGCTTAAACAAGCGCGGGGGCTCGCCAGTCGCCTGAATGGTCCACCCTTATAACGGACACGTAGTGTACCGGCTGACTCCTGGTCCGTCGCTCGAGCCTGCGGGCTGACTCCGGTCGCTCAGTTCGTAATATGACGCCAGGTCAGGTCGAATACATGCAAAGTCCGGCTATACTTGGGACGACCGGCTCGGGCTGGCTCGATCGTACATACGATCTCATTCAAGACTCAAGACGGCCTCTGACTGCCAGGAACAACAAATATGATGAAAAAAGCAGGCTCCATGCTTTCTCTTGCTAAAAGAGTTTTCACTCAGTGTACGGGCTCCACCGTGTACCACCTCTTGCTGGCTTAATCAAGCTCGGAGGCTATGTAGCGCGGCCCCTTGCTAGCTTTAAACAAGCTCGGGGGCTCGCCAGCCGCTCGGACGGTCAATCCTTGTAGTCGGGCACATAGTGTACCGGCTGACTCCCGGTCCTTCGCTTGAACCTGTGGGCTGGCTCCGGTCGCTCGGTTCGCGATATGACATCGGGTCAGGTCGAATACAAGCACCGTCCGGCTATACTAGTGACGAACGGCTCGAGTTGGTTCATTCAAGCCGGCCTCTGATTGGCTTATGTCTTGTTCTTTATGTCTTGATGGCTTCGGATAAGAGAAGTCAACCAGGAATCAAAAGACGGGATCATAAGCCAACACGCTGGGTGACGAATATGGTGCTGAATATATACATTCGTAAAAAACATTGGCCCATGGCCCACGTTCGCTACATACCTACGGGGGTAGACCCAAAGCACAAAAGGACACCAGTTACGGGACAGCGGCCTCAGGGGTCGTCTCGGCTGCTGCTCCTGATGTGGTAGTGTTGCCGCCTCCGGCTCCTCCCGAGGTGGTTGCACCCTCTCCCCCGCTACGGCCCCTGGCTCCGTTGATCTCGGAGTCAGCATACGCCCCACCGCTGGAGGCGGCTGCAGATTCCGCAGCCCAGGCCACCTCGTCGGAGCTGCCATCGGCGTCGTAGGGTTGAAGGCCATGCAGATCTTCAGCGATCACGCCGCCGTCTTCACCCCGCTCCAAGATGAAGTCGTCCCAGGCTGCGTACTCGACGACGGCGTTGGCTCTCACCCGAAGCTCCTCCTCCATGCCTTGCAGCTACGCCTCCGAGCCGTCGCGCTGGGCCGCCAGCTTGCCCAAGTTCAGGTTACGATACCATGACTTGGCCAGGCGCAGGGCCATATAAGCCCCCGACCGCGCTGCGGAGGCTCGCTAGGCGTCCAGGCACTCTCCACCAGCTGCGAGCCAGCGGGCGAGCCGGCTCATGGTCGTCGGCTCCACGCCCTCCGGCCACAGGGCCACCACCATCGACGAACCTGTAACCTGGAGCTGAGTCATAGACTCGCCCAGGGCGTGCAGACGGGCCCGAAGGCGCACTTCGATCTCCTCTACGCTCTAGCCGGAGGTAGTATCTACCTCGTGCCCGGCCACGCGGTGCTCCTCACGGCACACCTCAACAGTGGTGTCGGCTGCGACCTGGGTCTCGGGAAGAAATCTAGGGAAAAGGCAACCAGGACGTAAGAACACAGCAAGAGGATGAGACGGCAAAAAGACCAAACCCAAAACAAGGAAGAAAGACCCACGTTGGAAGGCGCCGTCGGTCTCATGAGAGACCTCGAGGACCTCGCGCTCCCGCACCTCACTCCCATGGGTGAGGCGGGCGATTTCCTCCTGGAGGGTCGCGGCGGACTCTAGCGCCTTAGCCAGCTGCGCTTGCTTCTGGGTAAGGGCTTCGTCCTTTGCCCTCAAGGCGGCATCCTTGAGGTTCACCTCCTCGAGATGAAGCGACGTGAGGCGGTCCACGTCGGCAGAGTAGGAGGCCTCCTTCTCCTGCAGCGTGGCCTGCAGCCGCTCCAACTCGACCCGGCCGGCCGCCTCGAGCTCCTTCTTCTCCGCCTGAAGAAGGTCCAGCTGCTCTTGGAGCCGGCCGCTGGCTTCGCGCAAGGCATCATGCTCCGCGGCAGCCTCGCCCAGCCGGGCTTCAAGCTCGACGATCCGGCTATCAGCCCCCAGGTGCTGGTCTCGAAGCTCATTGTACGCCTGTACCTGAGCATCGTAAAGCGCCTGCCAAAGGGGAGAGAAAGGGAACAAGATTAAGATTCGACCTGGTTAAAAGCATAACCAGCCCGATTCTCGGGGGCTACACCCAGTGAGTGCGCTTGCGCGCCTCCACTAAAGAAAAATATGCAGAGAAAAAGGCCTCCAAGAGATTCGGACCGGTTGGCAATCAACCCGCCCGATTCTCGGGGGCTACACCCAGTGGGTGCGCTGTCACGCCCCACTGACGTCAAGAGAAAAAAGCGCAAAGAAAAACCAAAAAAGGCAAGGCCTACTTGGGTGCGGGCTTCCAAGCGCTCCATGTCGCCGCATACCACGCGGGTCGCCTGCTCCACCTTCGACCGGCCGCTGGTAAATAGCGTCACCAGCTCCGGCACGCCTGAAAGAACGGTGCCGGCGGGCATTCGCACGCGGGCCAAGTTCGCCGCCCGTCATGACTTCATGGGCCGGCTCCCAGGCCGGCCCCCTGCCCTTGGCGCAACAGGGCCCTGCTCGGGGACGACGATGGTGCCGGCTCCTCGTGCCGGCTCGACGGCCGGCTCGGGCGCCGTCCCAGCCGGCGCTACCTCCTCCGCAGGAGGCGGATGAGCCGCGTCCGGCGCATCCATGGTCGTCCCTGGGGCATCAGGGGCAGCGTCCGGCGCGGTCAGATCCAGCACCAGCGCGTCAGGAGCTGCTTCGGCCCAGGGAGAAACCGGGATCGTCTCCAGGTCCACCTGCTCCGGGGCTGCCGGCTCAGGCGGCTGGGCCCCTTTGGTCCTCGGGGCCGGCCTGGAGGCGGCCTCGCTAGCTGGCTCCTCCACACGGGCATGTGCGGAGGGATCCTGTCTAGCCTTCGCACGCTTCTCCGCCGGCCTCTCGACCCGGCTGGGGCGAGGCTGACCCACGGCGGTCTTCCCCGCAGCCGTGTCCCACCGGCGCTGGGATTCTATCTCGAGCTCCCTCTCGGCAGCATCAGCTGCTGCCCAGCCGGCCCGCTCCGCTGCGGAGGTGGTGTCTTCATCCGCATCCTCCGCCTCCCTGACAAGCCAAGTTTCTCAGGAACAAAGCTCATCTCAAGATATGGAAGGGAGAAGAGGAGGAAACCATACCCTGCAACCACCAGGACCTGCCTCCGGCCACCGCCACGGCGCATCTTGGCGTTGTCTGCTCGCTGCCCGGCTAGGGGACCCGGCGTCGGTCGCCTAGAGGCCGGCCGGGAAGCTGTGGCACCCTTTCCCTTCTTCCCGGCTGCCTCATCAGCAGCGGTCGCTCCGCCACCTTGACGCCGGCCGCACGACGGTAGTGGGCCGGTGACCTCCTCCACCTCGTCGGAGTCTCCCTCGAAGGCTGCATGAGAACAGAATGAGGCTTCCTCATCGTTGTTCGTCCAGTCTGCTAGGGCGTGCCGCGGGTACTCATCGGACGGCTCGGTCCCTTCCGACTCCATGGGGATCTTCCGAGCCAGCGGAGGATTCTGAGCGGGGATCCATCGCATCCTCCTCCTCCATCTCGGAGGCGCCGGACGCCTCCACGTCAGGAGCAGGCTGACGGAGGGACCCCTACAGGGTCTTGAACATCTACAAGAAAGGAATTCAACCAGGATCAGCAAACGCCACCGGCTTCAAAACAAAACGACAGAAAAGAAGGGGGTAAGGCTACCATCGGAGGCGGATGAGCCCGGTTGAACGGGGACATCCCCCATGTCCATTCCCCGCCCTCATCCATGCGGGCGGTGGAGATCAGGTTCACCCTTCGCGCTACAGCACCCGGGGTGAACCTCTTGGTGGACAGCCGACATGGATCAAGCCGGCCGCTCATCTGGCAGACCAGACGCGGCCGCCCCTGCAGAGGCAGAATCCGGCGGACCACCATGGTGGCGAGAAGGTCGCGGCCGAGGAGGCCGCTCTCCCTCAAGATATCGAGGTGGGCGTGAATAAGCGCCACCTCAGGATGTGGCTTGGGAGTCTTCGTGTCCCAGTTCTGCCGCGTCGGAGGGGCGATGGCGAACGGGGGCCTGTTGAGGGCGTCCTGGGCCGGGTCGGTGCTCCTCCGTAGAAGAACCCCTTCTACCAATGCTTGATGGAGTCTTGCAAAGGCATCTGGGGGAAGCCGGACTTCGGGCGGTGATGCACCAACGCGGCCCCGCACGGCGTCATGGGGCGCGGCCCCTTGAGCTTCTCCACCTCGGATTTCTCCATGGCGATGGATTGCTACTTAAAGAAGAACAGGCTGCGCCAGAGATCGACGCGAGGCTCGATCCCCACGAAGCCCTCGCACAGGACCACGAAGGCGGCCAGCTGCAGTATGGCGATCGGCGCCAGATGATGCGGCTGCAGGCCGAAGAACTAGAGCCACTCGGCGAAGAAAGAGCTAGCCGGGAGCCCGAAACCCCGGTAGAAGTGCTCGGCGAAGACCACAACCTCTCCCGCGACAGGTGCGGGAGAGGCCTCGGAGCTAGGAAGGTGCACCGACACTTGGGAGGCCGGGGGCAGCAGTCGATGATGACGGAGCGCATCGATGAGCTCCTCGTCGACATCGCTACCCAGCCAGGCCCCTGCAAGGACGCCTGCTGCACCGACGACTTCTTGGAAGAAGATCCACCAGCCATGGCTGCGGGTGGCGAGAGCTCGAAGCGGTCGGCGGAGGTCTCGGCGGCGAAGAAGAAGGAGACGAAGGGAGCGAGCTCTTCTTCTCGGGACGCAAGGAGGAAGAAAGCATGGAGCAGGGCGAGAAGAGGGGGCGAATGGCCTCCTCGAAGCCCTCGCGTCCCATTTAAACCCCCACGAAGCGTCGTGGCAAGGGGATCCGGTGCGCGCCGGGCCCCATTAATTCCGTGTATTATGGGCGGTAACGCCCCCTAAGCCCAACTATCGCGGAGTAAATCCGCAGAGGATCTCCCGCGCGGAGGCCGAGGGGGCGTCGTGGCGGGACCCAGGGCCCAGGCCCGGTCCCGTTAGCAGTAATCGTCATCATTATGCCACGTGGGGCCTGGCACGTGGCGTTCTCTGGGCCAGTTACGACTGGACCGAGGCGTCGCTTCGAAGCTACCCGGCTCCGAAGCCGGAGTCCTTCGCTGCAAACAACAGCCAAAATATCAAGACAAATCAACAAGCCGGTGAGGCTGCCCGCCAGCAGGCGGCAGACCTCGCCAGCTTCGGGGACTACTGTAGGGGGGATAACCCCGGGGTAGGCCCATCAAGCATGTTCCTTCATTTCCGGCCCAATGGACATGAAGGCGCGGAGATTCTCAAGGCCCAAGTCTTCTGACCGGCTAGGCATCACCTGCCGGCTAGAAGAGGAGGCGGCCACCTTTCTGGCCGGCCAGGCAACTCCTGTCGGCTAGAATCCAGGCGGCCTCCCATTCAGACCCGACCTAGTCCCGCCAGCCGGACTAAGGAGGAGGCGGCCACCCTCAAGCCGGCTGACAAAGCAGGCTAGCCAGCCGAGGATCACCAGCCACATCAGATTGTAGGTCAGGAAAGGACCTCACGATTAAAGGTAGCTACGCGTCAGCAAAGGTACTCGATCAGGGCGCCCGGCAGGTACGAGCGTCGGCGGCCACGCCGCTGACCTTCCCCGGCTCTAATCCATCACCTAGCATGATGTCGGACCGTCACACTCCCACTCCATTACTGTACTCGGCGTGGGGAACAGTGGAGGCGATCGTACTGCCTACCCATGAAGAATCTCGCGGGGCGACGCTCGACGTACAGCGCGTGCTCAGTGTCAACCTTACGCGGGATCCCCATTGGCCAGCCGGCGGGTCCCACCAGCAGTCGAGACCATGCAGCCGGCGGGCCCCTCATCGACAAGACAAGACCCTTGTGGGCCCCTGGCCAGCCGGCGAAGCAGCCAGCCGGGTCCCACGCATGTACCCTTTATCCATATTGTAGGCCGGCAGGTTCGATTATAAAACCCCCCGGCCGCCCCCCATGCAAGGGGGCCGATCACTTGCCAGTCATTCAACACTACACACTCACCAACCAACAGAGAGCGAGGTAGAGACGAGCCGGCTGCTCCCCTCTTCCTCCTCCCAACACAGCTCCAGGAGCAACTTTGTACTCTGTTCCCATACATCAAACACACCAGCAGGATTAGGGGCATTATCTCTACGGAGAGCCTTGAACCTGGGTACATCGTGTGTCCCATGCGTGTACCAACCTCGTTCCCAGCGCCCACCTTTGTCCCTTCGGTTCTCACCGACTTTAGCCTACCTATGGCATATGTTGTGAGTATTCACCGACAGATTTTATTCGAAGGAACAAACAGCAAAAAATAGCAACTGGCACTAGGCACTATGTCAATAGGTTAGTCCCAAAAATGATATACAATTGCTATTAAATGATTATAAAACATCCACGAATAATAACATAACAACATAGAACAATTAAAAATTATATATACATTGGAGACGTATCAATGATCATTGTATTGAAGATCAAAGAGAGAGAGATTTCCATCTAGGTACTCGCTATGGACGTCTAGGTTTGTGGTGAACTACTTACACATCATCTTGAGGGAAGTATGGTTGATGAAGTGAAAGCACATATGCTCCCTTGGTGATTTTGATAATTCATGACAACATACATTGTCTCTTGGACTAACAATTTTACCTAGATATTTCAGGAAAAGTCCATGGAGATGTTATGGCTTAAGGTTTATGTGGAGATACCCCTGGATGCAAGAAGGGAATAATATTGGCTCAAGCTTCAATCTAGAAGACTCTTCATTTTATATTTGAGAGAAATCACTTTTGATTCCATAGGAAAGCCAATACTATTAAAAGGGGGTGAGGTAGTAAAATGAACTCAATCATTTTTTTCCCACATATCCACTCTATCAAGTTCCACATTCACAAATTCGGTGTCACCAACATTTCCATATCGGACCCATCGAGTTTGACCTCAGACATAAACCCTAGACATTCCCACCAAAATGGTGCAACCGAAACCAAGTCGATGCTACCGACTTCAGTGTGACCAACATTCTGTTGCCAACATACACAAAATCGGAATTTCCGAGTTTGAGTATCGGTGTCATCGAGTTTGTTCATCTGACGTTAGTCGCCTTTTTTGTGCCACTGAGTTCTATGTATCAGTCTCACCGAGATTCAAAAGTTCACACCTTTGGTGTTAATCGGTACCACCGAGTTGTCGACTTCATTGTCACCGAGTTTGCTCTTTTGTGTGTAACAGTTGGATTTTGGGTGTTGCCTATATATACCCCTCACCCACCTCTCATTCGTGGGAGAAGCAGTCAGAACACACACTTCATTTCCAGATCCATTTTTTGAGAGAGAACCACCTACTCATGTGTTGAGACCAAGATATTCCAATCCAATCATTTGAAACTTGATCTCTAGCCTCCCCAAACTGCTTTCCACCAAATCAACCTCGCCTACCCATGCATATTCTGTGTGAGAGAGATTTTGTGTTGAGGAGACTATATTTAGAATCACAAGAGCAAGGAGTTCATTGATCTACCCCATCTATTACCTTTTGGAGGGTGGTGCCTCCTAGATTGGTTAGGTGTCGCGTGGGAGCCTCCTACTTCGTATTGTGGAGTTGAACCAAGATGTTTGCAAGGGCAAGGAGATTGCCTACTTCGTGAAGATCTGCCATGAGTAAGGCTAGTCCTCCACGGACGGAAGCTGTGGTGGTATAGACAAGGCCGCTTCTTTGTGGACCCTATGTGCGTGGATCCCTCCATGAACTCTTGCAGTCATTACCCTTCGTGGGTTGAAGTCTCCACTAACATGGACGTACGATAGCGCCACCTATCGGAACCATGCCAAACATTGTCGTGTCAACCTCATGCATTTGATATCCCTACCTTACTCCTCTACATTACACTTGCATGTTTTACTTTTCGCTGATATACTCTTAGAACTGCATGTGTAGGGTGTCCTAGACTTGTTACAACTGCTAGATTTCTGCCCTCCTAGAAATTAGGTTAGGCTAGAATGTTTATCTTGACAAGTCGTCTATTCACCCCCCCCCCCCTCTAGGCACATCTTCTATCGATCCCTCAATTGGTATCAGAGCAAGGTCTCCAAAACCTTGGTTTAACCGCCATTGGGGGAAATGAATGCGACTAGTTCCTGGATTTTTAGCTATAGAGTGCCTATTCTTGATGGGGAGTACCTTCGACAATGGAAAGACGAAATACTTGATATATTCGATGAGCTCCATTTGAGAAAGTATATTGAATATCCCTATGCACCGCCCATTGACCCCATACATCCTTCTCATGATGATGAAGTTAACATGCTTGGTAACCTCAACAATGTCAATCTTATCATTAGAGGTTTACCAAGAAACGTGCTTAATCAATTGCAAAACTTTGAGTTTTCTCATACCTTATGGAAAGACTTGGAGAAAAGATATCCAAATTATTCCTTGAAAAATTGTGATATCATTGTCCACAAATGCATTACTTTCCACAAAATGAAGCCAGCTGATCATAACTTCGATAAATGCCTATTTGAGCTTCGTGACCTCATGCGTGCCAAATGAAATGTCATTACCATCAACAACATCATTGTTGAAGCCATTAGAGTGCATAAACTTGAACACTGTAATGGTCAAATTTCTGATGAAACTTTTTCTCTTACGAGGAAACTTCATCCGATGATGACTATGTGGAGCGTGGCTACTACGATGATCATGAGGACTTCGACAATGAGTATGAGAAGACCATGAAGAATCTCAGTCTTATGGCTAACCTTAAAGAATACATAGCCAGTGGTAAGGAGTGGGTTCTCGACAGTGGATGCACTGATCACATGACCAGAGATAAAGACATGTTCCATGAGATCACACCAAATCGTGGACCTCAAAGGTATGTGACTTTTGGAGACATCTCCAAAGGTAAGGTAATTGGTCCTGGTAAGGTGGTTGTATCTCATGACAGTTACATTCAGAATGTCATGCTAGTAGAATCTCTTGGCTACAATCTACTTTCTGTATCTAGACTAGAAGATTTTAGTTTCGATGTGCTATTTACGAAAGTTGAATGTCGAGTGTTTAGTAGCGACAATCATAACATCGTCTTTACTGGATTCCGTAGAGGTGATCTATACATTGTTGATTTCTCTAAGATATCCAAACCTTGTACATGCCTAATTGCAAAATCTTCTAAAGGTTGGTTATGGCATAGAATGCTTTGACATGTTGGTATGCATAATCATGACAAACTTATCAAAGGTGATCGTATTCTTGGTGTTAAATATGTTAGCTTTGACAAAGATGGACTTTGCAGTGCTTGTCAAGCAGGAAAACAGGTTGGTGGAAGTCATCCCGTGAAGAACATCATGACCACAAGAAGACCCATGGAGCTGCTTCACATGGATCTCTTTGGTCCCAATGCTTATAAGACCTCGGTGGAAATTCTAATGGTCCAGTCATTGTTGATGATTTTTCCAGATTTACGTGGGTGTTCTTTCTCAATGATAAGTCACGGGTACAAATGATCTTCAAGAACTTTGATCGGAAAGCTCAAAACCAGTTTGAAGTGAAGATCAAGAAGGTTCGGAGCGACAACGGAACGGAGTTCAAGAACACTAATGTGGATACTTTTCTTGACAAACAAGGTATCTTACATGAGTTCTCGGCAACATACACACCACAACAAAATGGAGTTGTTGAGAGGAAGAACCGTACGCTCATAGAGATGGCAAGAACGATGCTTGAAGAATACGAGACACCAAGACACTTTGGGCAGAAGCCGTGTAAACAGCTTGCCATGCCATAAACTGACTCTACCTGCACAAGCTTCTCGGTAAAACATCATACGAGGTACTCACCGGTAACAAACCCAAAGTTGGATACTTTCGAGTATTCGGCTCTAAATACTATATTATTGATAAGCATCATCGGTCTAAATTTGCACCTAAATCTTATTAAGGTTTCCTTATTGGTTATGGATCAAACCCTCACGCTTACCATGTCTATAACAACTTCACTCGAAAAGTTGAAGAGACGGTAGATGTGAAGTTTAATGAGACTAACGGTTCACAAGTCGAACAATTGCCAATTGATATAGGAGATAAGGAACCTTCGGAAGCTATCAAAGATTTTTCCATTGCCCAGATTCGTCCCATGGAGGTGAAGGAAAGCACCTCATCAAATCAAGTGGAAGCTCCTACTTTGCGTCAAGGCGAACCACAAAATGACATGGAAGCATCCACAAGCGGTACACGACATGATGAAGAAGAGGAAGAGAAACATCATGATGATCCACCTCGACCTTCCTCGCCACCACCTCAAGGAGAATATGAACCCAACGACAATGCCCAAGATGATGATGATGAAGAAGCTCCTCCATCAAGCAAGAAGAAACTGTCAAGAGTTAGAGCAAGAGTGGACACAGATCATCCGCTGAAACAAATCTACAGCGACATAAACAACGGGAGAATCACTCGCTCTAAAACTCGACTAGCTAACTTTTGTGAGCATTATTATTTCATATCTAGCATTTAACACTTGAAGGTAGAAGAAGCTCTCCAAGATCCAGATTGGGTGAATGACATGCATGAAGAGCTACACAACTTCAAGAGGAACCAAGTATGGACACTTGTTGAAAAAGTAAAAAGGCGGGCAGAATATCATTGGTACAAGATGGGTGTTTTGGAACAAGCAATATGAAGACGGACAAGTTGTATCCAACAAAGCATGTCTCGTAGCCCAAGGATACACGCAAGTCGAAGGTATGGACTATGGTGAGACTTATGCTCATGTTGCTAGACTTGAATCCATTCGTATTCTTCTAGCTTATGCCAATCAACATGATATAACTCTCTACCAAATGGATATTAAAAGGGCCTTTCTCAATGGAGAAATTTAAGAGGAAGTTTATGTTAAACAACCTCCTAGTTTTGTGAACCCTAAGAAACCTGATCATGTTCAAAAACTTCGTAAAGCTTTATATGGTCTTAAACAAGCATCTAGAGCTTGGTACAAATGCCTAACGAAGTTTCTCATTGAAAAGGGTTTTGAGATTGGCAAAATTGATGCAACCTTATTCACTAAAATATTAAATGGTGAACTATTTGTTTGTCAAATATATGTGGATGATATTATCTTTATTTCTACTAACCCACATTTTAGTGAAAAGTTTGGAAAGCTGATGTCAGAGAAGTACGAGATGTCCATGATGAGTGAAATGAAGTTCTTCCTTGGATTGAAAATCAAACAATCGAGAGAAGGTACGTTCATCTCTCAAACCAAGTACACCAAGGACTTGATTAGGAAGTTCAACATGCAAGAATACAAAGGTATGAGAATCCCCATGACTACTAGTGGACATCTTGACCTCACAAAGGATGAAGCATCCGTTGATCAAAAGGTTTATCGATCATTGATTGGATCATTGTTATATCTATGTGCCTCTCGTCCTGATATCATGCTAAGTGTTTGCATGTGTGCCCGCAATCAAGCAGCACCTAAAGAGTCTCATCTATTGGCTGTGAAAAGGATAGTGAGATACCTTATACATACACCAAACTTTGGCATATGGTATCCCAAGGGATCTTCTTTTGATCTTGTTGGCTATTCCGACTCGGACTATGCTGAAGACAAGGTTGGTAGAAAATCCACCTCGGGTACATGTCAATTTCTTGGGAGATCTCTTGTCTCTTGGACATCCAAGAAACAAAACTCGGTATCTTTATCAACTGCCGAAGTTTAATACATTGCCGGTGGATCATGTTGTGCCCAATTACTATGGATATCTCAAACACTTAAGGATTATGGCATTCATGTTAGAAAAGTTCCTTTGTTGTGTGACAGTGAAAGTTCTAATAAGATTGCATATAATCCTATGCAACATTCTAGAACCAAGCATATCCAAGTGCGACATCATTTCATCCGTGACCATGTTGCTAAAGGAGATATCGATCTCAAGCATGTTCGTACTAACAAACAACTGGCTGATATCTTCACCAAACCACTTGATAAGAAAGTGTTCTGTGATTTTAGGACTAATTTGAACACATTGATGCTTCAAACTTGAGCTAAACTCACTCGGTTGCATGCAAGGGCATGAGCTTGACTGGCTATTCCTTGATGCCACTGATATGACCATCTTATGTCTTGGAAACTATGCTCCCTTGTATTGCATCTAACCTTTTGTAGGTACTTGGAAGAAATGCACTCCATGATATTGCAAAAAAACTCTCATCAAAATCAATCTTGACATGGCCAAGTATCAACAACCTTTTCTTTAGAGATGAAGGAAGAAGACAACAAAATCATACCCTTGACAATACTATGTTAATGGATTTCACTCATGTCAATTGGATAAATTATGTTCTTCCTTGCGTGACTAACCATTGTAGGTGAAAAGTGAACCAAAACAACAAGGATTGCTCCCAACTCAGATGATCTTCATCAACTTTGAGCATCCACAACAAGTTCACCTACATGCTACGTCATCAACATCACTCGAAGGTATGTACTCATATCCTTGATAAAGCTCTACACCAATTCATGGAGTAAAGCAACTCAAGTGATATGAAGACATTGAAATGCTTAATCAAAAAATGGCAACCCCATTTCGCTCTTAACGATGAGTATGACCTATGATCAAGCATCCTTGCTTGACTCCTCAAGTCAAATACTCTAATATAGGTGACCTAGTCACCGCCCCACGTCTAGATGGAGAACATCGTATGGTTCACATTTGATCTTTCACATTCTTAGAACCATCCCTCTCTCATCTATATGTGTGTATTTTCAAAAAAATATCTTCTTTATATTCTTCATACTTTTGTTTAACTGTCTCAGTTGGAATATTTTTCTTTTGTACTCTTGACTTTTTGAAACAATTCTTTCGATCAACCTATTTTCTGTTAAAAGAGTTGACTGTCAATGCAACTCAGTTTCACCGAATTGGAAAAATCGGCCCAACCGATTTCTACCAAAAGGCCTGAATATAATTATCGGTTCTACCAAACAATTATGCATCGGTGACTCTGATCTTTCTGACTTTGTTGCTCTAATAGTTTCTTCCGGACTATTGTCTTAGGGGGAGGCAACTTCTCTAGGGGGAGAAACATCTCAGTGATCCCATGAAATATAAGAGGGGGAATCATCTAGGAACCCTAACTTAGGGGGAGATAATTCAAGGAACTATTATCCATACCAAAGGGGGAGAACATTTGATGAACCCGACAAACAATCTAAGGGGGGGAAGAAAAATTCCAGGAACCCTTATAAGAGAGAAGTATAGAGGATCCCTTTCTCTCAATGAGCTTGTACCCTCTGACCTTTTTTTTGGTAATTATGCCAAAGGGGGAGAAATATCATCAAAGATCAAGGCTTCCATTCAATGAACCTATTATAGGGGAGAAATACTATCAAGAAGCTTCTACAAAAAGAGGGAGCAACACCAACACTGAGGGGAGATACTTGTATCATACCTCACACATTAAGGGGGAGAGAGATAAACATGGCTTTATTGGTTTGAACTTATTTTCCCCGCCTACTCCCAATATATACATGCTATGATTCAGGGGGGGAGAACTTTACATATTCATTTTTAGGGGAGAAAAATCTCTTGTTCCTTGGAGACATATTCTTTCATCAAAGCTTATCTTCAATATGTCTTCAATTTCTTGGTACTTTTGAATTTCTTTGCATCTTTACAATAGAGTATTCTTGTGTTATCTAACATTTGTTTTCCCAAGTGTACTACTATGTCAACACTCTCAAGATCCTCAAGGTAAGTATATGCATCATATCCCTGTTCATGATGACCTCTTGTTTCTTGCACATATTGTTTGCAAGAGGGAGTCTTGAACATGGAAGTCCTTCATTCACATATGTTTGATGCATATAGCCAAGATCCATATGACTTGTCTTGTCCTTCTACCTTGTGTGTGCCCATGATTCCAAAGCAACTATCCCTTAAATGATTGCACACACTTAGGGGGAGCTTGCATTATTCATATTTCTTTCATAAGTGTCATATCCTTATGATTATCCTTATTTGAAGCTTTGATAGTATGTTGTCATCAATTACCAAAAAGGGGGGAGATTGAAAGCACATATGCTCCCTTGGTGATTTTGATAATTCATGACAACATACATTGTCTCTTGGACTAACACTTTTACCTAGATATTTCAGGAAATGTCCATGGAGATGCTATGGCTTAAGGTTTATGTGGAGATACCCCTGGATGCAAGAAGGGAATAATATTGGCTCAAGCTTGAAGCTAGAAGACTCTTCATTTTATATTTGTGAGAAATCACTTTTGAGTCCATAGGAAAGCCAATACTATTAGAAGGGGGTGAGGTAGTAAAATTAACTGATTGCTCAAATGCTCAAAGTTAGCCACTAAAACACTCAGTCATTTTTCTCCACATATCCACTCTGTCAAGTTCCACATTCACAAATTCAGTGTCACCAACATTTCCATATCGGACCCATCGAGTTTGACATCAAACAGAAACCCTAGACACTCCCACCAAATCGATGCAACCGAAACCAAGTTGGTGCTACCGAGTTAAGTGTGACCAACATTCTGTTGCCAAGATACACAAAATCGGAATTTCCAAGTTTGAGTATCGGTGGCACCGAGTTTGGCCATCTGACCGTTAGTCACCTTTTCGGTGCCACCGAGTTATATATATAGGTCTCACCGAGATTCAAAAGTTCACACCTTTAGTGCTAATCGGTACCACCGAGTTGTGCACTTCGGTGTCACCAAGTTTGCTCTTTTGTTTCTAACAGTTGGATTTTTGGTTGCTACCTATATATACCCCTTCACCAACCTCTCATTCGTGGGAGAAGCACTTAGAACACACACTTCATTTCCAGATGCATTTTCTGAGAGAGAACCACCTACTCATTTGTTGAGACCAAGATATTCCAATCCGATCATTTGAAACTTGATCTCTAGCCTCCCCAAACTGCTTTCCACCAAATCAACCTCTCCTACCCATGCATGTTCTGTGAGAGAGAGATTTAGTGTTGAGGATACTATCTTTAGAAGCACAAGAGCAAGGAGTTCATTGATCTACCACATCTATTACCTTTTGGAGGGTGGTGCCTCCTATATATTGGTTAGGTGTCACTTGGGATCCTCCTACTTCGTGTTGTGGAGTTGAACCAAGATGTTTGTAAGGGCAAGGAGATCGCCTACTTCATGAAGATCTATCGTGAGTAAGGCTAGTCCTCCGTGGACGGAAGCTGTGGTGGAATAGACAAGGCCGCTTCATTGTGGACCCTCAGTGGGTGGAGCCCTTCGTGGACTTTCGCGGTCCTTACCCTCCGTGGGTTGAAGTCTCCACTAACATGAATGTACGATAGAGCCACCTATCGGAACCATGCCAAAAATCATCGTGTCAACCTCATGCGTTTGATCTCCCTACCTTACTCCTCTACATTACACTTGCATGTTTTACTTTACGTTGATATACTCTTAGAACTGCATGTGTAGGGTGTCCTAGACATGTTACAACTGCTAGAATTCTGCCCTCCTAGAAATTAGGTTAGGCTAGAATTTTTATGTTGACAAGTAGTCTATTCACCCCCCCCTAGACACATGCATATTCTATTGATCCCTCATGAAGAAGCTCTACGTGATCCAACCCCCTCCGACAGAGTGCTGAAATGGAGCTCTAGATGGCCTCCCATCGAAACAAAGACTTGTGGCAGCGTAAAAAGTGTTTTGGGACCTCCCTCGATGTTTTTAGGATAGATGGGAATTTATAGGCGGGAGAACAGACTCGGCAGAGCCATGAGGGGGACACAAGCCATCAGCCCCCCCAGGGCGCTCCCCATTGGCTTGTGGGGCCCTCGTGTACCCTCATGCCTCCTTCCGATGTTCCATGGTCTTGTTTTGGCCACAAAAAGTTTCAGATCAATTGGACTTTGTTTGGTACTGAAAACCTGAAAAGTGGAAAAACACATAGAAAACATCAACTAGAACTGAGCACTAGGTCAATAGGTTAGTGCTCAAAATGATGTAAATTGGTAGATAAGTACGTAAAAAGTGTTCTAAAATGATAACATGATAGCATGGAACAATCAAAAATTATAGATACGTTGGAGATGTATCAAGCATCCCCAAGCTTAATTCCTGCTTGTCCTCGAGTACGTAAATGATAAAAACATAATTTTTGATATGACATGCTATCCATGATGTAATCTTATGCATGTATGCTCATTGAGAAATGATCAATTAACAAATATTAACACGACAATATTTATAAATATAAGCAGAAAAACAATTATTTTTTGAAAGTGTACGATCTTCCAAGATTATTTCACCCATATCCATCTTTATTATATTAGCAAGGCCTGGGTCCATCTTCACCACATAACTACAAATGTCAAGCACCACGGTGCCCAAGTCAGGCAATTAGATCGTACCTTTTTAATATGCATCAACTTTTTATTCTTCATGCAATACATGAGCATGAACCATTGGACATAGCATATAGGTGTAATAGAGTAAGGTGGTAGGTTTCAAAGGGGTTGAAAAGTGGAGAAGATAGTCTCGTATCAACTAGGCATACCAACGGGCTATGGAGATGCCCATCGATAGATATTGACACTAGGAGTAGGGATTGCCATGCAAATGATGCACTATATCTATAAGTGTATGAAAGCTCCACTGAAACTAGGTCGGGTGTGCATCCAACTTGCTTGCTTATGAAGACCTTGGGCATTTGAGGAAGCCCATCATCGGTATATACAAGAAAAGTTTACAAAAAAAATTATTACCACTAGCATATGAACGATATAACATGATACCCTCTATATGATGAACATGGTGCCACTTTGAGGCACAAGTGTGGTAAAGGATAGTAGCAAAGTCGCTTCTCTCTTTTTCTCTCATTTTTTAATATATGGTGGGCTCATTTCGCCTCCCCATATTTATGTATTCACTGGGACAATGATCTAATAATGATGATCATCACACTTTTATTTACTTACAACTCATGGAGAACTCGATATGCTGAACTATGAAGCAACATGACTCAAATACGAATGCCTCTCGTAGTGTACCAGGACGTGGAATGATCTAGCGTGAAATGTATTCACCATATGATAATAGATGGCTTTGCCACAAATGCTATTATGAACGGTGGCTTTGCCACAAATACTATGTCAGCTCTATATGATCATGCAAAGAAATATGATGACAAACGAACTATTCATGTGAAGTGATGATGGAATTTGTTGGGTAACGTAGCATAAATTCAAAATTTTCCTACGCATATTCAGATCTTCCTATGGAGAGACCAGCAACGAGAGAGGGGTAAGAGCATCCTCATACCTTTGAAGATCGCTAAGAGGAAGCGTTGCTAGAACGCGGTTGATGGAGTCGTACTCGCAGCGATTCCGATCTAGTGCCGAACTACGGCACCTCCGCGTTCAACACACGTGCAGCCTAGTGACGTCTCCCGCACCTTGATCCAGCAAGGAGGAGGGAGAGGTTGGGGAAGAACTCCAGCAGCACGACGGCGTGGTGTCGATGGAGAGACGAGGTTTCCCGACAGGGCTTCGCCAAGCACCGGCAGAGAGGAGGAGGAAGAAGGCCAGGGCTGCGCTGAGGGAGAGGGAGAAGTCTATCTCCCAAGGGCCAAAACCCCTCTCTATTTATAGGAGGAGGGGGAGGGGGTGCGCCACCCCTAGGGTTCCCCCCTAGGTGGTGCGGCAGCCACCAGATGGGAAAGGGGGGCGGCGGCTAGGGTGGGAGGGGGTGGCGCACCACCTGGTGGGCCTAAGGCCCACCTGTGCCTAGGGTTGCCCCCTCTCCCCACCACTTGCGCATTGGGCTGGGTGTGGGAGGCGCACCAGCCCACCTAGGGGCTGGTTCCCTCCCACACTAGGCCCATCTAGCTTTTTGGGGTCGTTGCCCCCCTTCGGTGGACCCCCGGGACCACCTTCGGTGGTCCCGGTGGTCCCGGTACGTTACCGGTGACGCCCGAAACACTTCCGGTGTCCAAAACCATCTGTCCTATATATCAATCTTTACCTCCGGACCATTTCGGAGCTCCTCATGACGTCTGGTATCTCATCCGGGACTCTGAACAACTTTCGGTAACCTCGTATAACAATTCCCTATAACCCTAGCGTCATCGAACCTTAAGTGTGTAGACCCTACGGGTTCGGGAGACAGGCAGACATGACCGAGATGCCTCTCCGGCCAATAACCATCAGCGGGGTCTGGATACCCATGGTGGCTCCCACTTGCTCCACGATGATCTCATTGGATGAACCACGATGTCAAGGATTCAATCAATCCCGTATACGATTCCCTTTGTCTGTCGGTATAGAATTTGCCCGAGATTCGATCGTCGGTATACCTATACCTTGTTCAATCTCGTTACTGGTAAGTCTCTTTACTCGTTCCATAGAACGTCATCGTGTGACTAACTCCTTAGTCACATTGAGCTCATGATGATGTTCTACCGAGTGGGCCCAGAGATACCTCTTCGTCACACGGAGTGACAAATCCCGATCTCGATTCGTACCAACCCAACAGACACTTTCAGAGATACCCGTAGTGCACCTTTATAGTCACCTAGTTACGTTGTGATGTTTGATACACCCAAAGCACTCCTACGGTATCCGGGAGTTGCACAATCTCACGGTCGAAGGAAAAGACACTTGACATTAGAAAAGCTTTAGCATACGAACAATACGATCTAGTGCTATGCTTAGGATTGGGTCTTGTCCATCACATCATTCTCCCAATGATGTGATCCCGTCATCAATGACATCTAATGCCCATGATCAGGAAACCATGATCATCTATTGACTAACGAGCTAGCTAACTAGAGGCTTGCTAGGGACACATTGTGATCTATTTATTCACACATGTATTACTGTTTCCTGTTAATACAATTATAGCATGAACAATAGACGATTATCATGAACAAGGAAATATGATAATAACCATTTTATTATTGCCTCTAGGGCATATTTCCAACAGAATTTGCATGGCAATATATCTCGGAATGGCTATGGAAATGCCATAATAGATAGGTATGGTGGCTGTTTTGAGGAGGATATAATAAGGCTTATGTGCAACAAAGCGTATCATGTCATGGGGTTTGGATGCACCGACGAAAGTTGCACCAATCCTCGAGGTGAGAATGGGCTATGCGCAATATTAGAGAGGCTAACAAATACGAGGAGGCGAGATTGCGTATGTCCATGTTGTCACATTAGTCATAAATAACTCATATACTTATTGCAAATTTGTATTAGTCTTATCACAATCAAAGTACTACTTGCATGCCCCGATGGAGAGGGTAGGTAGGAATTAACCATCGCGCGACTCTGACTCGAAACAACACTAGGTTTTCAACGAGTTAATTTTTCAGATGTTCAAGAAGTTTTGGCATCTCTTAATATCGACACTTCTCTGAATTAATGATTATGCACTCACACCCTTTCATATCACCACATCAATATCATTAACCACAATTACTCTATATGTGCTACATGATGGTTTTAATTATCACTCATTGAACACTCGTTATATTTGATCTAGTCTTATGGCCCATGCAAATTACCGTCATTGTTTATTAAATCTCAAAAAAATATAAGTGAGGAAAAAGAGCATATTATTTCTATGAAAACTACACGCCACCGTGCTCAAAAAGATATAAGTGAAGTACTAAAGCAACTGCTAAGCTCAAAAGATATAATTGAAGCACATATAGTATTCTAACAAATTATGATGATGGTGTCTCTCTCTCAAATAGGTGTGTATAGAAAACAACGATTGTGGAAAACTGAAAGTAAAAGTAAACAAAAGAAAATGATGCTCCAAGCAAAACTCATATCATGTGATGTATAAAAATGTAGTTCCAAGTAACATACCGATGGATTGAGACGAAAGAGGGGATGCCTTCCCGGGGCATCCCCAAGCTTAGACACTTGAGTCTTCCTATAATATTACCTTGGGGTTCCTTGGGCATCCCCAAGCATAGTCTCCTGCTACTTCTCAGTCTTTGTCCATCGAGATAATACCCAAAACTTGAAAACCTCAACCACACAAAACTCAACAAACCTACGTGAGATCTGTTAGTATAGGCAACATAATAAACACTTTTAGGTATTGTTATAAATTGATTATTCTTTTATTTTGGCATAAGATAATGTATTCTAACTTATCCATGGCTTATACCCCCCGATATAATCCATAGCATAAACAAAACAAGCAAATTATGCATGCAAAAACAGAATTTGTTTAAAATAGAACAGTCTTTAGTAATATATTTAATTGCCATACTTATGTAACTCCAAAAGTTCTAAAAACTTAGGATGGCATGAGGAATGTGTATGTCAGTACTGTTTAAAAAATTCAGATTAAAAATACATTCTAATAAAATCAGAAAAAATCTTAATTGGACGTCAAAGTTTGTGTTTTTGCATCGTATCAATTCTACTCATCATGCAAATCATCCGAAAGGCTTTACTTGGCACAAACACTAATTTAAAAATAAAAACACAATCATTATAGAAGAAACAATTATGTCATCACAAACAAACAGAAATAAATGATAACTATTGGGTTGTATCCGAACAAGCTCTTTCTTTATAGCCATTAAGATAGGCTTAAAATTTCAATGATGCTCACATAGACGATTCTGGTTCGAGAGGTTCTAGATCAACAAGGACGGATTCCTAGAAGTTTTTCGGGAAGCTTGGGTATGCGATGATGGCATCTCAGAACCCTTCCTGCTGCTAGATAGGTTGTTTGGGAACACGGCATAAGAGCTGGCTATCTAGGGACAGAAGAGAATTGGGAACATAGAATTGCAAATTGCAATCGCCGACTTAGTCATCCTACAGTTTGATTGTGCTCAGGAGTCGCGGCTGCTCACTAAGGGGAGAGATGGCTGAGGAGAACTCTTAAGCAACTATTGTTGGGCCTTGCATCTCTAGAGATAAAGATTGCGAGGCAAAAATCCCGGATAACCTAGCAGCATGAGGGGGACATGAATACGAAATTATTTCATCTGGTGGCAAATGGGAGGAGGATGAAAAATCACATCCCGTCGATCACCATGGACGGAGAGATCATCATTGAGCAAATTGGGAAAGAGGAGGACTTTCACAAGGCATATCGAGGTCTACTAGGAAAGGACGTGGCCCGTGAGTTCACTCCGGATCTAGATGAGCTGGACATCACGCGGGCTGATTAATCGGATCAGGGTTGCATCTTTCATGAAGTGGAGATATGGAAGGTGATCAAAGAGTTGCCTTCTCACCGAGCTCCCGGTCCGGATGGATTTAGAGGCCTATTCTTTCAGAAAACATGGGAGATCATCAAAATGGATCTCATCTCTGCGGTGCAAAAATTGTTCATCGGAAACGGTAGAGAATTTGGCAGGCTTAACCAAGCCTTGACCACACTTATTCCGAAATCGCCGGAGGCATGTTCTGTGTTTAACTTCCGCCCGTTCAGCCTGATTCGCAGCTTACCCAAGATTGCCTCGAAAATCTTGGCAACACGACTGAGGCCTCGCATGAGTGAGCTTGTGCATGCCAATCAATCGGCGTTCATCAAAGGGAGAAACCTGCACAACAATTTTCTTCTCGTCAGGCAACTTGCTCATGGATTGCATCAGAGGAAGGCAAAAGGAGTACTACTCAAGCTTGATATCTCAAAATCTTTCGACTCGCTATCTTGGCCCTTCCTTTTCGAGGTTCTTAGGGCTAAGGGATTCTCAGAGAGGTGGATCTAGTGCATCGCCACTTTGCTTACGACGGCTAGCTAGAGAGTGGTGGTGAACGGATGTGTTGGTCGTAAATTCATGCATGAGAAAGGTCTTTGGCAAGGGGAACCCATCTCCTCGATGCTATTCATTCTTGCGATGGATGTGCTCATCTCGATCGTGATTAAGTTGCATGAAAATTTGGTGCTAAGCGCTATGAACGGATGTAGCCCGATGCAACCATTGTCTCTATATGTGGATGATGTGGTATTGTTCATTAAGCCAACATGGTCGAATCTTCAATTGGTGAAGGATATGTTTTACATATTTGGTGTGGATTCGGGTTTGAAGGTCAACTACAATAAATCCTCGGAAGTTATGATTAGATCAGAGGATTCAGATGAGGAGCTTGTCAAGAGTGCGCTCCCTTGGAAAATTTAAACATTCCTGTGTAAATACCTAGGGTTGCAGTTGAGCATTTGGCAGTTGCAAAGATCGGAATGGCAACCGATTGTAGATGCGACGCTTCACATTATGCCCGGATGGTAGGCTTGGATGGCTAATTCTTGTGAACCAGGTCATGAGGGCGAGGGCTACTCATCATCCGATGATCGTCGAGGCAACGAAATGCGACCTAGAAAAGGTGGACAAAGGTTGTCGGGCCTTCTTCTGGGACGGGATTGAGGAGATACATGGGGGCAAATGCGTTGTATCGTGGGATTGTGCGTGTCGGCCAAAGCGACTAGGAGGACTCGAAGTTATCGACCTGTACAAGCATGGGATTGCCCTCAGATTGGGATGGGAATGGCTTCGGCGCACGAATTTCTATAGACCTTGGCAAGGTCTAAATTTGGCAGCGGATAAGCAGGTGGCTGAGGCTTTCAGAAGTCTGGTTAAATGGTAACTAGGAGTGGGTGCACAGATCTTTTTTTGGAAAGACAGATGGATAAACGATGCAATAATCGACGATATTGCACCCTTGATGGCGGCTAGGGTCAAAACCCAAGTGGCCAACAGGAGACTGGTGAGAGACGCATTACACATGCATGCTTGGATGAATGATATCGCATGAGAGATGTGCACCGAGTGTCTGGCCCAGTTCATCCCGCTATGGGAGATGCTCATCGAGGTGGAGATAGATCCAGAGTCATGGGATAGGCCGATCTAGGCTTGGAACGCAAAAGGAGTTTACACGGCATCCTCAGCTTATAAGATGCTATGTGAAGGCAGCATTAGATTCCAATTTTATGCGGCCATTTGGAAGAGTTGGGCCCCTCTGGCATGCAGGATATTTATATGGCTGCGGTATAATACCGCATGTGGACATTGGATAGGAGGACTAGACATGGGTTGCAAGACCAAACTTCGCCTTGCTACTTGTGTGATTAAGAAGAGGACACAATCGATCATATCTTGCTACAATGTGTATTCGCAAGGCAAGTATGGTTCCTTTGCTTCTCCGGGATGGGTTTGGACGTGCAGCTATGCCCAACACCACAACTCAGACTGGTGGAGTGGTGATCGGTGACTAGGAAGCGGATCTCCAAGTGCACTTGCAAAGGCTTTGATACGCTGGTTACACTAATCTGTTGGAGCTTGTGGAAACACAGGAATGGCAGAGTTTTTGGCAGGAGCATTGTTCTGAACGAATGGGGTACGGTAGACCTCATCTTCGATGACCTCAGGAACTAAAAAAGGGTTGGAGCACCTCGAGTGATATGTATGATTGAGTAGTACCGTTGTGTGAGGGAAGTGGGGGCTGGGTTAGGATCGACTTGTGATGCCTACCTAGCAAAATCTGTAATCTCTTGAACATATCTTTTACCTTTTATAAAGCTATGGTACGTCATTGATGTACCCTCGAAAAAAAATGATTGTTATGGGACACAAACAAGCAACCACTCCTCATCAGCTATAATCTTACAAGCTTATTATAGAACTATGTATTGATAGTTGATTTTGGATGCGAAACTCTTGGGATCTCCTTATTTCAAGAATTATGATGATAATTGATGTCATGTTTCAAATATTCTAAAAGAGATCATGTGTGCGTGTATAAAAGTAATATACAAACTACGGAAAATAGCAAATATGACATTCGGTGCATGGTCAAAACAAAAAAAAACTTCTTTTTAAAATTTGTAGAAATAATTATTTTGGCAGGTTGTACACGTTTTATTGTGGAAATTCAAAGCACGCTTTAAAAAACTTGCGCTATGAGCTCATTGGAGTCATATGATAGTACTCCTATATTTTAGCAAAATTTATATTGTCCAATTTTCACTCATTCACAAATTTCATGTTATGATCAAGGGACTTTGAAGAACATAGTAAACCCACTACACTGATATAACAAAATTATCATGCATACATCCAGTGCCTTTCGCGATATCTTTGGGAGAGTCTGAAACAAACAAAAGTAACAAAAATCTGATGTCGGAAACAATACAGGAACACAAATGCACCTCCTTTCTCTTGATAGATTATTCTTTTCTAAAATGTTACAGAACTAATGGACAATTATCATCTTCACAACTTCTTTAGCCACCACATTTTTACCTCCAACTTTACAAAGAATGCCAAATAAATAATCAGGAGCAAAACTGATGGCCCAGAGATACCAACAAAGTTGAGAAGTTATGTGTGTGGCTAGACGAACCACTTCTTCAATGGTTGTTTGACTATGTAGGTTAACAATTTCACTGTGTCTACTCAGCTGGTGTCATGCCGCTATTTACCAGCTGATAGCATCTTCTGGAGCTGTATCACCTGCTGCTGCTGCTCTACTGGCAATGAACTCAGCTGCTCAGGTGTCAGTTGTAAGACTTGCTGCAGAAGGGCAGACTCGTCGTCTGGCGTGAGCTGCACCATTACAAGAAGAATTGGAATTGTGAACATATGAAAATTAAGTCTAGAAACCTTGCGTCTATGTACAATTCAATTCCAGACACGATGCAAAATGTTTCAACCTTTAGTTGGATCAGATTCTGTACATACTTTTACCAGCATCCAAGAATGGAAGGTATAATAAATAACAGGAAAGATGGAAACTGAAACTAAAATTTAGAGGGGATTACCTGAGGCGCTTCATTCTCTGGTTGCTGAAAGTTAACAGCACCAGAACTATAGCTCCCTGATGGTCCACTAGGGACCACTACCTGCGATGGAGCCGAATAAACAGCAGGATTATTGTTCGCTATTCCAGGCGTTGATGTTCCATCCTCCAATTTTCTCAATTTTGAGGGATGATCTAACTCTGCCTGATGACTAGTTCGATCAGGCAATCTAACTTCCTTCTGGGGTATCTCAGGTTCAGCAGCAACCTGCAATGTGACACAAGTTAAATTTTGTGGACAGCAAAATTAGTGAATCGTATCCAACTTGACTACAAAAAATCAGTTAATTTATGGGTGTAAGCAAAGATACACGAATAGTTGATGTACTGTATGGTTTCAAGTACATAGTTTACAGGCTTTCTGTGAATTAGAAGACCCAACCAAGATGATTAATAAGTCATCGCAGACTGTAGCTTGCTGCTTATTGCATCCTTAGTGAAAAACCATAAGCTCCTTATGTCGAAAAAAATACCTGGGGGAGATGAGGATTAGTTGAGGGTAGTTGCTGTACATTAGTTGGCATAACTGGTGGTCTAGGGTGCTGTGTCAAAAATGAAGGCTGAACTTGTGATATCAAACCTCCTGAAGTTACAGGGGGTTGAGTAGGAACACTGGAAGAGGTGCCGAAGGGCTGAGATAGCATTGGAGGGTGTGTCAGCACCCCAGACTGATGTCCATGCAGAAACATTTTGACTGGAGGCTGAGATGAATGTTGATACTGCGGAAAGTTATGCAGCGGTGCTTGTTCCTGGATGGCATTAGGGTTTGGTGGAGGTCTATGAACAATTGGTATCACAGCATCTGACTGCGGAAATGATTCATTGAGGTGAGAAGATTGTGCCAACGAGATAGAGGGCTGTTGGCTCTTAGCCATCTGCATCTGCGATTTTGGCAGACCTAGATTAGTATATTAGAAAATCACAGGAAAACATCAGGTACATCAAACTCAGAACAAAGCAAGAATATACCATCTGAGGTGTCACTAGCCCGAGCATTATCTGTGCCTGCATTACAACAAGAAAAAGGTTATGATGTTCTAATATTCCATTTATCCCATTCTACCCTAGAGTGACAACTGAATAATGAACAAAAGTATTTCAAAAAAGTTCTTCCATGGAATCCCAAGGGTCAACATATAAAGTTGGATGGCCTTCCTATCTTTCAAGAAAGGCCTCACATGAACGCAACAAATATTTGATCTGTACACACATATAGGACAAACCTATTCAATACATTAAGGGAACACTTTTTTTCTTTTTTTCTTTTTGCCTTCTGGGAGAAGGAGACAACCATGAATCACATCGAAGTTCTAACAAGCATAACCGAAATACTTGATGCAAGCATTTGGAAGAAGAGAGCTTCAATGTGGATTAGCAAACATAAAACATAGGAGTTGGTTAAATTTATATTAAGAAGGGTGTATGAAATTTGTGAACATGAATGAAGCAAACTAGCAAAAATAGGCACAACTTTGGGTGGAGAACTCATACAGACTCCATTATATTAAATTTTGGACCAAGTACACAAAAACAGGAACAGAAAGTAACAATTGATTAATTGAGCAATCAATAGCAAAGCTAACCTGAAATAGGGCCTTTGGAAGCTGTGGAATTCCTTGCAGCAGTTTTTTGGCAAGGTCGTTATTTTGAGTAGTTAGGGTCTGCCATACAAAAAAAAGCATTAACAAGCTAAAACTAGCAGTGAGCAATTTTTAATCTTCATGGAATTGATATTGATATTTCAAGGTTACCTTCAACTCAGACATGATTTCATACAACTGATGCCTTGACATCCTGGCCAAGTAATGGGTAAGAGGGTCGTTTCCAAGCCCAAATTGGACAGGTAAACCGTTTTGTACATTTGCAGTTTGAGCTCCCCCAAGAACGCCAGCCATCACAGATGCAGCATGTATTGCCGGTGGAAGACCAATAAGCTGATGAAGGCTGGTTTCCCCTACAGCGGGAGTTGTGGTTAATTGTTTCTGAGCATCTGCAGGATTACATCAAGATCCTAATGTTAGCGTGCACGGACATAAAACTGGCAAGTTTGAAATCTTAAAAATACACATAAACTAAATAAATGATGATCAAGAAATAGAAACCAACCAACACTAGATGACATTCCTGGTCCTCCACGACCCTGCAATGCATAAACATATAAAAAATAAGTCAATATCTGCTTCTTTATTGACAACTTCAATTGGTTAAGATTTCATACTGCCCATGCATGAAATAAATTTTTGATTGCGCTAACTTCATTTCCATAGTGAAGCTACTTAGTTTCCAATATTCAAAGTTACAACATGGCAGTGAAAACTAGGGACCTTGTCATGCAATACTATTTCACTATGATCTCCAGAAAATCTAGCATAGAAATTGTGTCCCAATCAACTGCATCCAGTTGTCAAACTTTGATAACACATTATTTTCTTGTGGACGCATTCTGACAACTTGGCAACAAAAATCAGCACATACATATCAGCATCAGTCACTGGTGTGGGGATAGATAGAAAGTCTGCTGGCAGCAGCTAAGGACATAGCAATTATTTTGAGAGAAGGAAGGTAATAATGTAATGGTAAGCCAAAAGAGGAAGTCAACTGTATATATCATTTCAGAGATAATTTACTAATAATTCCAACACCATTGCTTGAGCATAGCACAAAGGATGCAACTATAAATGCATTGACCACATATACATCCTCTACAAGATAATTCTTCTTTTCTATTTGCAGAGAACCTCACGCGTTCAGTACAATTCTGGAGATCTTTGAAACCATGACGTTGCTTTTCTTACTCCGGTAACTTTGGTACGTTACTTTCGTAAAAGGCGGCAAAATCAAGACATTAGAGATAATTTTGGAACCACGATACCAAAGAAGATTCGCAATACCAGAATGATAATTCCACAAGGTAATTTGGCAGAATAGCAGGTGTGCATATGTACAGACAGGAATCTGTACATACATACACATGCTGTGCAAGAAAGTGAAACAGGAGACACATGGTAGTTGGAGAAAAGACTAGTATTATAATTCATGGGAACCAAAACCATACAAGCTTTCATCTTAACACGGGACTTGCTGGGTGAGAAATAAGGTTCTTCTACAGTAATAAATTGAGGATCTTCCACCTTTTCTCTATTTTTGTCAGTGTTCCTCCCATTTTCAGCAAAATCAACACGTAACTGACGACCATTAACTTCATAACCCTGAAGGTTCCGACGTGCACTTAGAGCTGTCTCTTCATCCTTGTATTCACAAAATCCATAACCTTTCGGCTTTCCGGTTTCCTTATCAACAACCAGTCTGCAAGCAATTTTGAGCAGTCAGTATCCAGCAGTCACAGCTCAACAGCGTCATCAGCTTCATCGAACCCTAAAAAGGCTATAAGGGATAGAAATAACTCAAAAAAGCTGATTAATCCAATAATTGAACAAACATGACTATCTGCACAACATGGTCAAATTAGAAAACTACTGATAGGGTTTGCACGGTTCAACTAAACCTGAAGGAGACCACGGGCCCGACTTCCTCGCATATCTGCACGAGCTGCTCCTCCGTCGCGTCATACGGTATATTCCCAACTGCAAACAAATTCCACAGCCAACACACGCGTCAATCAAACTCAAGAACCTACTCATACCGCAGCAACTGAATCAACACAAAATGTGTGGCAATTATCAGTGTCACACACGTTGGATACAGAACAAGCCAACTAACGAACACCTTCGTTTGGGGGGAAACAACGCCAAAGGCGTGACGAACATGAAGGGATAAAAAAAAGAGGCAAACCCTAGACAGTACGAAAACTAAAAATGAAATGGAATTAGACTCCAAATCTAGCGGCGGGAGAAGCTAAACGCGCTCCGTGCCACCAAAAAACCGCACCGGCCACCGACACACGAAGGGAAATCCACGGGGAATCGACGGAGGATGCAGCAGCGATTGGGGCCCAAATGGAGCTCTACTCGCGTAGCCAATTGGGGCTAGGCCACTCCCACCCGAATCGCGGCGAAAGATCCCAGCCCGCGGATCGAATTGGAGGAGGAAGAGACACGCACGCAGGCACATAGCACGCGGAGACACCGGGAGGGGCAGGGAGGGGGCCGTGAGAGAGAAGAGCGGCGAACGGGGATTACCGAAGACGCAGCGGTTCTGGGGGCCCGCGGGGGCGGCCGCCATGCTCAGCTGAGGTCGCCGGCGGCGGCGCGGGGCGGCATCGGCGGCTGGGTAGGGACCGGAGGCGGAGGTGCGCTGCTGCTGTTTGCGGCTTGCCTCGCTATTTCCAGCGAGTCTGGTCTGGTCTGGATACGTTTCCGCGGTCTCGCTGCCCAGGTGTTTGTTTATAATGATGTTAGTTTCCGTTTCCGTTTCCGTTTCCGTTTCCGTTTGAGTGATCACTTCATCAGAGTTGTAGTAGGAGCTCCTGGATGCTCCACACCCCTAGACGAATATTAATTTCAGAAAATAACAGAAAATTAAAAAAAAAACTGGATTTGGGATATCAAATCTGGATGACCAACCTACTGATGTGTGATGTTTTGTACTTCCTCTGTAAATTAGTATAAGAGTGTTTAGATAACTAAAATATGAATCTAAACACTCTTATATTAATTTACATTTTAATTTACGAAGGAAGTAACAAATACGAAAAGATGTATCCATAGCGAAGAAAATTTGGTCTGAACTATGACCCATCCAAACAGTTTTTTTCTCCTATACATAGGATTTTTTGTCTTTTTTATTAAGGATACATTTCCTGGTATTTTTTCGCAAAACTCCACACGGGAGCAAAGGCCAATTCTTTCTGTCAATTCTAGAGAATCATGGTCCTGGAAATCAAATTCGCAAAAGAACTCATTTTTTTCTTAAAAATCATCAGAAGCAATAGTATATTTGAGAATCATTATATATGGATTCTGGCGATTGTGGACTACTCTTCAAAAGAAAACGATTTCGTTCTCTCATGATACCCCTCGACTTGTTATTCATGGGTAAAATGTCACTGGCTTTCTCTCTCAGACCCGAGTCGTTTCTTCTCTCCTTTCTTGTTTCTCTTTTCGACGGGTCAAGTCGCTCAATCCCTCGAGACTAGGGTTCATGTCGTCGACGGTTGTCCCCGGCCCCGTCATGTCCCCTCTGTTAGTGCTTAGCCCCGTCCTGTGTGCTGACGCTTCATCCTTTCTGAAAGGACGTGGATGTCGCCTAGAGGGAGGGTGAATATGCGCTTTAAAATAATTACGGTTTAGGCTTGAACAAATGCGAAATAAAACTAGTGTTTAATTAGTCAAGCACAAAATCTAAAACAACTAGGCTCACATATGGGCACCAAAAACTTATGCTAATCAAGATAAATAAATAAGTGATAACAAGATATATAACATGAAACAATATGGCTATCACAAAGTAAAGTGTATAAGTAAAGGACTCGGGTAAGAGATAACTGAGGCACGCGAAGGCAATAATGTATCCGAAAGTTCACACCCTTGCGGACGCTAATCTTCTTTGGAACGGTGTGAAGGCACAATACTCCCCAAGAAGCCACTAGGGCCACCGTAATCTCCTCACACCCTCGCACAGTGTAAGATGTCGTCATTCCACTAAGGGGCCCTTGAGGGCAGTCATCGAACCCGTACAAACAAGGTTGGGGCAATCTCTACAACTAAATTGGAGGGTCCCAACAACAACGCCAAGCTTCACCGCAATGGATTGTGGCTCCGAGGTGACCTCAATTGCTCGGGGCAATCTTCACAACCTAATTGGAGACCCTAGCGCTTGCTAAGAGATTTACACCATAATTATTGAGCTCTGAGGCACCACCAACCATCTAGGGTGCCAAAGCACCCAAGAGGCACAAGCTCTAGGGTGCCCAAACACCCAAGAGTAATAAGCTTCTTAAAACTCACTTCGCGTATCACCGTGAAGAACTCAAACTGATGCAACTAATGCAATGGCCAGAACACACGAAGTGGTCAAGTTGCTCACACTCAAATCCTACCAGAACAAGAAAATCTATGGAGGAATATGAGATGAAGAACAAGGAGCTCACAAAGAACTCCAAGATCTAGATCCAAGGGGTTCCCTTCACATAGAGGAGAAAAGTGATTGGCGGAAATGTAGATCTAGATCTCCTCTCTCTTCTCCCTCAGGAATTAGCAAGAATCATTGTAGGTATCGAGAGATAGTAAGCTCGAAGAAAGTCAACAATGGGGGCCAAATCCGAACTCAAAGGATAAGGTTCATTAGGGAAGAAGAACCCCTTTTATAGGGCTAGCTTTTTTAAAATATTGTTTTTTATTTAATTTTAAAAATAATACACCATTTTGAAATTTTTTTCAAAAATAACACTGCCTCTGCCGCATTGAAGCCGATTTGCTTCACTCGGCCTTGCCGTGGCCGATGGGATCTTGTCGACTTTGTTGCGGCTGGCCATTGGCTCGGCGACATCGTGCACAGCCACTCGGCCTAGATGGGAGGCACTCGGCCTTGGCGCAGCCGACGGGAGGCTGCTTGGCCTCAACCACCCCCCCCCCCTTTTTCCTCCTCCTTGTCTTCTTTCTTTCTCTCCTTCTCCTCTTTCCTTCTCTCCCCACCCGAAAACTCTCTCATTTGTAGACTAAATTGAGCCGTGTTTTTTCCTCATTTTCCACCATAGTTGGACTATAGAGGGTTATGGGAGTCAAGGCATCCGTCGGTCTCGCGATGGGGTAGTTCGTGGTGGTGGTGTTGAACATTTTTGTGGTGGTGGTGGTGGAGGTTGAGGTGGAGGTGGTGGTGGTGGAGTTGTAGGTGGAGGTGGTGGTTGTGGTGGAGTTGGAGGTGGAGGTGGTGGTCGTGGTGGTCGTGGTGGAGGTTGTTGCGTTCGTTGTTTTTTCTTGGTGTTTGTCGTTCGTCGTTCACCGTTTCTTCGCACGCTTCAAGGGTAAAATTCAACATTCATTCTCGTGGCTTTGTGTAATATATTTAGGTCTGTGAACTATTGAGTTTAAATATTTTTGGTGCTCCTGTAGATTCGGATATATTTAGGTATGTGAATTAAGGTGTTTGAATATTTTTAGGTGCTCCGGTAGCTTTGGGAAATATATTTAGGTCTTCGAATTTTTAGTTGATTCGAAAATAATTTAGGTTTGTCCTTCTTCTAAAAAATTTCAATGTTGAATAATTTTTTAGGTCAGCAGAGATGTGTGATTTAGTGAAGTTAGGTTTTCCCTACGGTCCTGGCACTGTTCAAACAAATGAGATGGGAACTGATCTGAGTGAATTTTAGTACATTGAGGTGCCAGTGACTTCCCGTGAAACATGGTCGGTTAGTCAGTTGATAGAATGGTTGGTCGGATTTTTGGGGTTTAATATTGAAACACACACACTATCGGTGTTCATGCATTATGGACCCGGTCCAGTTCAAATATTTACTTTTATTTGAAGCATATAGAGCGGGATGACCAGTGGGTGCACTGGTTAAAAGCTTGCGAGCATAGGGGATGTAATCGTGTCATCTTACTGCTCCCCGTGCTGAAGGCGGTTAGTGCACGTAAAGACAAATGTAGTTACGATTATGGCCAGAGCAGTGAAGGGATGCATGATTCCACAGCCAAATTATGCGTCCCACGCTGGAGATGATGTTTACGAAGCAGGACAGAGCAGTCGGGCAGAAGGAGGAAATGCAGATGATTTATGTCAGTGGCAAGGCGGACGCTGACGAGATAGATGGGCACATGCAAAACCAGATGCAGGAAGAAGATAAAGAAGGTGATATTGCCGATGATTCCGCCGAGTTACACAAAGAAGAGAACGCCCATGAAGCGCATATTCCTGCATCATGGAATCAGGACTTCTCATCTGCAATGATCGTGAACGATGGTCATGATTCTGCCTGGCAGTATCACCAGAACAACATTGCGACAGGTGCCCTGTACCCAAACAAACAAGCTCTAAAGGATGCAATCATTGATTGGGCAATGTCCATGCAAAGGGTTTTTTAGCTGATGTTTCAAGTCCGAAAAACATGACAATGGTATGCAGAAACCAGGGTTGTCCCGCAAGGGTGCATGGCTATCTCCCTAAGTATGGCACAAGCTGGGTCATAAGTGACATAGTTCACCATACTTGTGTTATTCCATGTATCCCTCAAGATCATCCTAACCTTACTTCCATGGTCATTTCTCGGTTGCTTTACGTCGAGATAGTGGAGAGCAAAGCGATGGAAGTTAAGGCTATCCAGACAAAAGTCTTCGTCAGGTTCAAGTACAAAATTTCTTATGGCAAGTCTTGGAGGGCTAAGCAAAGGGCACTTGAGACCAGATTTGGTTCGTATTTCGATGCATATGACTCTATTGTCCGGCTCCTCCACACACTGCAAAACCGGAATCCTGGCACCTATGTCGACATCCAAGACTTGTTCATGCCAGAGTTCCCAACTATGAGGGTGTTGCATCAATTGTTCTTCTCTTTCGGTGTCTGCATCGAAGCTTTCATACATTGTCGGCCGGTGATATGTGTAGATGGCACTTTTCTCACTAGCAAGTACAAGGGTCAGATCCTCACAGCCATTGGTCAAGATGCCCAAAATCAAGTTGTCCCACTTGCATTTTATTTTGTGGAGAGCGAGAACATTGAGAGTTGGACATGGTTCTTCAGGCAGTTGAAAATAGTAGTTGTGCATGATAAGCTGAATATGTGCATCCTTCATGACAGGCATGCAGGTATGCTCAGCGCGATCAAGACATTATCAAACCCTGGTCCCGATGAACAAACTCCATGGCAGGACCTGCAGAGTCGTTGGTGCATGCGCCATCTTGGGGAAAATTTCTTCTCGCAGTTCAGAAATAAGAACCTCATGAATCTATTCAAGAAACTCTACAAGCAGAACAAACAATGGAAGTACGAGCTAATACGGAGCAGACTTAATGTTTGCACACAGAGACATGTTAGGGACAGGAGAGCTGCAAGAGATGCAGCTGTGAGGGCACATGTTGAAGCAGTAGGTGCACAGCTAGCAACAGGATCAACTGCCGTGGAGGAAGAGCCTTTTGGGATTTTGTGACTTGCTAGGATTTGACACTCCTGGTACAAGGAGAAGGCTTGTGAGGACGATTAAAACCTTTGATCTATGGATAGAGCATGAGCCTTTGGAGAGGTGGTCTCTGTTGCATGATACACATGGAGCAAGGTACGGTGTCATGACTACCCATCTCGCTAAAACATATAACTTTGTCCTCAGAGGAAACAGGGCTTTGCCAGTTACAGCGATCGTGGTGGGCATTTTCTATGGCACAATGAAGTATTTTAGAGCTAGATGTCAAAGCGATGAGTTGCGTATCACTAACAATCCGAACACACGTTAGTGTGAAAGGGTTATGAAGTACATGGATGAAAAGATAAAGAAAGCCCGGTCACACAGTGTTGTCGCCATCGGAAATCT